>NC_063337.1:63806997-63876933 GCF_021869965.1 Rhincodon typus | reverse complement strand
GTCTAGGCCCGAAACGTCAGCTTTCCTGCTCCTCTGATGCTGCTTGGCCTGCTGTGTTCATCCAGCTCTACACCTTATTATCTCATAATTTTCTTCATATTGGCAGCCATACCTTCCATCTTTTAAACTTTAAGGTCTGAAATTTTTTTCCCTAACCTGTTTACATTTTTCTTCCCTTTCAAGGAATTTATTCAAACCTAATGCATCTTTCCAGTTTCGGCCAAGGGCCTTGATGTCCTCTCCTCCCAGCATAAACATACTATATAAATACAAGTTGTTAGAACTTTGAAGGTCATAGTTTATCATCAAACCTCTTTCTCTGTCTCTCATTCCCAATGACGTTTCACCATTTTTTTTCTTACAATGTGCAATTTTAACCAGTGTGTAACACTTTACATTTATATGTGCTCATTTTCTCTTCACGTGTCAGCCAAATGATATAAGGGGCCCATTTCCATCTGCAAACCATGATTTGCCTCTTCTGCTTAACAAATTTAGAACTTTACATTTGGATTTTATTATCTACGTCATTAATGTAGATTAGAAACCACAGGCTTTCAATATTGGCCCCAGCATTCTCTAACACCTCTAGTCTGATATTACAAGGCTAATTCCCTGACTTTGCGTTCTTTACCGAGTCTCACTTGCTGGCTGCGGATATTGAGAAGTTGGGAGCACATGTCCACGTGTTTTTCTGTCCATCAGTTCTGATGCATGCTGCCATTAGTGAGGCTCCCAATCTGTAGTGTAAAGTCTGAAAATTATTCTTTGAATCACTGACAAAGAGTGCTCATTCCTATCAATCTCTTATAAAGTACCATGTTTTGCTTTAGATGCTAACGGATTTTAATTTAATTAAACATATGGAATGTTGTCAAAAAATCTCTGAAAACTCTGACTATTTTATGGAGCATTGTGATCTACTTACTTTCTGTTTAGCATCCCTGACAGAGGAGGTTTTCCAGACAAATCTGTCCTTTCTAAATCTGTGCTGCCTGTCTATTCATTTATTCATGTACAAATATTTCTTCAGCTGTCCCATTATTTAATATTACTGATATGAATTGTGTCAAGGTCACACTCAGCCTCATCACAATGAGCATTTCCAACATCTTATTATGCCATGATGATAACCAACATTTAGTGTGTGTTCATGTAAATGTTCTTCAACACCCTACCTGTTAGGGTAATGCTTAAGGTTTTAATAACCTAAACAGACACGCCCTCAAACAGAGTACAGAATATGGCTCACTTCCAGAGACATATTTTTGACAAGGATAAGCACAAATCTTTTCAAGCAGTTAACTCAATCCCATAGCCAATACATGTTCATTATGGTAAATGTTTTGTGGAATGAACTGTGCAATTTAATATCTTCACTAATAGACGTCATGTTAATTTCGCTCTGTATTGTGAATACACTCTACCAGATCTTCTTAAATTACATTTTTGTGAAATTCTGGATTTTCTTGTTTCTGTAGATGACTGTTCTGCTAAATGTATAATGAGGGTAAATACCACCAGCCCACAGCTCTGTTCTCAACATTGCAAGTGCTAATCTGTTAATTGCTCCATTTTCTGAGTGTCTCATCAATGTAAACGTCAATTTTAAATTCTTGCAACTATTGTAAATCTGAAGTCGCAAATTTCCAAAGAGTTCAACCTAGATTCTGGATATAAAATTGTAAGAATTGAATTTGAACATGGATACAAGAGTTGAAGTTAACAAAAATTGATTAGATGCTTAATGTCAGCGTCTGAGAAGCACTCAGCACGTTGCTCCAGGACTCATTGTTAGAGCTACTACTATATAATTTACAAAATGATATTTGGCCTTCAAGTTATATGGAGAAATGATACAAATTAGGCCTGTTTCTTCTAGAATTGAGAAGGTGAAGGGATGATCACATTGAAGTCTTCAAGGTATTAGCAGGAAATGACAGGGTAGATAATGAAAAATTATTTCCACTAGTTGGGGATTCGAGAAGTAGGTGGGATAGTCTGAGAATTAGCACCAGAGCATTTAGGAGAGCTGTTAGGAAACACTTCTATACATAAAGGGTGGTAGAAGTTTGGAACTGTCTTCCACAAACAGCAGTGGATGCTGGATCAGTTATTAATTTTAAATTTGTGATAGATAAATTTTGTTCACCAAAGTTTTCGGGGATATGGGCCAAAGTCAGTTTTGTGGAATTAGGCCAAAGATCAACCATGATCTCATTGAATGGCAGAACAGGCCTGAGGGACTGAATGGCTGTATCATGTTCCTATGTTCCTTAGTGCCTGGTGGATGATCCATTTTGGCCTTCTCCAAAAGCGCCCATCATCGCAGATGCCATTCTTCAGCCAATTCGATTCGCACCAGGTGATTTCAAAGAATGGTTGGAGTCACTGGATACTACAAAGGCCTTGACAGCATTTTGGCAATAGTACTTAAGACACGTTCATGGTGGCTCAGTGGTTAGCACCGCTGTCTCACAACACCAGGGACCCAGGTTCGATTCTACCCTTAGGCGACTGTCTGTGTGGAGTTTGCACATTCTGCCTGTGTCTGTGTAGGTTTCCTCTGGGTGCTCCGGCTTCCTCCCATAGCCCAAAGATGTGCAGGCTGGGTGGATTGGCCATGCTAAATTGCCCATAGTGTTCAGGGATGTGTAGAATAGGTGGATTATAGGGGGATGGGTCTGGGTGGGATGCTCTGAGGATCGGTGTGGGCTTGTTGGGCCAAAGGGCCTGTTTCCACACTCTAGGGATTCTATGATCTAACTTGCCATGTCCCTAGCCAAGTTGTTCCTGTACAGCTACAATACTGGTATCTACCTGAGAATGTGGAAAATTGCCCTGTTATTTCCTGTGCACGAAAAACAGACAAATTCAATCTGGCCAATAACTACCCCCATCAGTCTACTCTCGATCATTTGTAAACTGATGGAAGATGTCATTAAAGGTGTAATCAAGCAGTACCTGCTGAACAGTGCTTACTCACTGACCCTCAGTTGGATTCTACTTAACTGCTGACCTCATTACAGCCTTGGTTCAAACATAGGCAAAAAAGTTGGATTCCAGGGTGAGGAGAATGACAGCCCTTGAAATCAGGGCCACATTTGACTGAGTGTTGCATCAAGGAGCCCTAGGCAAATTAGAGTCAATAGGAATGGGGGGTACTGTCTGCACTGATTGGAATTGTACTGTAGCACAGAGGAAGATGGTTGTAGTTGTTGGAGGTCAGTCACCTCAGCTCCAGTGCATCTCTGCAGGAACGTCTCAGGGTAATGTCTGAGATCCAAACATCTTCAGCTACTTCATCAGTGACCCATCATAAAATCAATAATGGGGATGTTTACTGATGACTGCCCAGTGTCAGGCCAACTGGTCTGTTATTTCCTAGTCTGTCACCCTTCTTAAAGAGCGGAGTGACAAGAGCAGCTTGTCTGAATCTGGGGAACTCTGAAAGATTATGTTAGGGCATTGACAATGTGCTCTCCTACCTCCTTTAACACCCATGGATGGAAACCATCAGGTCCTGGGGATTTGTCACTCTTCAGTTCCACTAATTTCCCCATTAATGATGATTTATTTAAGCTAATTTTATGCAACTTTTTTGAACCATGCCACTTGGCAACCAGAAAGGATCATGAGAATGGCTGTCAAACACTGGGAGGCAGTACGGAGAATAGCCACCAGACTGAGTTATACCCTCAGGATTTGAGAGTTATAAGGATAAACTTCAATCTGGAATGGATGTAACTTTAGGACATCAGGGAGATCTTCTTCATGCCGTAAGTGACTGACATATGAGATGAACTTTCAAGAAAAATAGTGCAGGTTGACACCTAAGGAACATTTAAGAAACAACTGGAGTAAACCATGGTGGATGTGCAGATTGTATTGGGTTAATGAATTGATTAGACTGCAATGATTTTCTTCAAACTTGGGTGCCTTGTGACAATGCAAGTGTCTTCATTGTTATATCACAGGGTCCAGCAGGTTCACAAGGAAGGAGAAATAGAAGGATCAAAATTAGGATAATTTTGAATTTTAGTTGATTAGGCATCATTGGTTAACATTATCACCCAATCTATTATACATCATCCTTGAAGTTAATTTCCATTAAAGTCAATGGAAATTGAAGCCAAGTAAGATGTGTCTGCATTGTGGTTAATCACTCAAAATCAAACTCGCATGTGGTCTTTTCCAGACTCAACTAACACTTAGTAACTTATATTTAAAATATTTCTACTTGGAAATTCTCTGTTCAATATATATATGAATATTTTAGTAACAGACCAAGACAATTAGGCCCAAAAATCTTGTGGTTTTTTTCATCTTCTATTCTGCTCATCAATAAACAATCCGATTCTGTGTTGAATCTGTGTATTACATTTTGCAGCGACCCTACATGATTATTTCAATTTACCCCTCGCTCCTGGTTTCCTTAATTGTAATATGTGTACCCTGCTTTTTGAATTCACTGCCCAGAGGCATGTTTTGGCACAGGTTCTTCAATAAAGTGATATTCAATAGAACTGAAAGTTCTAGGTGTCACTGTTCAATTTTCATGTATCTGTGTACAGTCAACTCACATGGAAGCATCTTAATAATGGAATCAGCCCTGAGGAGTCACCAGAATAGCTAAGTAATACATCCACTAAATAATTGAGCAGTGCAGACAGGAAGAACTTGAACTTGATATGCACTCTGTGCTGAGTTGATAAAGCATCAGCTAGGGTCCTTTTAACTGCCCTCAGTATCCCTAAATTAGGAAGGGAAAATATGACCCAAGTTCCAACTCTTGACTGCCCTCTACTGGAAAATGTGATGATATGTGCCTTTATGAGGGATTTGTTCTGTCCTTTTCTCTTGAAGAGGAGTGTTTTCAACCTGGTGCCAAGGTATCAACTCCATGGAAAGCAAAGTAAATAGCTTTAGGCTTTTTCAAAATTGGACAAAAGAAGCAAGAGTAGGTGCAATCAGGCTCACACAGACCCGGGGTTTTAGTTTTACTTTCAGTTGTTGAAGTTGGGGTTTTGGAGCAGATCACAATGCTCTGTATGCTGCTGGATTCATTACGCCAGTTTTTCCTTTCTCTTTTTTTCTCATCTCCGATGAGTTTTGGCAGTTTTCTTCACTTCCTATGTTCAGCACAAATACACATCTTTTCTGGTAAATGTGTCAGGCACTGAATTAAGAAGCAGAACTTCAAAGGTCATAATTTTTACATTATTATATGAGCTATGTGCAAATTGGCATGGGGTAAATCAGTTTAGTTAAAGTATAAATGTGGTTGCTGGCTCACGAGTTCCACTCGTATTGATACCTATAATACTGGAAATGCTATTCTAATTTGCCAGGTAATTTTCCAAGTAAATTGAGACCGACTGCGTTCAGAATGATATTATAACTATCCTTGTCTATGGTAAGGAGTGCCTCGGTGAGATAAAATGAGCAAACAGAAACCTATCCAATAACTGATGCGTTTGCTGCTTGTGAGAATATGGATAAAGCCTGGTGGGAAAATAGTCAATTTGTAGACCATTGCACTTCGGAACAGAACATAAGGTTTGGGTGGTAAACATAATACTGAAAACAATTTGAAAATGCACAGAAGGGAAGCAATTGGCTGACAGTTTAACATTGTTCTTTAGACAATGCAAGGGAAATAACACTAAATATGAAGTTTTCAAAATCAGGAGAGAGAAATGGCAAAATAGAGTAAAACCTGAGATCAGAAGGACGGCAGAGCATTTGTGTTCGAAATAAGAGTGCTTCATAATCATATATTCAATTTTAAGCATGTGGCATGGTAATAATTACTGACATAAGATGACTGGGATTGGGGCTAAATATGCCAGGTTATAAGGAGTCTTTTAAATTCATATCAGTCAAAGGATGTGGACATTGTTTTCTCAGAGGGTAGTTATTGTGTATCCCTAATTGGCCTTGAAGATGGTGATCTGCCACCTAGAACTATTGCAGTTATTTAGTATACATACACCCACAATGCTGTCATGGAGATTCAGGATTTTAACCCAGTGAAGAAACTGGCAAATTTCCAAATGAGGGTGGTGAGTTGCTTGGAGGGGAACTTGCAGGTGATAGTGTTCCCATGTATTTACTACCCTTGTCCTTCTAGACGGAAAGAGTCATGGAGACCATTCCCTCTAATTTACTCAGTGGGGGTGCATGAGCCTCTGAGGCCCATGTGTGACTGCACCATCTAGCATCAGAAAGCAATGCTGCAATCGGCATGCACAGAACATTAGAGTTGCTGCATGCTCGTGGAGGAAGTGGATGTGGTGCCATTCATGCAGGTTGCTTTGTCCTGGATGGTGTCAAGCTTCTTGAGTGATGTTGGAGGTACATCCATCCAGGCAAGTGGAGACTATTACATCACACTCCTGACTTGTGCCTTGTAGGTGATGGTAGGCTTGTTCAGGAGATGAGTTAGTTGATGCATAATTCTGAGCAATGGCCTGTTCTTGAAGTTAAAATTATATGGCTAGTCAAGTTCAGTTTCTGTTTAATGCTAATTCCAAGGACATTGATTGTGGGGATTTGGTGATGGTATTGAAAAGGGGTAAGTCATTTTGACAGAAGGGTTAGGGCGACACGGTGGCTCAGTGGTTAGCAAGGCTGCCTCACAGCGCCAGGGACTCAGGTTCAATTCTACCCTCGGGTGACGGACTGTGTGGAGTTTGCACATTCTCCCCGTGTCTGTGTGGGTTTCCTCCTGGTGCTCCAGTTTTCTCCCACAGTCCAAAGATGTACAGGCTTAGTGTAATGGCCATGCTAAATTGCTTGGGTCTTCTTATCAACTGCATAACTAGTTAAGTAGAGAGAATATTAAATAAACTGGTTGCAAGATATCAAATTTGGAAAGATGTGGTAAATTAAAGAGTAGAGTAAAGCCAAAGAAAAAGACATTAATATGGGAAATGATAAACAGACTTTAACAGGAAGGAACAGAGAATATGAATCCAAGAAGCAATCAGTAGTTAAGAGTAGAATTTACAAAGACAGTAAAAGCATAAACCTAATGGCCCTGTATCTGAATGCCTAAACCACTCAAAACTAAAGCAAAATGAGAGCACAAACAGGGGTCAGTTTGGCCATTTCAGATACATGGCTGCAAAATGATCTGAATATTGAAGGGTACACGGGTATTTAGGAATCATAAGCAACTAGGAAATGATGAAGGGGTGGCTCTTTTACTTAATGATAGTGTTAGCACAATAGAGAGGGATGATCTTATTTCAGGAAACCAAAGGTAGAAGCAACTGGGGAGAAATAAGAAGTGATAAAGGCAATAAGTCACTTGTGAGTAGCTCCCTAACAGTCACCACAAAGTGAGATGGAGCATAAAGAATGAAATAATGGAGGTTTGTCAGGAAGGCCTGGCAATAATCATACACAATCTTAATCTACATATCAAGTGGAAATGTCAGATGGGTAGCCTTGATGAAGACTGCAGAATGCTTTTGAGTTAGCTTCTTAGGCAGCATTTTCTGGGCTAAACAGAGAGCAATCTATACTAGACCCTGTACTCTGCAATGAGATAGGATTAATTAATGATTTCATAGTGAAGATGCCCTAGGTGGCTGTGCTATGATATGACTGCAGTTTATATTTAGTTTGAGGGGGACAGGAGTGGCTCCAAGACTTCCTTTTTAATTTAAATAAAGGGAATTAATATGGCATGGGCAGAGCTGGCTAAAGTGCATTAACAAATTAGGTTAAAGGAAAGGTCAATAGAGATGTAATAGCAGACATTTAAAGGGATGTATCAGAATTCAGATGTAATGATTTGAACCAGGTGGACCTCATTGACTACAAGATCTTTGATTCAGGATCAGGAAAGCCCTGGCTGAACAATATAAACAGGAGATTTAGAATCTCCTCAGTTCAGGGGACTGACTCTGATTTGGCTGGCCAAAGCCAGTGTACTGTGTACAAGTACATAAAGGGTGACTTGGTGATGGGATACTGGCCTCTGTGCAGTTATTTCAGTGGCAACAGGACAAAAAAAAGTATGTGCCTGAAGAACATTTATCTGCAACAGTCATCTTGGAGTTGGGTAAACATTTCTGGCATCATGTCTTTATTTGGGGAAACTTGACTTGTTTGATCCTGCTGTCGAAGACTGGGCCCAGTACGTGGAAAGAATGTGATTTTGTTTTGGGCAAATGACTTTGGGGCAGTTGAAAAGCAATCCTTCTAATTCCTTGCGAACCTGCAGCATTTTCAGTTGTAAGGGGCTTAACTTTCCCAAAGGCACCAGACACTAAAACCCTCCAAGAGTTGACAGAGGTTGTTAAGGAATATTACGACCCCAAACATCCTCTAATCCTGAGATACTATCGATTAAGTTCAGATGTTAGAGAACTGGAGAAGTCCATATCGGGATTTTTGGCGAGGTGAAGACAACTGGCAGAGGCATGTGATTTTGGGTTAACCCTGAATGAGATGATCAGATGACATCAGGTTATAGTACAACAGTTTTATTTGAAATAACAAGCTTTCTGAGTGCTACCCCTTCACCTGACTATGGGTTAGAACAATTATATTGCTTAGTGATGTCCAAATCAGAACCGATTGAAATCAACGTTTAGTTAAATGGCCACCCAATTCCTTTGGAGGTCGATACCGGTGCAGTTGTATCTGTGGTTGCAGAAGCTGTCTTTAACAAGATTCGCTCAAGACTCCAACTCTTAAGTTTGTGCAAAACCTCAGCCAGACTGAGAACATACACTATGGAACCATTGCAGGTTAAGCGTACAACTTCCGCTCCAGTCGCCTATGAGAAACAGTTGGTGCAGTTACCAATATTGGTACTAAAAGGCTCAAGCCCCAGCCTATTGTCTTGATATTTTTCGATTATAACTATCGCTTGTTATTATCAGAGGGATTTATTTGGAACTCAGTGATTAAATGCCTCGCAAAATATTGCAGTGACAGCTTGTTTGGAGCCTGTATATATTACATGTATATTTATTATGTTTTGTGTGTATGTATTATATATATAATATGTGTATAAAGTTAAACCAACAGTGAGCTGGGCAAATAAGAAAGAAACAATGTCATAAAGAAGCTTTGTGAAAAGTTATTAACCTGGACTCCTTGAGTTTAAGAGAACTGGATTCTAGTTACATTGTAAGTGAAGATGATACAAACATTAAACTCTTAGATAATTAATTGTGTAGCTTTTACCGCAAATTTGTAATAGGAATTTGAAGATCTGTTCATGTGTTTCATTTTATTTGTTTTTGTGATTTGTGCCCATCCATTGCCTATCCATAATTCCCCTTGCAAAGGATAGTGGTGAGCCATCTCTTTGAGCTGTTGAGTTTGTGTGGTGAAGGCATACTGTTAGGGAGGGATCCCTAAGCTTTTTAATCTAATAACAGTAAAGGAATAATGCCAGAGGTCCATGGCAGGATGATGTGTGGTTTGGAAAGGAATTTGCAGGTGCTGATGTTCCCAAACATCCTTTTGGTGGTAGAGGTCATGCGTTTGCAAACTGTAGCAGGAATATTGGTGAATTTATGCAGTGCTTCATGTAAATGGTACACACTGTTAACTACTGCACCAGTGGTGGAGAGAATGAAGATGTGTAAATGCAGAAAGATAGAAAATAGGAGCAGGAATGGGCCATTTAGCCCTTCGAGTCTGGTCCGCCATTCATTATGATTATGGCTGACCATCTAACTCAGTTAGAAAACCAGAAATTACTGGAGAAAATCAGCAGGTCTGGCAGCATCTGTGGAGAGAAAGCAGAGTTATTGATTTGAGTCCGTAAGCTTCTTCAGAACTCTGCTTTCTCACAGATGCTTCCAGATCTGCTGAGTTTCAGATTTCTAGCATCCATAGTTCTTTGTTTCATTCAACCTGTTCCCACTTTCTCTCCATACCCTTTCAACCTTTTAGCCCTAACAACTATATCTAACTCCTTCTGAAAACATTCATGTTTAGGCCTCTGCTGCTTTCTATGGCAGAGAATTCCACAGGCTCACCGCTCCCTGGGTAAAGAAATTTCTATTCATCTCAGTCTTTCAATGGCCCACCCTGTGTTCTTAGACTGTGATCCCTGGTTCTGGACTTGACAGTCATCAGGGACATCCTCCCTGCGTTTACCGTGTCTAGTTCTGTTAGAATTTTATAGTTTCTATGAGAACTGCCATCATTTTTCAAACCTCCAATACATATAGACTTAACCACTCCAGTCTCTCTTCACATATATATCCCAGAAATCTATTGTACTCCATCCATAGCCAGACCAGACTTCCTCAGATAAGGAGACCAAAATTGTACACATACTCCACGTATGGTCTGACCAAGACCTGCACAATTTCAGCAAGACATCTCTGTTGCTGTACTGAAATCCTCTTATTTTGAAGGCCAATATACCATTTGCCTTTATCATCACCTGCTGCACCTTTCTTTATTTCAGTGACAGGTCATGGATGAGGTGCAGATCATCAGGCTGCTTTATTTGGGCAGATTTTTTTTTCTTTATTCATTCACAGGATGAGGGCATTGCTGGCTGGACAGCATTTACTGCCCATCCCTAATTGCCCAAAAGGCCCTTAAGAGTCAACCAAATTGCTGCGGGTCTGGAGTCACATGTAGTCCAGACCAGGTAAGGATGGCAGTTTCCTTCCGAAAAGACATTAGTGAACCAGATGGGTTTTTCGGATAATCAACAATGGATTCACAGTCATCATTAGATTCTTAACTCCAGTTATTTATTGAATTCAAATTCTACCATCTGCCATCTCAGGATTTGAACCCAGGTCCCCAGAACGTTATCTGAGTCTCTGGATTAAAAGTTCAGTGATAGTACCACTAGGCCATCATGTGTTGAGCTTCTTAAGTGTTTTGGAGTTGCATTCATTCCAGACAATTGGAGAGTGTTCTATCAGACTTGACGTTGTAAACAGTGGTCAGACGCTGCAGAGTGAGAAGGTGAGCTACACATTGCTTTCTCACAGGGTGGTTTTGATGCTCCTTACTTCAATGTCCAACTTGCATGGTGAACAAATAGCTGAGTCCTATTTATGTGGTTCCCAATAAGGCTAACCGTCCGGGAAGAAGAAAGCAAGAAGCACGGTAGAGAGATATAGAGCGAGAATTCAAGAATTTGGGTCCTAAGCAATAGAATGCATAGCCACCAGTGGTGGAGCAGTTATGATTGGGAATGGTCAAAAGGCCAGAATTAGAATGCAAATAACTCAGAGGGTTGTGGGGCAGGAAAACATTACAGAGATAGTGTTGCAAGACCATAGAGGGATTTGAAAACAAGGATGTGAATTTCAACAAGAAATTGTTTGAACTGGAGCCAAAGTTAGTCAAAGAATGTGGGTGTAATAGTTTGCATAATCCATTTCAAGATATATTTAAGAGTAAACTCATTCTTCTTCACTAGAAACCTACAGAATAGAATTTAAGGAAATGTCAACTCCAGTGCTAGTCCGAATTAGACACTGGGACTGGCAACAAAAAAAATTTGTATTTCTGAATGTTATCTCAAAAAAGTTGTTGTCTTACCAGGAACATGAGTTGCCTTCATTAAAACCAGAACTGGAATACAAAGCTAGCAAGCAGAGATGCTCAAATGATGTAGTCACTGACATCACTAAGATGCTTTTCAGTGCTGTTATCCCTGCCCAGGTACACCCTCTTAGATGAGGTGTCTTGCAGTCTTTTTGTCCAAATATTTTCTTCTTCTTGTTCCTCAGAAGTCTGAAGAAGAAGTACTCACTGTGGGTTACATGTGTAAAAAGCTATTTTTTTATTATTGTTTAAAATATCCCATGCAAAAGTAGAGAACCATGCTCTGCACTTAGTTCTCTCGGGCCACAGGAATGACGGTAAAAGGAAAACATGATAAATGTGATTGAATTCTTCACACAGGCTAAAACCTTTTAAAAACTGCCCATGGGCAAGTGAGTGAGGTATTGAGTAAAATGTTTGAGAATATTCAATGGTAGTGTGAACATTCTGTTGATTTCCGGGGAATGGTAGTTGCTGCCAAATTGACATGCCTAAGTTTTCCCCAGGGAGCAGCTCTGACATAGGAAAGGATGCAAATTCTGTGTGAAATGGGGGAGGCAGTGATTTGGATTTCGATCTTTGTTTCTGGACCTGTAAAAGCTACCTACTTTTTTTTATGTTTGCACTTGTATTTTCTAAACTGTTTTTTAAACTGAATACTGGAAAACTCTTATCAGAAAAACAGTGGAAATTAATTTTGTTTGCAATTATAAAGATCTTTGTAATGTCAACACTTTAAAAATTTCGATTTAATACTGATAAAACTATAAAGCAGTCGCATAGCCTGTGTTTCGTCTCTCCAGTGTTGAGGATACTACATTGCGAGCAACAAATACAGTAGATTAGATTGAGTGAAATGCAGGTAAATCGCTGCTTCATCTGGAAGGTATGTCGGGGGCCTTGCCTAGTGCAGAGGGAGGAAGCAAGCGAGCAGGTGTTACATCTTCTATGATTGCATAGGAAGGTGACATGGGGGAGTTGGGAGTGGTGCAGGAGTGCATCAAGGTGTCCTGGAGGGAATGGTCCTTGCGGAAGACTGACAAGGGAGGGGAGAGGAGGTATGTGTCTGGTAGTGGCACTGTCTGCATGGAATTGGCATTTACTGGAAAACTGATCCATTGTAATTTACTGTTTTGTACAGACTAATCCTGAGAGTTAATTAGTTCCTGATGAGTGATTGATCATTAGACCATTATTATTAACTGACATGGTAAATAGCAGTGAAAAACATTAACCTGATGAGGCATATGGTGCTTGAACAGTCAGCAAGCAAGGTAATCTATAGGTGAAACACATGTTCGACATTCTTAACTTCCATTAAAGTGCATGAGACAAGCTTCAATGTCTTTGTTTGTTACAGTGTTGAAGAGTGTTAAAACACAGGTTTGTAGCAAGCAGGAAAGTTCCTAACTAGAGACCAGTTAAAGTTATTTCAGAGAGGCAAATGATCAGTGTGTGTATGCAAGGGAACATCAAAGGCATATTGTCAGAATGTTAAAAGTTCTGTATTTTAAATTGGGATACAGTAGACCTTCTACAGAATTGAAAATGTTTAAACAGTTTTCAAAGCTATGGTTTCTAGATTTGAATGTGTCTGATGCAGAAAGGCAAGCCATTAAGATTTGCTTAGCAATTGGTAACAAATTTCTACATAGACCTAATATCTTAGGACTAATAGCCAAAGTACTAAAACATCCCCGACAGATATGGACCACATTAGAAGATCAGTTCAGAGTCAGATGAACCATTTGTATTAATCCAGTAGAATTAATACAATTTTGGCAGAAGCCGATAGAATCCATAGACCGCTTCATGAGCGGAAGAAGAGTAAAGGGTGCAAAGCATGATTTTTGATACATGCTAGCAAACAGAATCATTGAGTTGGTAATTGTACACAACCATAAATTTTCTAGAAAGACTTGTTAGACAGCCATTAAGAATGAACATGAGTACAAAATAAACTTTTCAGATTGACAGGGCTTTCAGGTTTCAAGTACAAACTCAATGGTTGAAGCAATCACAGAACATGAATTATATAGTTTTCTGCAAGCACCAAGGAAGCCCAGATTTCAATCAATTTTACAACACATGGCAGGAAAGGCGATTGGCTCAAGCAGTGCACTGATGACTAATGCAGCTTCAAAGTGTCATGCACTGACCCAGATTATGGAAAATGATTACCTTCAAGATACAATAAAGATCACCTGGTTTCCAAATGAGACAAATACATGAAGCAATTGACAAACCAGAATGTGACCATGTAAAGTATGAGACAAAGAGTGGTAAACACCTGTTTCACATTGTCAACTTTGAGGAAAACACCAATGGCATTGTTAAGAATGGGAGGTCAAACCCCTCTGATAATTAAAATTGAAACACAAGCCCCCAATCTGTTATGGCGGGAGTAGAGATCCCCTTCGAACAATTAAACCTGAAACACCCAGAGAAGCATGCCTCATCTCATCTAATCTGTTAAAAAGTAATGGTTAAATGAAAGAAAATCCCTGATATTCACTTAATAAGCAATAAGTAACAATTTATTTATTTAAACCTAACAGTGAACAAATTAACAGAATTACTAACAAATCAAACAATTCCCCCTTAACTACTAACTATTCTCAAACAGAGCAAAATTCTAATGGTATGCTGTTACAATAAATACAAGTCCCACTTACAAAAACCCAAGAAATAATAAAAATAAATTAAACCTTGAACTCTCAAAAGAATGGCCAGGTTAAGTCTTCCAGAATGTACTTTGCCTTCTCCTCTGATCCTTCTGTCAGGAATGCTTTCCCTGTGAATTCTTCTGCCAGGAATCTTAGCCAGGAGTGCTGTGATACCTTTATGAATAGATGGTACTTTCTCAGAGAGCTTAGAGATTTCTGAGAAAGTCAGGCATTTACTCTTCAGATGTCAGTTTGCTGTCACACCAATTTTCAAAAAAGCCTCTTCTTATATACCCCTGAAGACAAATAAATTTTCTACAATAGGATTGTTCTGAGGTCGTCAAAACTATCAGATTTAAATTCAATTGGTTTTCAATTTCTAAGTGCTTGGTTTAAATTAATTGGCTGATCTTCAAGCCATTTGCCAAAACCAAAACAAGCTTAAGGTTTCCAATCACACAGCCAATTGATACATGCTTCAACTTGAGAACTGTCTGTACCTCTTCAGCTGCTTACAGACACATTTTTGTTTAAATCTCCAAACTTAGAAATGCAGATCACCTCTTAAAGAGACTGTGCACTCTTTCCCCTATCATTTTTAGCAACAAATTCTAACTTCCTGCCTTCTAATTCACAAATACTGTACACAACTTCGCAACAGCATCAAGCCATTCAAACATTGCATAAATTACAGAATTGCAGAATTGCAAATATTCAAATTATTGTCATTAAAAAACTGATGACTGTTCATTTGTTGACTAGGATAGACACAGTGACAAGTGCCAATATACAACTGCAAATTGTAAAAAGTACGTACACACAGATGTGAGAAGATATGTCAAAACCCACAAATGTAGAACTTTTAACATACAAAGTTCACAATTCCAAGTTCATGTTGGAATGCTTATATAATCAATCCACCTAAATGTCACGGATATTCTACATAGTAGATGGTGCTAGTCCAGTAATTACAGGTCTACCAGCATGCAGTGACCTATCACTATTCGCAATGAATGGAACCATTCAAGCATCAGAGATGCAACAGAAGTTGTAACAGACCATTCAAGAAACACTTCAGAACTGAGTATGAACAAAGAATGTAACACTTCCTTTCCTTCTAAGTTAGTGAAGCTAAAATCTCACCTCTCTGCATTGGAAAGAAAGATGCAAGAAGCAAAAGCTAAACGAGTAGCTAATGATAAATTCAAACTTGAGAATATCATTTCTGTGACAATGAGGTATTTAGCAGTAAAACAGTAAATGCCATGAAGATTTGAACCATTTTATGGTTTATCTCTGCATAATGGAGGTCACATATACAACATACCAGTAACAATGCTAAATTTAACTGTGGGATGGAGCAGGCCACACACAAGACTTTAGGAAAATTCTGAGTACCTAGCAGGATCTACTGGAAAATGTGTCCTGGAAGTACTAACGAAACATCCCTTAAAGTTTAGCAACAGACAAGAATGTTACTGTATACATATCACAATGTTATTTGAGAATTCATTCTACAGATTGATCAATGCTTCCTCTAATTTTCTTTGGAGCGCACAGTGATCTGTTTCATTCAATTATTTTGTTCTGTGGTGTTTACGCAGTACTCTGAAGAGGCTACTTAGGAACTCTTAGATTACTGTATATTTTTGAGGGAATAGTGATCTTTTTGCATAGTTTCTAAGGACTGCCCATGATGCTATATCTTAATGGATTCATGAATTCCTGACACGTTCCTCAGAGATAGATATGACATGATTTACTGTCTTGAATGTAAATAATCAACTTGAAATATGACTGTGCTGTCATCCCAGTCAGAATAAATTCAACAGTGCGGCATTTGCAAGAGGTGGGAAGCTCAGTAAGCAAAGAATTTGCAACTGGAACAATTGAATTTGATATTCAAAGTACAAATAAAATGCTCTGATATAGCAAGAATATGAATGATAGGGAAGTACAACATGCCTTGGACAAAGACCGGCAACATCTTTCTCAAAAAAGAGTCAAACAATTCAGAGCTAGAAGGCCAGAGGGTAGTGCCCTCTGCCCAAGTATAGTGCCCCAGTGTGAACGGGAAGTATGTGTGTGTGTCGGGGGAATTTCTGAACAGTTTTGTTTTTCTGGTCGCCTCTTTACCTGAGAAGGGTCGTACTGTCAGATCATGTCAGGTCAATCGATCACGGACCGGATCGCCACAGCCCAACACAGTGTCACCGGCTCAGCTTTTGCCAAGGCAGCCTGTAAAGCCACCAGATATGTAGTGATGGGCCCCAAGAAGAACCACCTTGATTGACTAATGCGACAATGCCAAAATTCAAATGGTCAAGGGAAAAAGGTGCTAAGTGGTTTACGTATTGACTTGACTGAGGCATTGCCGTGGAGAAAGTTAAGAGTCACTATGCACTCTCCAAATTCCCTGGTAATTTTAAAAGGGAGGATTTGAATATATTCCTTTTTTCAGTGAACAGTTCCCTGTGTGTGAATATATGGTGCTTTTCAAATGTGTAAATGAATAATGTTCAAAGCTTAACTGTTCATGTGCATAGATCACTGAAAGTTGCCACCCAGGTTGATAGTGTTGTTAAGAAGGTGTACGGTGTGTTAGGTTTTATTGGTAGAGGGATTGAGTTTTGGAGCCATGAGGTCATGTTGCAGCTGTACAAAACTCTGGTGCGGCCGCACTTGGAGTATTGCGTACAGTTCTGGTCACCGCATTATAGGAAGGATGTGGAAGCATTGGAAAGGGTGCAGAGGAGATTTACCAGGATGTTGCCTGGTATGGAGGGAAGGTCTTATGAGGAAAGGCTGAGGGACTTGAGGCTGTTTTCATTAGAGAGAAGAAGGTTAAGACATGACTTATTGGAAACATACAAGATGATCAGAGGATTAGATAGGGTGGACAGTGGGAGCCTTTTTCCTCGGATGGTGATGGCTAGCACGAGGGGACATAGCTTTAAATTGAGGGGTGATAGATATAGGACAAATGTCAGAGGTAGGTTCTTTACTCAGAGAGTAGTAAGGGCGTGGAATGCCCTGCCTGCAAAAGTAGTAAACTCGCCAAATTTAAGGGCATTTAAATGGTCATTGGATAAACATATGGATGATAATGGAATAGTTTAGGTTAGATGGGCTTCAGATTGGTTTCACAGGTCGGCACAACATCAAGGGCCGAAGGGCCTGTACTGCACTGTAATGTTCCATGTTCTATGTTCTATGAATTATTTTAGTCTAGCAAGTAGAGCAATTGGGATTGCTTGGCATATGCTGCCCAATGCTGGAACCACTTCTAACGATAAACATTTTGAGTACGCTCTTTACTGTGTCATTATGAAAAGCCAAATAAATGTTGCTTGATTCGTTCAGATAGACGTTAGGATGTGTGGTCTCTGTTCCTGACATTGTATTGGCACTCAAGTTTTAACTTGTACTTGGCATGAAAGCTGTTGTACTGATACACCATTTACCATTCAAAGCTTAGATTGTCTTACTGAATGTGTTATAATTGAATGGGATGTTTGGAAGCGCTACATGTAAGAAAATAAGCATCAGAATTCCAGGGTTGAAATAACAGAAATAAATTATTATACTTGGGCACAAGGTGTAGGCCGTTCAAACCTGAATAAATCTTAATTTTTAAAAAAGGGTGGCATGGTGGCTCAGTGATTAGCATTGCTGCCTCACAGCGCCAGGGACCCAGGTTCAATTCCACCCTCAGGCGACTGTCTGTGTGGAGTTTGCACGTTCTCCCCCGGGTGCTCCGGTTTCCTCCCACAGTCCAAAGATGTGCAAGTTAGGTGGATTGAACATACTAAATTGCACATAGTGTTCAGGGGTGTGTAGATTAGGTGGGTTATAGGGGGATGGGTCGGGTCGGGGTGGGATGTTCTGAGTGTTGGTGTGGATTTGTTGGGCCAAAGGGCCTGTTTCCATACTGTAAGGATTCTATGTAATGTAAAAATAAATCATTCCAGTTAAGTGGCTATTTAGCTGAGTAAAATTACCTACCTGGGTCCTAATGCAGGGTTTAAACAGCTCCAAGTAAAATAAACTTGATTTGAAGTGATGGTGTCACCCCCAATGGCTTAGTCTTTCTTATATTTAAACAGAGGAAATTTGGAAATCCACTTTACACTGCTGCAAATACGACAAGTTATTGACTGCCGGATGGATGTTTTACAAACCTCTAATGTGTAAAAGGCTCATGGATGTCTGGTGCTGAATCAGGAAAAGAAAAAGAATTACTGTCATGTCTTTTATCTTTTTGATTATCAACAAAGGCTGAACACCTGCAGGGCATACCAGGTCTTTTATGATTTGCCTTTTAACCCCAACAGCACTCGATATTGCTGACTTGGTGAAAACAGATTTAAAGCCCCTTGATAAGGACAGGCAGATTAGTTTGAACTCAAAACCTCAAATGCAGTTAAGTATCCGGGGTTGGGACTGCAATAATTGGCCAGGATACCTTAGTGTATTACTTTTGGTACCCAAAAGGTTTCTTCTTATTTTGCTGAGAGGGCCATCCTCGCTGTGGAAAAGTAATGCTAGCAGCCTAGTTCAGAAATATGACACTTGATTTCTGTAGTTGACCTGGCAATGAAAGACTTGTGCATTTGAGTATGAATATCCAAAATGCAACTCCAAACTTAACCAATTACGGTATTTTGTTCAGGAGCTACAGTTAGCTCTGAATGTACTAAGTCTGTTTCAATTTCAGCTGCAGCAAATAAAACTTAATAATACAGAAATGTATGAAGGTCTTTTTTTTCTTTCTTGCACGTGAGATTCTTTTGTTCTGACCTATTGATTACAGGCCTCTGCTGTTTTAATAAGATGTTCCTTCATTTGTCAAAGTTTAATGTTACAGGCTTTCTTTAACCAATTCCTACACAACTAGAGCCTTGGCTTGAGTACAAGATCACCTACCTGCCCTGTCAGCAATATTTATGCTGTCAATTCTAGAAATCCTGGAGAATAAATAAAATACAACTTGAATTATAGTTGCTTGATAGTAAAGAACACGAGATTCTCAGAAAATGGATACATTTTATCAAAGCTTTTCATCCTATATTCATCTGTACACACTGATGCAGCAGATCTCATTTCAATGTTATATAATAGGCTAACATATGCCTCAAGGACAACATTTCAATCCTTTGTCTCTCAAAGAATAATAATCCGTTCCAATAGCAGGGATAATGCAAAATCTGTAGCAATACTTTTAATACCATGACTGAGGAAATGAAAATGTCTAGTTCACCAGTAACACAGCTATGGAAGATGAATGAAGGCATCCAATCTACTTATTAAGTTGAAGTAAAATGTTTACTTTTTTGCAGATTATCAGAAGATTAAGAGTAAAGATTTGCTTGATCAAAACGAAGATAATCTGCATGTGGCTCCATGAAAACCAGATCAATGCCTAAAGATTCAGGATAAGGTCATAAAGCAGAAAACATATGGCTGAGAGATCTAGGATACTATAAGGAAAAAAAATACTTGTTTCAAATGAACAGCTATTTTCAATGATAGACATTCATGAGATTAAAGATCCCCTACATGATGTTGTGAGGCGACTATGTGAGTTAGCAGGGAAGAGTTCCTCTGCAAAGGGAACTCAGGAGAATTAAAAGTCCTCTAGAAATGTAAATGACTTTAAAGCAATAATGACCTGTGCAAAGAACTTCAAAAGTAATAAAATATCCTCCTGTGAAGAAATGATTTACAGATAATCAGATTCAGGGCCAACAGTCCTCAAGCCTACCAATCTTCAGAGTCTGAAGGGTGTACTGGACAAATTGGCAAAGTACCAGCCAGTCTGAATTTGTGAAGTCAGAAATTTTGTGACAGATTGGCTGGTAGTAAATTTAAAATCAGCTGTATATCTGAATCTGTAAATTAACAATGGGGAAAAGAGTTTAGGCAGACATGTTATAAAACGAAATTGTTTTCAGAGAGTTAATGCTAGAGAAAGTATAAGCTCCATCCACTCTGATCACGTCACATGGTCTGAGGGGAGAATCGATGATCCCAGTTCGAGATCTCAACGGGATCTTGGCTTCATGTACCTCCAATTTTTTTTTTTGCCTGGATAAAAATAGTGAAAGCTTAAAGAAAATAAGAAGAAAAAATAAAAAAGCTTAAATGTCAATCCTGGTTGATAAAGGAGTTGACTTCCTGTACAAAAAAGCTGTGAATCAACTCTGGAAAAACGATTCTGACCATCAAGCCTATTTATGCATCTCACAATTTTATAGACTTTTATCAAGTCTTCCCTCAGCCTCTGCTGAAAGCAACCTGAATTTTTCTAGCCTCCCCTTATAGCTTATACCCTCTAATCCAGACATCATCCTGGCAAATCTCTTCTTCACACTCTCCAAAGCCTCCATGTTATTCCTGTAATATGGCGACGAGAATGGAACACAATATTCTAAGTATGGCTTAACCAAAGTCTTATAAAGCTGCAACATGACATTCTGACTTTTGTACTCAATTCCCACAACAATAGAGGCAGGCATGCCATGCACCTTGTTCAACACTATCTACATTCGTGGCCACTTTCAGGGAGCTATGGACTTGAACTCCAAAATCACTCTGTACATCAATGGTCTTCATGGTCCTGCCATTAACTGTATACTTTTCCATAACAATTGATCTCCCAAAGTGCAGCACCTCATACTTACCAAGATTAAGCTCCATCTGCCAGTTCTCCGCCCATATCTGCAACTGATCTATATCCCATTGTATCCTTTGACAATCTCTAAACAATCCACAGCTCCATTGATTGTTGTGTCATCTGCAAACTTACTAACCCACTCATCTACATTTTCATGCTAGTCATTTATATATAACAAACAGCAGAGTTCCCAGCATGATCCCTGTGGAACCTCCATCCAGAAAAACACCCTTCCACCACTACCCACTGCCTTCAAGGGCAAGCCAATTCTGAATGCAAATGACCAAGTCACCGTGGTTCACATGTATCTTAATCTTCTGGATGGGCTACTACAGGGACCTTGTTGAAAGCCTTACTAAAATTCATGTAGACAATATCCACTGCTCCAGCGTCATCGATCACTTTGGTTACCTTTCAAAAATTCAATCAAGTTACTAAGATATGACCTACCCTGCACAAATCCATGCTGACTGATCCCAATTAGGCCATGCTTTTCCAAATGTGTGTAAATCCTATCTTGAAAAATTCTCTCCAATATCTTCTCAATTACCAATGTAAGACTCAACAATCTGTAGTTTCCTGAATTATCCCTATTTCCCTTCTTGAACAGAGGAACATTAGCTACTTGCCAGTCCTCCAAGACCTCTCCAGTGGCTAACGAGGATACAAAGATCTTGGTTAAGGCCCCACCAATATCCTCCCTTTCCTGTCTCAATAACCTGGGGTAGATACCATCAGGCCCTGGGGACTTACCCACCTTAATGCTCTTTGAGAGATCCAACACCACGTCTTTCTTGATTTCAAAATGCCCTAGCTTATTTGCATGCTGCACACTAATGTCACTATCCTCTGTATCTTTCTCCTGGATGAGTACTGATGGAAAGTACTCATTAAGAATCTTGCCCACAAGCATAAGTTCCCTCTCGGAGGAACTTTATCCTTGGGTGGTCTTACATTCTCCCTAGTTAACCTCTTTTTTTTAATGTATGTATAGCATGCCTTGGGATTCTCTTTAACCCTACTTGCCAAGGTCATTTCATGGATGCTTCTTGCTCCCCTAATTCCCTGCTTGAGTTCTTTACTGCTTTCTTTATAGTCCTCACAGACTTTGTTCAATTTTAGCTTCCTAAACTTATGTATGCTTTCTCCCTTTTGACTAAATTCACAACCTCCCTCTTTATCCCAGGGTCCTGATAACAGCTCATCCTAATTAACACTCCCTGGCTCCTGCCTAATACTAACATAATTTGCCCTTAGCCGATTTAGTACCTTCCTGCAAGTTCCTGACTTGTCCTTATTCATAGCTATCTTAAAACTTAAGGAGTTGCGATTACTGTTTCCAAAATGCCGTCCCACTGAAAGGTCAGTCACCTGGCCAGGCTCATTAACTAATACAAGGTCCAGTATTTCCCCTCCTGTAGTGAGACTATCCACATACTGTTTCAGGAAACCCTCTTGGATGCACCTAACAAATTCTGCTCTAAGCCTCTTGCTCTAAGGGTGTTTCAGTCAGTATTGGGGAAGTTAAAGTCACCCACTGTGACAATCCTGTTGTTATTGCATTTTTCCATAATCTGCCTACATATTCGTTCCTCAATGTCTTGGTGGCTGTTGGGGGTCTTCAAAGGGCGATTGCCCCCATCTTATTTTTGAGCTCTAGCCATAGGGCGGCACGGTGGCACAGTGGTTAGCACTGCAGCTTCACAGTGCCAGGGACCCGGGTTTGATTCCACCTTCGAGCGACTGTCTGTATGGAGTTTGCACATTCTCCCAGTGTCTGCATGGGTTTCCTCCGGATGCTCCAGTTTCCTCCCACGGTCCAAAATTGTGCAGGCTAGGTGGATTGGCCATGCTAAATTGTCAATAGTGTTCAGGAATGTGTAGATTAGGTGGCTTATAGGGGATGGGTCTGGGTGGGATGCTGTGAGGATCGGTGTGGACTTGTTGGGCTGAAGGGCCTGTTTCCACACTGTAGGGATTCCATGAAATGTTGCCTCAGTGGATGAGCCCTCGACTATGCCCTGTCTGAGTGCAGATGTGATATTCTCCCTGATTAGTAACACAACTCCTACCCCTCTTTTGCCTTACTGTGCATCTCATCTAAAACAACAAAACCCTAGGCACAGCTTCTTTATTTGCAAGATCTTAGACAACAGAGAACTAAAATGTCCAGCAATACAGAACTAAAAGTTCAGTACAACAGATCACACTAGCACCTACCTTCCAGTCCGCACTGGTGCAAAGCCGGAGGCCACTGTGGGAGGCTGTAAGGTAGCCACGCCACACCGGAAGGCCCCTACAGGAGGAGACCACTGTGGGAGGTCACCATGCCACATCAGGAGGCCGCTGTACTAGGCCAGGCGGTCGCTACACCGGGAGGCCACTGCGCCTGATCAGGATGTCATCATGCCAATGCCACAGGTCCGTTGAGTCAGGACAGAAGGTTGTCATGCCACTCCAGGAGGCCACTGCGCCAATTTGGGAGGTTACACATCAACACCAGGAGACTGGGAAGTTGCCATGCCTCGCTGGGAGGTCGCAGTGCCAGGCTGGGAGCCTGCTGCAGGAGGCCGCTGCGCCAGGCCAAGAGGACACCATACAACGCTGGAAGGCCACAGAGGTAGGTTGGGGAGCCACTACAGGAGGCCAGTGCACCAGGCAGGAGTCATTGCTGGAGACCAGGAATTGTTGCTCACAGGAGGTAGGGAATTATTGCCAGACGCCGGGAGTCGTTGCCGGAAGCCGGGAATCTTTGGTCGCCGGAAGCCAGTTATCATCGGCAGGGGCTGAAAATTGAAAAGTAAAAAAGGAGAAGAAGGAAGAAAAAGCGGAAGAAAAGAAGAAGAACAGGCGGAGTGAACAAGCTGGAGCATCCTACTTTGCCGCCATCTTGATCCACTAAATAAAACAAGGCTAATACAAAAACAAGATAAAACTTCAGTTTAAGGCTTTCAAGTCAGCACCCAACACCAGGATGTGCCCTTTTCAAAGAATTTACATCATGCCATTTTATTCACATCATCGATTATTGCTAACTATTGACACCAAAACATTAATCCGGCCTACAAAAGTTTGATGATATGTGTCTTCCAGAGAGGTTTGTTCCTCCCGAAGAGGGGTGTTGTCAACCTAGTGTCAAGATGTGTGCTTCGTGGAAAGCAGAATAAATAGCTTTTTCAAAAAAAAATTTGACAAAAGAAGCATGAGTGGGTGGATTCAGGCACAACAGACAGAGAGTTTTAGTTTTGCTTTCAGTTGTTGAAATTGGGGGTTTTGAAGTTGTACAGCATTCTGTCTCTGCTGATGCAAAAGCTTCAGTTCTCCCTCTGTTGTTAGATTCACTCTTTCAGTGTTTCCTTCTTCTAGGCTGGAGGAGATAGCAAGTAAAATCTGTCTTGCTGAGCTTGGCTTTTGCCAATGATGTGTTTATGGAATACACTATATTGTAACAGTTGATGAGTAATAGTTAAACAATATATTATTTATTATTTATTTCCTGCTCCTCTGTTGCTGCTTGGCCTGCTGTGTTCATCCAGCTCTACACCTTGTTATCTATTATTTATTACGTATTTCGATAGAGTTAAAGTTATGCCAATTTTTTTGTTTGTATTTTAACTGTGTTGTAAAAATAAAGAGTATTTTGCTTAAAGCCCAGTAGTTTGACCAATCAAATCACATCTGGAATGCTGTGCCTTACACTTGCCTCTTAAGTAAGATAAAAGTTAGGGTCTAGGCTATCAACTTTATATATTTGAAGGGGTTTAGGTCTGGTCCATGACAAAATAAATAATTTGCTTTGCACAGCTAGTTTTAAAAGTAAGACAAAATGAAATGAGTAAAGGCTACTACTGCACACCAGAATCTAGTTTTGGAAATGGAAGCAAAGCTGGTTTATTTTTCCAATGATTTGCTTGGACATGTACAAAAAGACTTGGGAGCCAGGAGAGGTTTATTATTAATCATTGTCAACCTTTGGTCCTGTTAAGGACCTGATTATAGTAGCAAGCTAGTGAGAAGGCATTTTTTTTTTATCTGTTGCTATGAGAATGTGAGGGCTCTTTGTTCTCTGCAAGATATGACTCTGAACCTAAACCTAATGCGTTGGATGCAGAATATTGTTGATCGTATAATTCACTAATGCACATGCTTTTCAGCACTAGTGTGCACATTTACAAAGACAATGTTCTTCTTACTTCAATCTTGGCTGCATTTTAAAGGCATTGTTCAAATAACCTTCTAATATATTCCAACCATTTTTGAAATGATAACTACAGTTTATTTAAACAATTATGCACTGAAAGGTGTTGTCTATATTAATTACAGAATAGTGTGTGGTATTGCTGTGGTGCTGATAAATGCGTAACAAATTTCCCAAGAAATATTTAATCAAGATTTCTGTGAACTGAGCAATTTACATTTAAAGGTCCATTCCATCACAAATACAACAAAATTAGAGAATCAATACAATGCACTTTTCAAAGTTCATTCCTGGTAAAAATTTTTCTGTTCTGTTTTTAAAAAAATACATTCTAATTGTTAATTTTTCATATAATATAATCATAAATAAGAGGATTTTAAATACTAATGTCTATGCTGTTAAACATGGGCTCAAGGTAGTTGATAGACCTGAACTTTAAAGGTTATGGTTCACTTCTAGTTCAGGAACTTAGCACAGAATCTGACGTTCCATTGTCAAATGAGGGAGTGCTATGTTGTGAGAGTTGCTGTCATTTGGTTGAGGTGTTAAACTGAAATTGCATCTCACTTCCTGGCTGTAAAAGGTCTCATACTATTTCAAAGAAGAAAATGAGAGTTATTCCAGTACCCTGGCCAATATTTGTCTTGTGATCAGCATCATAAAGATGAGTTTAAGTTAGGAGACTGGGGTTTCAAGTCCCATCTGTTTCAGAGGTGGATGCTGGAAATGCTGAGCGGTAAGGCAGTATCTGAGGAGAGACAAACAATGTAAATGTTTCAGTTCACCAATCTCTCAATGAAAAATAATTAACCTGAAAAGTCCACTGTTTCCGTCTATTGATCCTGATTGACTGACTGATTATTTACAACATTTTTTTACTTTGATCACAAAGGCAGCTAATTCAGTCATCATGACATTCCTGTTTTCAGGGTCTTGTTTTCTTATAAGTGGGAAGGATACAGGAACACAGTTCACTGTATCAGTGCCAAAACAAGGGTTTTAAAAAAGAGCCTTGAATGTAGATGGCCTTTACCTTGATAAAGGCTTTCTACTGACTGTAAATAGCCTTATGTAGAATTTGTTCAGACTGATGTAGTCACTTTCACATTGTATGTTGACACACAGAAATGTCCTATTCACAGCGCCAGGGACCTGGGTTCAATTCCACCCTTGGGCGACTGTGTGGAGTTTGCAAATTCTCCCCGTGTCTGCGTGGGTTTCCTCCAGGTGCTCTGGTTTCCTCCCACAGTCCAAGGTGTGCGGGCAAGGTGGATTGGCCATGCTAAATTGCCTGTGGTGTTCAGCGATGTGTAGATTAGGTGGGTTATAGGGGGATGGGTCTGGGTGGGATGCTCTGAGGGTCGGTATGGACTTGTTGGGTTGAAGGGCCCGTTTCCACACTGTAGGGATTCTATAAAAAAAGACAGTCAGCACCAGTTGGAAGACTCAGAGGCCTTACAAGGCTGACTTTTTAAGAAATGGAAAATGTATACAAGTGTTTTGGGAAGTGATGTTTTGAAATGGAATCAGATATATCAAGGGAAGATTTCTTCCCTGTTAACAACAATAGATTATTCTTTGTACCATCATTCACTGTTAGATACAAAAGGCAGTTTGGGAAAATGTTTTGTCATTGTTGTAACAGAGGAGGAGTATTAATATGTCTTCGACTGTAGAAATCTAGTGTAGATATGTGGAATACTGACACTTGATGGTCAGAATGGAAAGCAATCCATTTCCAACACTGAACGTGGAAAGAAAACAAAAATTAAAATAAGAATTTTAACTTTAAAACAACTTCATTGGATCTCTACTTCATTTCCAGAATTGCTTTTCTTATCAACAAATGATTCACTTCCCTCATGTCCAGATTGGAGCTTCTGTATGAAATGCTAGGGCTAATTTTGATTTGCCATGTTACCACTTGGTGACAGCAGTCAGATGCACTATTTAGCCCACATGAACACAAGGAACAGCAATAGGCCAGTCAATTTTTCGAGCTTTCTCTGCCATTCAATAAGGTCATGGCTGATCTGATTTTAACCTTAACTGTACATTCCTACATGCACCTGATAATTGTTTCAGAGATAGTAGGAACTGCAGCTGATAATTTTTCATTCCCTTGGAAATCAAGAACCTTATCTATCTCTGCCTTAAAAATATTTAAAGGTGGTGTATCTACGGCCTTTTGAGGAAGGGAATTCCAAAGACTCTCAACTCTCTGAGGGGAAAAAAAATCCTCACCTCTGTGTTAAATAGGGAATTCCTTTTACACTATGACCCCTACTTCTAGATTCTCCCACAAGAGAAACAGCCCTTGTACATCCACTCGGTCAAGACCCCTCAGGATCTGATATGTTTAAATGAAGTCACCTCTGACTCTTCTAAACTTTAGAGGATACAAGCCTAGCCTGTCTAGTCTTTCTTCATCAGGCAATCTGCACATTCCAGGTATTAGTTTAATGAGGCTTCTCTGAACTTCTTCTAACACATCATCATCCCTCTGTAAGTACAGTGACCATTACTGTCCACAGTACTCCAGATGCAGTCGCACCAATGCCTTGTGTAACTGAAGCATAACCTCTCTTCATTTCCATTCAGTTTCCCTCACAATAAAACATAACATTATACTAGCTTTCCTGATTACTTGCTCTATGTTCCTGTTTTATTTGAGTAGCAAGGGAAAACTGTCTTGTTGTTTGCTCTGTATGTCAAGAATTTTCTCATTTTGAGGGTGGGCAATCCATCATGGACTTTAACAATGTAGAATTTGTCATCACCTCTTAAGGTGGTCAGGGATGGGGATGCACTTTTCTCATGGCTGAGTATCAGAACGTGATTTGGGCTTTTGTGAACTTAGCCAGTTTATCACCAAGCCCACCTCCCAAAGTCGAGCGAACAATTCTGATAGATGCTGTAAATATGCATTCCATGTGTGACTAAAAATCACCAGATTGTCAATGTACACCACACAATTCGGTAATCCTGAAATGACTTTATTGGTTCGTCTTTAGAATGTGCTGACACATTTTTCCTGTCAAATGGCATGAATTTCAACTGGTACAGTCCATCTGGTGTCATGAAAGCCAAAATTTCCTTCCCTCTTTTGGATAAAGGTACCCACAAGTACACTCTGAGTAAGTCCAAGTTAGAAATATAAGTTTAAACTGAAAGAATTACAAAGCTGTAAATCAGAAACAAAAACAGATGTTGCTTGAAAAGTTCAGCAGGTCTGGCAGCATCTATGAAGAGAAATCAGAGTTCACATTCTAGGTCCAGTGACCCTTCCTCAGAACTGATGGTAGCTACGAAAATGGTTGGGGAGGGGGTAAGGAGTAAATGAAAGGTGGGGATAGAGCCCAAAGCGACAGAAGAACAGTTGGACAGACAAAGGAGTGGATAACGATCTGGCTAGGAGGGTGAATAGCTGTTGATGGAGACTTTCAGTGGCTAACAATGTGTGTGTATAATAGCACTATGTGATCACAACGCCTGGCGTGTGGGGGTGGGGTCTAGGACATAGAAGAGTTCAAGCCCTAAAGTTATTGAACACAATATTGAGTCCAGAAGGCTGCAGGGTCATCAAGCAGAAATGAGGTGCTATTTTTCCAGCTTACACTGACCCTCGCTTGAGCACTATAACAAGCCTGAGACAGAGATATTGGCGAGGGACAGGGTGGTGTGTTGAAGTGGCCAGCAACTGCAAACTCAGGGTCTTTTTTGCGGGCAGAACATGGGTGTTTTGCGAAGCAGTCACCCCAGTGTACACTTTCTTTTCTCCAGTATAGAGGAAACCACATTGTGAACAGCGAATGCAGTAGACTAAATTGTGTGAAGTGCTGCTTCACCTGGAATGTATGTTTGGACCCCTGGATACCGAGGAGGGAGGAGGTAAGAGCGCAAGTATTAAACCTTCAGTGATTGCAGGCAAAGGTGCCATTGGGCTGTAGGGGTTTTGTAGGGAGTGAAGGATGAGTGGACCAGGGTGTGTCCCAGACAGAGCAGCCCCTGCAGAAGGCATACAGAGGAGGGGAGGGGAACACGTTTCTGATGGTGGGATGGTAGGTAAGGACAAGAGGAACCCTATCTATGTTGCAGGAGGAGAGAAAGGGGGTGAAGGCCGAAATACGGAAGATGAGTCAGACCCAGTTAGCGGCCCTGTCAACAATGATGCTGGGAAATGCCAGTTTCGGAATTTCCAGTTTGTAGGCTCCAGCTGCCTCCTCTTCACTATGGAGGTGCAATCCCCCTTCATATCCATCCACCACCATGATGGCCTCAGAGCTCTCTGTTTCTTCCTGGAACAAAGGCCTGAACTGTCTGCACCCACAACCACCCTCCTGTGCCTGGCAGAGCTCATTCGCACCCAAAACAACTTCTGTTTTAACTCCTGTCATTTTCTTCAGGTCAGAGTGGTGGCCATGGGTATCCACATGGGCCCTAGTTATGCCTGTTTCTTTGTGGGGTACGTGGAACATTCCTTGTTACAGCCACATTTCGGACACCACCCACAACTCTTTCAACAATATATCGATGATATCATTAGTGCTCCTTCCCTCTCTCATCCAGAATTTGACAGGTTTTCCAATTTCGCTTCCAATTTCTAGCTCACGCTCACTTTCACCTGTTGTATCTCTGACTCCACCCTTCCCTTCATCATCATCCCTGTTTCTATTTTTGGGGATAAACAGGCCACAAATGTCCATAATGAAACCACCAAATCCCATAGTTACCTGGACTTGTACATCCTCACAACAAAAACAGAAATTGCTGGAAAAGCTCAGCAGGTCTGGCAACATCTGTGAAGAGAAATCAGAGTTAACGTTTTGGATCCAGTGACCTTTCCTCAGAAACAGACCCAAAATGTTAACTCTGATTTCTCCTCACAGATGCTGCCAGACCTACTGAGATTTTCCAGCAACTTCTGTTTTTGTTTCTGATTTACAACATCTGCAGTCCTTATGGTTTTTATACATCCTTGCACTGTGCTTCCTGTAAAGACTCAATTCTGTTCTCCCAATTCCTGTCTGTGTCACGTATGTTCCGATGATGCCAGCTCGGACAAGGGAGCGTCCGAATTGTCCACCTTTTCCTCAACTAACAATTCTTCAGCACCATTGTTGACAGGGCCCTCAGCCGGGTCTGACCCATCTTCCACACTTCAGCCGTCACCCTTTCTCTTCACTCCCACAATAGCGATAGGGTTGCCCTGGTCCTTACCTGCCATCCCATCATCATCTACGTGCAGAAAATCATTAGCCACCAGTCTGCCACCTCCAGCGACATGCCAGAAACATGTTCCCCTCCCCTCCCTTGTACACCTTCAGCTGTGACCATCCCTCCTGGACACCCTGGTCCATTCATTCTTCACTCCCTACAAACACACCACAGCCCCATGGCACCTTTCCCTGCAATCACTGAAGGTTTAACACTTGCCCATTTATCTCCTCCTTCCTCAGTATCCAAGGGCCCAAACTGGTTCACCTGCACTTCACACAATCTAGCCTACTGCATTCGCTGCTCACAATATAGTCTCCTCTACATTGGGGAAATGAAGCGTAGACTGGGTGACCGCTTCGCAGAAAACCTACGATCTACCCGCAAAAATTATCCTGAGCTTCCAGTTGCAAGCCACTTCAACACACCACCCTGTTGCCTAGCTAATATCTCTGTCTCAGGTTTGCTGCATTGTGAAGGTCAGCGTATGCTGACCTCATTTTCCGCTTGGCAACCCTGTAACCTTCTGGAATCAATATCGTGTTCAATAACTTTAGGGCTTGAACTCTCCAATATCCTGCCCCCACTGCCACATACCAGGCCCTGTGATCACATAGTCTGCTATTACACACAACCATTGTTAACCACTAAGACTCTCCATTAACAGCCATTCATCCTCCTAGCCAGATGGTTATCTACTCCCTTGTCTGTCTAACTGTTTTTCTGTCTCTTTGGGCTCTACCACCATCTATCATTTACTCCTTACCACCTCCCCCCACACTATCTTCTGCACAAAAAACAACATTTTCATAGCTACCATCAGTTCTAAGGAAGGGTCACCTGACCCAAAATGTTAACTCTGGTTTCTTTTCATAGATGCTGCGAGACCTTCTGAGCTTTTCCAGCAATTTCTGTTTTGTAAGAAAAATAAGTTGCTTGTCCCACATTCTCCACATGTGGAATAGGACATGAATCAGATTTTGTAACTGCATTGATTTTGTAATAGACCACACATAATCACATGGCGTGAGGTCCATCCACTGCAAGTCACTCTGATTAAATTATCTTTGAGCATGCTTTCAATCTCTTTTTGAACCTGTGCCAAATTTAGAGGGTTAAGCCTTTAAGGATGTTGCTTAACTGGAACAGCATTTCCTATATCTACGTTATGCATAATTAGATTAGTAGTTCCCAGCTTATTCCCACATCTATCTGCTCAGTGCGCCTTCACATGGCCTATTTTATTACAATGAAAACACCTGAGCCTTTTTATGTCTCATTCTCCCTCATAGGTTTCCATTTTACCTTATGGTAAACTATCTTTACTATCTTCAGTGAGGTCTCCTTTTGCTTACCACCTAAGGATTTCTCTTTTCCCAAAGTTCTATCCGTCACAGATTGAAAGTGATGACAGAAGCCAAACTTTATGAACCTACTCATAATCATCTGCCATTTCTACTGCGAATCTTGCAGACTTAACTCTCTGCTGTTCCACATGACTAGTGGTGTGCCACAGAGGTCAGTACTGGGACCTTTGTTATTTTTTATTTACATGAATGATCTGGATGTAAAAGTATAAGGCATGATTAGTAAGTTTGCGGATGATACAAAATTAGGAGGTATCGTTGAGAGGGAAGAAGGTGATCAAAAATTACAGAGGGATCTTGATCAGATGAAGAAGTGGGCTGAGGATTGGCAAATGCAATTCAATGCAGATAAGTGTGAGGTGTTGCACTTTGGAAAGTCAAACCAACTTATACAGTAAATGGTAAGATCCTGAAGAATGTTATGGAACAGAGGGACCCAGGAGTACAAGTATATAGTTCGTTGAAAGCGGTGTCACAGTTGGACAGGGTGTTGAAGAAGGCATTTAACATGCTAGCCTTCATTGGTCAAGGCATTGAGTATAGGAATTGGGACATTATGTTACAGCTGTATAAGTCATTGATGCGGCTGCACTTGGAGTATTGTGTACAGTTTTGGTCACCCTGTTATAGGAAAGACATATTTAAACTGGAATGTGTGAAAAGATTTATCATAGCATCCCCACAGTGTGAAAAAAGGCCCTTCGGCCCAACAAGTCCACACTGACTCTCAGAGCAATCCACCCAGACTCATTCCCCTATACCGCACCTAATCTACACATCCTGAATACTATGGACAATTTAGCAAGGCCAATCCACCTAGCCTGCACAGCTCTGGACTGTGGGAGGAAACCGAAGCACTCAGAGAAAACCTGAGGATGTTCCAGGATTAGTGGGCCTGAGTTATAGGGAGGGGTTGGCCAGGATAGGACTTTACTCCTTGGAACGTACGAGAATGAGGGATGACCTTACTGAGGTGCATAAAGTCATGAGGGGCATAGACAGGATGAATGCATATCATCTTTTTCCCTGGGATGGGGAATTGAAAACTAGAGGGCGTAGGTTTAAGGTCAGAGAGGAAAGATTTAAGAAGGACCTGAGGGCAACTTCTTCACACAGAGAATCGTGCATATATGGAATGGGCTACCAGAGAAAGTGGTTGAGGCATGTACAATAGCAACATTTACAAAACACTTGGATAGGTACATGAATGGGAAGGGTTTAGAGGGATATGGACCAAATGTGGGCAAATGGAACTAACTGAGTGGGCACCATGGTCAGCATGGTCCAGTTTGGGCCGAAGGGCCTGTTCCCATGCTGTGTTACTCTATGACTCTATGACTCTGTAAGTTCTCACTACCTCAGGAAGTGGATTTGTGAACTCCAAAACAAATGAATGCTGAATTTCACACCTTTCACTGCAGAAGCAGGTTTAGGTGAACCAAGATAAGATTGTAGCAACAGGATCAGGCTATTTAGTCTTCAAGCCTCTTCTTCATTAAGTGAGATCATTGCTAATGTGTGATTAACTTTAGGTACCCATCTTTACTCCACGTTCCTTAATAACTGTGCCTAATCTAGCACTCTCGGTTTTAAAGTTGATCCAATGTCAATTCGTAGAAAATAATTTCAAACTTCTACCACCCTTTGTTTGTATTATTTCCTAATTTTATTTGTGAAACTCTAATGATTAATCTATGTTCCTAGTCCTAGACTCCTGAACTAGTAAAAACTACTTCCTTTGTTTCTTTAGATCATGGACATATACTTCTAATATGCTCATTTCTTCTTCCTCCAAAATATTTCACTTTGCAGTCTATTTGGTAGAATTTTTGTATGCGCTAGCTTGCCATACATCTTCATTGACAATTCATTTACAGCAATTATGATAAAGGCAAACACACTTCAACAGTGACTGTCTCCTAAGGTTGACAACAAAATAATAATATCTGGATGTAGCTGGATGTGAATATTTAAAAGAAAAATCATGAGAATATGAAAGATCTAAAATGCTGAAGTGCAATGAACAAAAACACAGCAGGCTCATCAATTTAAATTTATCAGAGGAGTAGAACTGTTTCTTATTTCTAGCAGAACATACATTTGACAAAGTTGTTAGGAAAATGGTAGCTCAGTCTAACCAATTTTGAAACTGCAAGGACTGGCTCAGAATTCTATGAAGCATCAGGACCTTCAGCTGCTAAGTTATAATTGAAATCAAAAATTGACCCTTTTTTTCAGAATAATACAGCAGCATTGAGGTTGAATTTCAAATGGTTCTCCCTTTATTCAAAAATAGTTGGGTTTTGTAGTGATTGTGACAAGGACATCCAGATGAACTTCATAGAATGTGAGTTCCCTGATCGAGACTGTTAACCTGGTCAAATCAGGGAGCCCTGGCTGACAGATATAAATAGGAGTGTCAGAGGTTCTGTTCACTCTGAAAGATGGCTCTGAGGACACTGGACCAGTGTCAAGTACTATGCACGTGCAAAGAAAGGATGACTTGGTGACGGAATAATACCTTCTGAAAGTTATTTCTGTGGTGGCGAGAGAAAAAAAAAAATGCTCCTGAAGAAAATCACTCACAGCAGTTGTCTTCTAGTTGAGGCAAGCATTCCTGGCATCATGCTATTCTTTCGGAAGCTTGGCCTGTCCAGTCCTGCTGTCAGAAAATAGGCCCAGTATTTGGAAAGACTGCAATTTTTTCCAGGCAAATGATATTAGGACAGATGAAAAGCAATGAGTTATTCTTCTGGCAGCTTGTGGACCTGCAGCTTTTTTGATTATCAGGAACATAATGTTTCCTGAGGCACCAGATACTAAAATCTTTCGAGAGTTGACATATTTAGCTAAGGAATATTACAACCCTAAGCCGCCTCTAATTCTGAGATGATATCGGTTTTACTCGGCATTTCGAGAACCAGTGGAATCTGTGTTGGGATTGTTCACAAGGTTAGGACGCTTGGCAGAGGTGTGTGAGCTTGGTTTAACCCTTAATGAGATGCTGAAAGACATTTGGTCTTCGGGATTTAATGATGTAACCATGCAAAAGCACTTACTAGCTGAAGCCCAGCAGAACTTCAAACATGATGTGGAGGTGCTGCTGTTGGACTGGGATGGACAATGTCAGAAGTCACATGTTATAGGTTATAGTTTATAGCCCAATAGGTTTATTTGAGATCACAAACTTTTGGAGTGCTTCCTCTTCGTCAGGTGTAAATGAGAAAATGTAGCAAGTGGAGCATACAAGTTACAGAGTATGTCAGTGGAAATTGTTATGGACCAGGCCAGACCCCCCTCAAAATATTTCAAGAAGGTAGCCTAGATCCTAACATTTTCTTATTTTTAAAGGTAGATGTGAAGTGGGTGTTCCAGGTATGATACAACTAATCAAACCACTCAGCTTAAAGCAAAACAGAAATTATTTAAACATTATTGTTGAAACATGAACAAAAGAACGCGGAATTTAGAATAACTTAACTACTGGGAAACTTAACCAACCCAATACAGTAACAATTATGAATGAACTGTTCCAATATAGTAACATCCTACAAACATACCCCTTGGCAAGAAGGTAAATTCAAACACAAATTCTTACAGGTAGGATTCCAATCCAGGAGGGAACAACAAGAGAGGTTTCAGAGAAAGTCAATTAGGAATCATTTACTGAAGCTTGCAACCCTTCTGGGACTTGAACATCTTGTGACTGCTACAGCTAAACAAAACTAGAAGGCCTGAACTGGGAGAACTGGCCACTCCTCTTCTGTTGTTAGACTGTTTTCAAAAAACCCTGAGGCCTCTTAAACCGTGACACTTCAGCACTCTGGCTTGACAACCTCTCTTCCAAAAAACCCAGGACAAAATCACCTTTTGTCACCCTCGCCAGGCTGACTTAGATTGGGGAAAGCAATAAAGGCAAATACACAGCCTCACTCAGGACATATCCTGAAGAGAGGGACTCTAGAATAGCCCACTGTAAAACGCCAAAACAAAGCCAAGCCTTGGCCAAATAGTTAATATTTTTTTCAGGATCTGGGCAGGCAAGTCATTTTATTTGCTGCCTGTATGCAGACTGAAGATGGCAAAAAAAGTCCACTAGACCTGAATTGACTAAAAGCAGTCATAGGCCAGTATCCAGGAGAGTGCACACCCTGGACAGACTTGGTTAAGGGAGGGACAGGATTGGCAGCTTAACGTTCCAGGATACAGATGTTTCAGGCGGGATAGAGGGGGATGTAAAAGGGGTGGGGAAGTTGCACTACTTGTTAAGAAGACTATCACAGCTGGACTATGGGAGGACACCTCGGATGGCTCATACAGCGACGCAATATGGGTAGAGCTCAGGAACAGGAAGGGTGCAATTACAATGTTTAAGGTTTACTATAGTCCTCCCAACAGCCAGCGGGAGATAGAAGAACAGATATGTAGGCCAATTTTGGCAATATGTAAAAGTAACAGGGTTGTTGTCGTGGTGATTTTAACTTCCCATATATTGCCTCGGACTCACTTAGTGCCTTGGGGCGCAGATGGGACAGAGTTTGTAAGGAGCATCTAGGAGGGCTTCTTGAAACAGTATGTAGATAGTCCAATTAGGAAATGGGCTGTACTGGACCATGTATTGGGGAATGAGCCTGGCCAGGTGGTCGACGTCTCAGTAAGGGAGCAACTCGGGAGCAGTGATGACAATTCTGTAAGCTTTACAGGTACTGATAGATAAAGACAAGTGCAGTTGTCAGGTGAAGGTGCTAAATTGGGGGAGGCTATTTACAACAATATTAGGCAGGACCTGAAGAATGTAGATTGGAGGGCAAAGCAACATCTGGTATGTGGGAAGTTTTCGAGGGTAAGTTGCTAGGAACTCAGGACCAGCACATTCCTGTAAGGATGAAGGATAAGTATGGTGAATTTGGGGAATCTTGGATAATGAGAGATATTGTGAGCCAAATCAAAAAGAAAAAGGAAGCATTTGTCAAGGCCAGGAGGCTGGGAATACACAAAATAAGGGTGGAATGCTGGTAAAGTCGAAAGAAACTTAAGCAAGGAGTCAGGAGGGTTGAAAGGGGTCATGAAAAGTCATTGGCCAACAGGATTAAGGAAAATCCCAAGGCTTTTTGTACATATATAAAGAGCAAGAGGGTAACCAGGGAGAGGGTTGGCCCATTCAAGAACAGGGAAGGGAATTTATGTGTGAAGCCAGAGGAAATGGGTGAGGTATTAAATGAGTACTTTGCGTCAGTATTCACCATAGAGAAGAACTTGGTGGATGATGAGTCTGGGTAAGGGTGTGTAGATAGTTTGGGTCATGTTGAGATCAAAAATGGAGGAGGTATTGGGAGTCTTGAAAAACATAAAGGTAGACAAGTCCCCAGGGCCTGATGGGATATACCCCCGAATACTGAGAGAGGCAAGGGAGGAAATTGTTGGGGCCTTGAGCAAAATCTTTGTATCCTCACTGGCTACAGGGTTAGATCAGAGGATTGGAGAATAGCCAATGTTGTTCCTTTTTTAAAGAAGGTGGCAAAGATAATCCAGCTAATTGCAGGGTTAGGGAAATTATTGGAGAGGATTCTTCAAGATAGGATTTACTCACAATTGGAAAGAAGTGGGCGTACTGGCGAGAGGCAACATGGTTTTGAGAAGAGGAGCTCGTGTCTCAGTAACTTGATTGAGCTTTTTGAGGAAGTGACAAAGATGATCGACAAGGGTAGGGCAGTGGAACTTTCCTTGGATCAGTGAATTATTACAGAAAATTCATATGTAACCTGGCCTCCATCCTGCACCCTTACATCTACTGTTGAAAAAGCATCAGCCTTGGAAATGAACTTGTAGCCAAGATGTAGTTTTTAGAGAAGTGAAGAACCAGCTTTCATCATCTGAGGAGTTGCACTGTATGATCCCAAGCGAGATCTGGTGTTGACATGCGATGCCTCCCCGTATGGTATCAGGGTAGTGTTGGCTCATAGATGGCCCATTGGAAGGAGTGGTAAGTTAGAATCCTATTGGACATCTGCATAAAGGGTCCTTTGTTTACATTCTGACAAGAGCTTGATTGTTCATTGTGCTCGTTAATTTTTACAGATGTCAATAATTTTGAAATTGATCTTAAAATTTTTTTGGCTTCATATAACAGGATATTTTTATTATTATTATGCAACAGTTTCATTTCTAATAATACTTCAACCCTAACTAAAACATATTTAATAATAATCACATAACATTTGAAACCTTTAAAGATACATGTTTATTTGCAGGAATCCACCACGCACCCTGACTTATTGTGTTCTGTAACCACCGGTTACAGAACACAATAATGAAGGTAATTAAAAAGTTGACTTGGCTTCTCTGTGAATGGCAATTGCTAATACAAAATAGCTTAAATTTCCCTGAAAATAAACTTACAATGATGTAAAAGAATAAAACAAATGCATATAATACAATACTGAATTAACTGTGGTTAATTTTTTTCAAGATGTTCTGTATATTACATTTTTCCCTCTTACAAAGCTAGTTTTTCAAAAATTTAGCACAAGCAATATATTTTCTTTCCTTCCTCAGGATCAGAATTCTCTGGTTGAGCCAGGTCCAGGTCCAAGCCAAACTTCGAATACCTGTCCAAACCCTGGCAACAACTACAATAACAATTCACAGCAAGCAGCAATAAAGCAGCAGTTGATTGAGAAGAAACAGGTCATGCAGCGGCACCTATTGGAGCAACAGAAACAGCTGCTTCTTCGTCAACAAATTCTTGCAGATCCGGTACACTGTTTTCCTCATCATTGTGCTAACCTGCATGTATTTTAAGAATATAGTTTTTGCTTTTTTACAGCAAGTCAGAGTATGATGTCCAAACTGTTTAGGATTCTATCTCCCATTCATTTTCAAACTGTTTTCTTGTATAGGATCGAGAAAGCTAGTGTACAATGTTTCCGCTAACCTGTGCTGCACCTAAACCTGTTTTGCCTAAAGGAACTGCCATTAATGACCATGATTTTAATTTAGTAGAGAGGTTAGTAGTGAGATGGGGTGAACTATCATACTGCTCCAGAATGAGGATCAGGCAATCTCTCTTAAATGCAACTTTGGCTCCTCTTCCCAATGTCTCCATCTGACAGAAATTAGCAGAAGATTGAGAGGCTCTAACGTCACCCATGGATAAACAATGAGTAGTCCCATGAACAGCCCTCAGGCCTCTCTCATCATGGCTGATTTACAGAGCTGGTTTTCCATTCTTTTAGCAATGCGCATTACAGGTCTCCAGTCTATTTTAAGAACAGCAGCAACCATAAGAAATGAGTTTCCAATTGAGCACATTTTCCCCATTGTACCAATATGCATAGGTTGAGCCACTTATTAAATAGAGCTAAAGGGTGCTTGTTTCTAATGTTTTTCTTTCCTCTGGGTTCATATCTTTACTAAAGTCTTCTTACCAGATAATAAAGCAATAAAGCACCAAACAATGAGTTATCAGTTAATTTTGCCGCTTTTGAACATTTCATGTAGCCAAACAAAGTTATTAGTCTTGAAAACACTGGACTCAATATCTTGCATAAATGTCTGCTTCTTATATGTGGACTGAATACTGAATGTATGCTGCATAGACTGAACTCTCTTATCTGATAGTATATCATGTTCCATCTCATAAGAAATTGTCCTCACTTCGTGTGAAGTCCACAGGACAGCATAGGAATCTGGAAAAGTGCAGATTTTAAAAAAAAATTCCATTTATATAGTGCCTTTTGTGACCTCGGACCATCCTAAAACTTGTTTCAGCCAGTAAAGTTCAAAGTTGTACACATCCAGCTCCCACAAACAGCAATGTGATAATGACCAGGTAATCTTTACGTTATGCTACTGATGAAGGATAAATAATGGCCAGAACATTAGAATACCTCCCCTGTCTTTTTCAAAATACTGACACAGGATCTTTTATGCATTTAAATTACATAGAAATGGCACTGAACATGGCATCCAGGATTGTGCCCAGATCCCCACCAGTAATGTTTGCAACAGATCAGAGGTACCGTATTCTCATTTAACCCTGGTGCCACTCTAGTGATAGAATCATAGAATCCCTACAGTGTGGAAACAGGTCCTTTGGCCCAACAAGTCCACACCAAACCTCAGAACATCCCACCCAGACCCATCCCCCTATAACGCACCTAATCTACACATCCCTATGGGCAATTTAGCATGGCCAATTCACCTAACCTGCACATCTTTGGACTGTGGGAGGAAACCAGAGCACCCAGAGGAAACCCACACAGACATGGGGAGAATGTGCAAACTCCACACAGACAGTTGCCCGAGGCTGGAATCGATCTGGGTCTCTGGCACTGTGAGGCAGCAATGCTAACCACTGAGCCACCGTGCCACCCAAAAATAGAAATTGTGTCCAGCACTTGTATTCCTCCCAATCTAGTTCCTGTTCATTGCACAGTTCCTTCATTTCACTTTTGACAGCTCTGCCTTCAAACTTCTCAGCCATAAAGTCTGGAGATTCCTCCCTTTGAATGTCAACCTTTAAGATATTGTTTACCTCCTATCCCCTCCTGATATTTATCCTGTTCATTTGTTTTAAATTTTTTATACTAGCCCCAGATCATGACCATGAACGAGATCATGTGCTTCCCTTTAGCCACTTAATATGTGCTTCTTCTTAAGCTGACTTCCACTGGCAGGACACAACCGAATCTGTGGTACAGTCTCAGGAGATAGTCTCGGGAATTCTTTCAGTGCTGACTGTGGATTGACACCTTGCCTGGCCCAGCCTCCTTTTTATTGCACATTCATGAAGGATGGGGAAAGTAGACAGAGGAGTGGTATGGAAGTATTGGTTAGTCTGGGAAAGAGAATCTAACCTCTTGTGACCCCTCCATTTCACTGTGCAATCTGATCTGCAGTTGTGCAGGATGATTGGTGGTAATTGCATTCTTGGAAGTCCATTATTTAGACAAGCTCATTAAAACATCTGTCCGATTGTGTGGCTCGAGTACTCCCTGAAACATGGTGGGAACTGAGAGGTTGCACAGCAAGCAGCCATGGAATTGCCACTCACTCCAAGGTTAAATACGGGTTTTGAACGTAACACTCTCCAATGTGGCTGGTGGATTTCTCTATATTTAACTACTTTTGTTGGAAGGTTCTGGGCAGATGCCAACAAATTCTCATGATCAAACAGAATTATTATCGTTGGAATCCAGGGGTTGAGGAGTGGGAATTCAACCTTATTGTCTGACAAGGAGCTCCTGTTTCTCTCCCTACGCCTCCCCCATTTTCCACTCCTCTTCCGGTCCGAATGTATCCATGCATGAGCCTCTGTACTGTCATCTACTGTATATATCAGGGTCAATGCTCCTGAACTGATGAGTGGATACTTCAATGTATTGGCAAAGTGGTGGTGTGCTACTGCAATTTGAGGTGGACTTCTAGCTGGTGATTGCTATTTGGGGCCAACTCATAGAGTCATAGAGGTTTACAGTATGGAAACATGCCCTTCAGCCCAACTTGTCCATGTCGCTTAATTTTCACAATTAAAAAAAAATTCATCTTTGCCTGCGTTTGGTCCACATCCCACCATACCTATTCCATCCATGTACCTGTCTAAATATTTCTTAAATGATGAAATTGTTCTCACTTCCACAACTACCTCTGGTAGCTCATTTCAGATATTAGCCATCCTCTGTGTGAAAAAGGTGCCCCTCTAGATCCTTTTGTATCACTTCCCTTTCACCTTATCCAATGCCTTCTAATTTTAGACTCCTACTATGGGAAAAGGCTATTGGCTAGCTAGCTTATCTGTGCCTCTCGTGATTTTATAGACTTCTAATAAGGCTACCCCTCAGTCTCCTACACTTCAGGAAAAAAAGTCCCAGCCTATCCAACATTGCCTTATAACGCAAACCTTCCAGTCCAGATAACATCCTAGTAAATCTTTTCTGCACTATTTCTAGCTTAATAATATCCTTTCCATAGTAGGGCAATCGGAGCTGCACACAGTACTCCAAATGTGGCCTCACCAACGTCTTGTACAGGCTGCATCAAGACGTCCCAAGTCATGTACTCAATGCTCTGACTGATGAAAGTAAGCCTGCCGAAAGCCGCCTTCACCTCCCTGTCTACATGTGACTCCAGTTTCAAGGAGCTATGAACCTGAACCCCTTGATCTCTTTGTTCTATCGCACTCATCAGGGCCCTACCATTTACTGTGCAAGTCCTGCCCTCGTTTAACCCACCAAAATGCAGCACCTTGCATTTATCTAAATTAAACTCCATCTGCTATTCTTCAGCCCACTGGCTTAGTTGATCAAGATGTTGCTGCATTCCCAGATAACCTTCTTTACTGTCCACTATACCACCAATCTTCATGTCATCCGCAAACTTACTAACCATACCTCCTAAATTTTCATCATAAATCATTTATTTAAATGATGAATGACAGTGGGCCCAGCACCAAATCGGCCTCCAGTCTGAAAACAGCCCTCTACCACAATCCTCTGTCTTCTACCGTCAAGCCAATTTTGTATCCAGTTAGCTAGCTGTCTGTGGATCCTGTGAGATTTAACCTGATTGAACAACCTACCTTATCAAAGGCCTTGCTAAAGTCCATGTAGATAATGTCTGAATAACTCTTCAAGCTTGAGTAAGTCTTACAAAATGTATAAAGTGTCGATAAGAAAGAATTGAGGTAATTGTAACTCTTGAACTGTCTTTTTTAGATATGTCTGATAGTGAACTGTTCCTAAACACAATGTGCAGTAGTTCTTCCAATGGAATGATAGGTTTTGGAATGCATGGAGGGGTGTTCAGGTCAAACTTGTTTGGTTGGACGTGACCTACTTTTCCACTTCCATTCAGTTCGCAGTTGAAATATTCTTCCATCTAAATGGTCCACTTTTCAAAGAGTTAGATCTCTGATGGGGACTTCACCAGCTCTTGTTGCAGAAGGAGGAAACCACGGCCAAGAAATTGGAAACTAGTGATTTCGGGACCTGTAGCATATAATGCAGATTGTGTGAATGGAATAATTTGATCTACCCAGAACCAAAAAGGAAATAGCCCATTATTGACCGATCTTGTCAGATCTGGTGATGTCAAAAAGCATTTTCAGTCACTATAGCTGTGTGCAGTATACACCATTGTCAGAATTGGTCTGTTACTCCTCTGCCAGGACTGTAGACTTTTAGCCTTAAGGAAAGATTAGACAGGCTTATTTCAGAATATAGGAAGTTCAGGAAAGATTTGACTGAGCTGTGTGAGAGGCTTAGCTAAAGAAGGTAAGAAGGATCTTTGCCCCGCAGTAAGGGGTGTCAATAACCAGAAAGCATAGATTGAAAATAATTAGCAAAGGGATTAGATAGGAGTTGGTGATGTTTTTCACCCAGACAACAGTGATGCTCTGCAAATCACTGTTTGAAAGGGTGATTGAATCAAAAACATAGAACAGTACAGCTCAGTACAGGCCCTTTGGCCGACAATATTGTGCTGACCTATTATCATACTCTAAGATCAAACTAACCTGCATACCCTTCATTTTACTATCATCCATGAGTCACTTAAATGTCCCTAATGTATCTGACTCTACCATCACCGCTGGCAGTGCATTCCACACACCCACCACTCTCTGTATAAACAACCTACCTCTGACATCTCCCCTATACCTTTCTCCAATAACCTTAAAATTATGCCCCCTCGTGAGAGCCATTTCCTCCCTGGGAAAAGGTCTCTGGCTATCCACTCTATCTATGCCTCTCATCATCTTGTACACCTCTATTAAGTTACCTCTCATCCTTCTTCGCCCCAATGAGAAAAGCTCTAGCTCCCTCAACCTTTCCTCATAAGACCTGCCCTCCAGTCCAGGCAAGATCCTGGTAAATCTCCTCTGCACTCTCTCTAAAGCTTCCACATCCTTCCTATGATGAGGCAACTAGAACTGAACACAATATTTCAAGCGTGGTCTAACCAGGGTTTTATAGAGCTGAAGCATAACCTCACGGCTCTGAAACTCAATCCCCCTGCCAATGAAAGCCATTACACCGTATGCCTTCTTAACAACCCTATCAACTTGGGTGGCAACTTTGAGGGATCTATGGATGTGGACACCAAGATCCCTCTGTTCCTCCACACTGCCAAGAATCCTGCCATTAACTCTGAATTCTGCATTCAAATTCGACCTTCCAAAATGAATTACTTCACACTTTTTTGGCTTGAAATCCATCTGTAAATTCTTTGCCCAGTTCTGCATCCTGTCAAAGTTCCGTTGCAACCTACACCAGCTGTCCACATTATCCGCAACTCCACCAACCTTTGTGTCATCAGCAAACTTACTAACCCCCCTTCCACTTCCTCATCCAAGTCATTTATAAAGATCACAAAGAGCAGAGGTCCCAGGACAGGTCCCTGCAGAACACTACTGGTCGCCGAGATCCAGGCTAAACACTTTCCATCTACTACCACCCTCTGTCTTCTATTGGACAGCCAATTCTGTATCCGGACAGCCAAATTTCCCTGAATCCCATGCCTCCTTACTTTCTGAATGAGCCTACCATAGGGAACCTTATCAAATACCTTGCTAAAATCCATACACACCACATCCACTGCTCTTCCTTCATCAATGTGTTTTGTCACATCCTTAAAAAATTCAATAATGATTGTGAGGCATAACCTGCCCCTCACAAAGCCATGACAACAAGGTGCAGAGCTGGATGAACACAGCAGGCCAAGCAGCATCATAGGAGCAGAAAGGCTGACGTTTCGGGCCTAGACCCTTCATCAGAAAAGGGGGAGGGGAAGGGAGTTCTGAAATAAATAGGGAGAGAGTGGGAGGCGGATAGAAGATGGATAGAGGAGAGGATAGGTGGAGAGGAAACAAACAGGTCGAAGAGGCGGGGATGGAGGCAGTAAAGGTGAGTGTAGGTGGGGAGTTGGGGAGGGGATAGGTCAGTCCAGGGAGGACGGACAGGTCAAGGGGGCGGGATGACGTTAGTAGGTAGGAGATGGGGGTGTGGCTTGAGGTGGGAGGAGGGGATAGGTGGGAGGAAGAACAGGTTAGGGAGGCGGGGACGAGCTGGACTGGTTTTGGGATGCGGTAGGGTGGTGGGGGAGATTTTGAAGCTTGTGAAATCCACATTGATACCATTGGGCTGCAGGGTTCCCAAGTGGAATATGAGTTGCTGTTCCTGCAACCTTCGGGTGGCATCGTTGTGGCACTGCAGGAGGCCCAGGATGGACATGTCGTCTGAGGAATGGGAGGGGGAGTTGAAATGGTTCGCGACTGGGAGGTGCAGTTGTTTATTGCGAACCTACTGCACCTCCCAACAACTGCACCTCCCAGTCCCTAACTCCCCACCTACACTCACCTTTACTGGCTCCATCCCCGCCTCTTCGACCTGTTTGTATCCTCTCCTCTATCCATCTTCTATCCGCCTCCCACTCTCTCCCTATTTATTTCAGAACCCCCTTCCCCTCCCCCTTTTCTGATGAAGGGTCTAGGCCCGAAACGTCAGCCTTTCTGCTCCTATGATGCTGCTTGGCCTGCTGTGTTCATCCAGCTCTGCACCTTGTTGTCTCGGATTCTCCAGCATCTGCAGTTCCTACTATCCCTCACAAAGCCATGCTGACTTTCTTTAATCAAACTATGCTTTTCCAAATAATCATAAATACTGTCTCTCAGAATCTTCTCCAATAATTTGCCCACCACAGAAGTAAGATTGATTGGTCTGTAATTCCCAGGGTTATCCTTATTCCCTTTCTTGAACAAGGGAATAACATTTGCCACCCTCCAATCATCTGGTACTACTCCAATGGACAGTGAGGACGCAAAGATCATCGCCAAAGGCGCAGCAATCTCTTCCCTCATTTCCTGTAATAACCTTGAGTATATCCTGTCTGGCCCAGGGGACTAGTCTATCCTCATGTTTTTCAAAATTTCTAGCACATCCTCCCTCCTAACATAACCTGTTTGAGCATATCTGCCTGTTTCATGCTGTCCTCACAAACGACAAAGTCTCTCTCACTGGTGAATCCTGAAGCAAAGTATTCATTAAGGACCTCCCCTACCTCCTCCAACTACAGGCACAAGTTCCCTCCACTATCCCTGATCGGCCCTACCCTCACTCTGGCCATCCTCTTGTTCCTAACATTGGTATAGAACACCTTGGGTTTTCCTTAATCCTACCCACCAAGGCTTTTTCATGCCCCCTTCTAGCTTTCCTAAGTCCATTCTTCAGTTCCTTTCTGGCTACCTTGTAACCCTCTACAGCCCTGTCCAATCCTTGCTTCCTCAATCTTAAGTAAGCTTCCTTCTTCCTCTTGACTAGATGTTCCACATGTCTTGTCATCCAAGCTTCCTTCACCTTACCATCCCTTCCTTGCCTCAGTGGGACAAACCTATCCAGCACTCTCAGCGAGCGCTCCCTAAACAACCTCCACATTTCTGTCGTGCATTTCCCTGAGAACATCTGTTCCCAATTTATGCTCTGCAGTTCTTGCCTAATAGCATTGTAATTTCCCCTCCCCCAATTGAATGCTTTCGCGTTCTGTCTACTCCTATCCCTCTCCATGACAATAGTAAAGGTCAGGGAGTTGTGATCACTATCACCACAATGCTCTTCCACCGAGAGATCTGACACCTGGCCTGGTTTGTTGCCAAGCACCAAATCCAATATGGCCTCTCCTTTAGTCGGCCTACCTACATATTGAGTCAGAAATCCTTCCTGGACACAGCTGACAAAATCTGCTCCATCCAAACTATTTGCACTTAGGAGGTTCCAGTCGATATTTGGGAAATTGAAGACACCCATGACAACAACCCTATGACTTCTGCACCTTTCCAAAATATGCCTCCCAATCTGTTCCTCAGTGTCTCTGTTGCTATTGGGGGGTCTGTAGAAAACTCCCAATAAAGTGACTGCTCCTTTCCTGTTTCTGACCTCCACCATACTGACTCAGTCGTCAAACCCTCCTTGACAACCTCCCTTTCTGCAGCTGTGTACTATCCCTGATTAACAATGCCACTCCCCCACCTCTTTTATCTCCCTCCCTATTTCTTTTGAAACATCTAAACCCCAGAACATCCAACAACCATTCCTGCCCCCTGTGATATCCAAGTCTCCATAATGGCCACAACATTGTAGCTCAAAGTACTGATCCATGTTCTATGTTCATCACCCTTATTCCTGACACTTCTTGCATTAAAATAGATACACTTGAATCTATCACACTGACTGAAACTTTTGCCTTATCAACTGTTTGTCCTTCCTCACAGACTCCCTGCATGTTGTATCTGCCTGTACACCAGCTACCTCATCCTCTGATCCGTAGCTCCGGTTCCCATCCCCCTGCCAAACTAGTTTAAACCCTCCCGAAGAATTCTAGCAAACCTCCCGCCCAGGAGATTGGTGCCCCTCCAGTTCAGGTGCAACCCATCCTTATTGTACAGGTCCCACCTTCCCCAGAAGATATCCCAGTGATCTACATATCTACATAGTAAGGTCACCATTGTCTTCCTCCTACACCAGCTCCATAGCCACTGTTCAGCTGCACTCACTCCTAGCCTCACTAGCCCATGGCACCGGTAGTAATCCTAAGATTACTACTTTGCCTGTCCTGCCTTTGACCTTCCAACCTAACTCCCTATATTCACTTTTCGGGTTCTCATCCCTTTTCCTAGTTATGACGTTGGTACCAATGCGTACCATGACTTCTGGCTGCTCACCCTCCCCCTTAAGAATCTTGTAGACTCGATCCAAGTCAACCTTGATTCTGGCACCCGTGAGGCAACATGCCATCTGGGAATCTCATTTGCGACCATAGAATCTCCTATTTGTTCCCCTAACCATTGAATCTCCTATCACTATTGTTCTCCTATTCTCCCCCATTCCATTCTGAGCCACAGAGCCAGGCTCTGTGCCAGAGAACTGGCGGCTATGTTTTTCCTCTGGCCTCCCCCAACAGCATCCAAAGTGGTATACTTATTATTGAGGGAATTGGCCACAGAGGATCCCAGTACTGTCTGCTATTCCCTTTCCCTCTCCTGACAGTCACCCAGCTACCTTTATCCTGTAATTTAGGTGTGACTACCTCTCTATAACTCCTCTCTATCAACCCCTCTTCTTCCCGAATGATCCGGAGTTCATCCGGCTCCAGCTCCAGTTCCCTAATGCGGTCTGTGAGTTGTTGGAGTTGGGTGCACTTCTCGCAGGTGAAGTCAGCAGGGTCACTAGTGGTGATCCTTACCTCCCACATCCTATAAGAGGAGCATGCAATTGCCTTAGCTTCCATCCCCTCTGCTCTAAATTTCCAAAAGAGATGAAGAGAAAGGAAAAAAAAGAAAAAATCCTCACCTTACTGACCCTCCACACCGCGTCTTTTTTTTGGTTAGAGGAGGATGGGTGGGAGTCAGTACACATGTAGTGTTTTGGGTTTAGCCGCTGCCCGCATATATTAGGTCAAGGTCAAAACAGAATCCAAGATGCACTGATGAAACCTCACAAGAGAAAATTTCTCCTGTTACATGCATATCTATAACATCAAAAGAAATAATATCTGATGTTAAACAAGGTTTCAATGCACTTGTCAGAATATGGATTCTCATACTGGATTCCCCACATGGTAGGTAGAATTACATGCAGGTTTGGAGGCCGGAAACATTTAATTCAGCAGGAGGGTGATGGTGAGCACCCCACTGCCTTTCAGTTTTTACCTCATTTATGAGCCATCCTGTGCCCCCATCAATTCAAACGCATAAGTGGGCAATTGTTTGCAGGCTGTCATGGGGATGACCTGTTCAAAGATACTCAGTGCCTGATCAAGGAACCCCACCCTGTGACACTGTCCCAAAAGTGCCTTGTGGACTCCTAATTCAAAATGCGAGGCCTCCATCCCTTGCTTTAAATACTGTCCATGGATCTTGGCTTTCATGTGTGTTGATGTGTTCAGTGATAATGAGCTACTTCCCCACACAGTGCTCCAGTCAGTTGAACCTCCACTCTGTTGGGCCTCTAGTCTGCCTCCCTGGGCCTCTGACATAAATTAGTAACTAGTTGTCAGCAGCATTAGTGAAGTCTGTGTAAAGGACATGTCTAGCACATCTATTTCACCCATCAGGCTGTGAGTCTGCTGGGATTATATGAAGTAGGGAAAAAGGAAAAATAAGTCTTGTTTTCAAAGATGTTACTTTTGAATTACTGTTGAGTAATAACTGACTTACTTTTTAGGAGAAAATGAACACACAGGATCAACCTAGCAGGCATTTGACTAGGCCACCTCCAGATTATAAAGAACAAAGGCGAAATCTAGTTGGAATTCCACAGCCAAGTCAGTTTCCAGGTAATGAAAAATGTAATGTTGCACCTTGAACTTTGTTTTCTATACATTGCAATAATAATGTTACAAAATATAAATGTATTTTGCGTTAATTGTATTTTTTTCTGAATAACATGGATTCTAATAGATGTTTAAGATTATAAATTGTTCAGTACGGGAAGATTTACAATTGTCATAATCTTCTCAGTTTGGTTAGGTTAAAAAAGTAAGGTCACCATTGTCTTAGCATACCATAGGGCTGCTCTCTCATTAGAGACATGATTGTTGATTTTTAACCTAAGAGTCACCACACCTCAGGCAAGGTGAGGGGTTGCGAAGGAGAGTCCATCATGGTAATTTCAACTAGTGTGGGAATTTAACCCACACTGTTGGCATCACTCTGCATTGCAAACCATCCATTATGCCAAACTTAGCAAACCAACCCCAGAATGGTAACTGCAAGAGGAAGGCTATGAACAAGGAGAACAATATATAGCAATCATCAACTTCACCAAGACATACAAGAGGAGATCCGAGAAAAATGTTTTTCGCCCAGAGGGTGACAGAAATATGAAACATGGAGACAGGTACTCTTGCAACATTTAAGAAGGATGAGCACTTAAAACACCATGGCATAGTAGGCTATGGACCACATGTCTATACTGAGCCAAAGGGTTTGTTTTTATGCTGTCAGACTGTACGACTCTAACAGATCTTCTATTGAGGCTGTTGGAGAAAGCTTGCTGCCTAACACAAGGGAATGCCACATCTTCATCAGCGAGTTGCTCAATACTGAAGATGCTGCACTAACATTCCACGCCACAGAACACCTTCAGCGACAAATGGACAAATTCTTTCGTGTGTGGCAGTCTTAAGCAGAAGCTAGAGAGTGTTAATTGGGAGGAGCTGTTATCGGGCAAGTCCACATTTGACATGTGGGAGTTGTTTTAAAGACCTTCTGATCAGAGTTCAGGACCGGCATGCTCTTGTAAGGAGGAGAGATAAAGATGGCAAGGTAAGAGCCCCTTTAATAACAAGGGAGGTTGTGTATTTAGTCAAAAGGAAAAGACAAGCATGTGTAAGGTTTCGGAAGCTAAAATCAGACAGGGCCCATGAGGAATATAAAGAAAGCAGGAAAGAACTCAAGAGATAACAAGGTGTAGAGCTGGATGAACACAGCAGGCCAAGCAGCATCAGAGGAGCAGGAAAGCTGACGTTTCGGGCCTAGACCCTTCTTCAGAAATGGGAGAGGGGAAGGGATTCTGAAATAAACAGGCAGAGAGGAGGAGGCAGATAGAAGATGGATAAAGGAGAAGATAGGTGGAGAGGAGACAGACAGGTCAAAGAGGCGGGGGTGGAGCCAGTAAAGGTGAGTGTAGGTGGGGAGTTAGGGAGTGGATAGGTCAGTCCAGGGAGGACGAACAGGTCAAGGGGGCGGGATGAGGCTAGTAGGTAGGAGAGGGGAGTGAGGCTTGAGGTGGGAGGAGGGGATAGGTGGGAGGAAGGACAGGTTAGGGAGGCAGAGACAAGCCGGGATGGTTTTGGGATGCGGTAGAGGGAGGGGAGATTTTGAAGCTTATCTGCAGTTCCTACTATCCCAGGAAAGAACTCAAGCAGCGAATTAGGAGAACAAGAAGGGGCCATGAAATGACCTTGGCAAGCAGGGTTAAAGAGAATCCCAAGGCATTCTATACATACATTAAAAAACAGGAGGATAACTAGGGAGAAGATAGGACCACACAAGGATAAAGGAGGGAATTGTTCTTGGAGGCAGAGGAAGTGGGCGAGATCATAAATGAGTACTTTGCATCGATATTCACCCAGGAGAAGAATATGGAGGATAATGAGATTAGTGTGGGCATTTTGAGATCAAGAAAGAACTGATGTTGGGTATTTTGAAGAACTTTAAGTTGGATAAGTCCTCAAGGCTCAGTGGTATTTATGCCAGGTTATTGAGAGAGGCAAGAACGGAGATTGCTGGGGCCTTGACCGAAATCTTTGTATCCTTGCTAGCCACTGGAGAGGTCTCGGAGGATTGTCAAGTAGCTAGTGTTGTTCCTCTGTTCAAGAAGGGAAATAGGGATAATCCAGGAAACTATAGACAGGTGAGTCTCACATCGGTGGTTGAAAAGCTATTGGAGAGAATATTTAGGGATAGGATTTCCATGCATTTGAAAAAGCACGGTCTAATTAGGGACAGTCAGCATGGCTTTATGCAGGGCAGGACATGTCTTACTAATCTGATTGATTTTTTTGAGGAGGTTAAAAAGGTGATCAATGAGGGTGAGGCAGTGGATGTTGTCTACATAGATTTTAGTAACACTTTCATCAAGGTCCCTGATGGTAGGATCATCCAGAAACTTAAAATGTATGGGATCCATGGTGACTTGGCCAGCTGGATTCAGAATTGACTTACCCAGAGAAGGCAGAAGGTTGTGGTGGAAGATTGTTTTTCTGGCTAGAGGTCCATAACTAGTGGTATTCCGCAGGGATCCATACTGAAATCTCTGCTGTTTGTAATAAAAATAAATGACTTGGATGAAAGTGTAGATGGGTGGGTTAGTAAATTTGCAGATGATACAAAGATCAGTGGAGATATGGATAATGTAGAAGGTTGCCAAAGGAAACAGTGGGATATAGATCAGTTGCACACAGAGGGGCACCCAGAACGGCACTGAGGACGCCAATTTCGAGCAGTTGATGGTGAATATGCCGGAACGAGTGGGACAAGCTGATGTTGACCTTGTGGGAGGTGCAGAAAATGTTGTCCGTCAATGGGAACATGGCATTTAATCTGGGTAAGTGTGAGATACTGCACTTTGGGAGATTAAATTTTAAGGGAAAATATACAGTTAGTGCAGCACCATTAACAGCATTGATTTACAGAGGGATCTTGGGGTTCAAATCCATAGCTCCCTGAAAGTGGCCACGCAAGTAGATAGGGTGGCAAAGAAGGCATGCTTGACTTCATTGATCATGGAATGAAGTGCAATAGTCAGGATGTCATGTTGCAGTTTTATAAGACTTTGGTTAGGCCACACTTAGAGTATTGTATTCAATTCTGGTCGTCACATTACTGGAGGCTTTGGAGAAGGTGCAGAAGAAGTTTACCAGGATGCTGCACGGATTGGAGGGTATGAGCTATAAGGAGAAGCTAGAAAAACTCTTGAGGGTTTCTTTGGAGTGGCGGTGGCTGAGGGGTCAATCATAGAATCCCTACAGTGTGGAAACAGGCCCTTCGGCCCAACAAGTCCACACCAACCCTCAGAGCATCCCACCCAGACCCAAACCCCCTAAAACCCACCTAATATACACATCCCTGAATAATATGGGCAATTTAGCATGGCCAATCCACCTAGCCTTCACATCTTTGGACTGTGGGAGGAAATCGGAGCACCCGGAGGAAACCCACGCAGACACGGGGAGAGTGTGCAAACTCCACACAGACAGTTGCCTGAGGGTGGAATCGAACACGGGTTCCTGGCGCTGTGAGGCAGCAGTGCAAAACACGGAGCCACCGTGCCGCCCCATTTGATCATTTGAAAGAAGTCTATAAAATTATAAGATGTATTGATATGATTGCCAGTCAGAATTTTTTTCCTAGTGTTGAAATGTCTAATTCTAGGGACCATGCATTTAAGGTGAGAGGGGGAATCCTCAGCTCGCCAAGAAGAGGTCACAGAGATATAGTGGTCAGTGAATTGGCACCTCCCCAGCCACTATCTTCATCTACAGCAAATGTGGCAGAAACTGCCTTGCCAGAGTTGAGCTTCTGAGTCCTACCAGCTGATGTTTAACACCCAGGATTGGATTGCCTGGTGTTCACCCATTCATTAGAAGGAAAATTGACTCAAAGTCACTTACCGCCTTGCAATATCCAGCTACAACTCTCCTTGGCCAATCTGATCAGTATGAGCAAAATATTATTCAGGTCAATAAGCTTGTCAATATGGCTATTGACCTTTAATTATTTGCTTAAATATAGCAGACAAGCAGCCAATTTAACAACATCTAACTAGAATATTCAAGGGCAATCTCAGGGTGTTGAGACAGTGCTGCACTCACCATCTGACTTACTTTCAGTAATACCTCTGCTGAAAACATGGCCAGCAAGGATACAGCCAGCGTAGCACAAACCGTCATCTTCTGAGCCGTAAGGCTGCTGAGTGTTATGGACCACACCAAACCCCCTCAAAATATATTAAGAAGATAGCCTATAACCTAACTTTTTCTTATTTTAAAGACATGTGCCAGGCGATCTGTTCCGGATGCTATTCAATTGGTCAAACAACCAGTCTTGAAGCAAAGCACACTTTATTTAAAATATAAATTTCATAGTTAAAGTACAAACAAAAGAAAGAAGATATTTGAATAACTTAGCTCTGTTGAAAATTTAACAGAAGAATTATTTAATGATTAAATAGTAGCTATTCCAATATAGTAACATCCCATAAACACAGCCTTATCAAAGACACATTCAGTAGAATAGATTGTCTCGCATGCAATTCACTAGTCCAGGAGGAAAAACATCAAGAGAAAACTCTGAGAGAGAGAGTAGCAGGAGAGTAGCATGTACTGCAGTTTCCAACCCAGCATCAAGACCACAGAAACTGCTCCTGAAAAACTGGAACTAAAACTCCTGGTTCTGTGGGAGTTTGACTCCATCTATTCAAGCAACTTCTGTTGTTCAAACTTTAAAAAAAAAACCAAGCTGTTTTTTTTATTGGCTTTGGAGCAGACTGCCTGGTGCCTCTGTCACAACTTCTTTTCATTAAAAAAAAACAAAATACACCTCTTAGAGCCATAGAATTGTCACACTTTCCCCCTTAAAAAAATCAAAGCACAAAGATGGCTTCATTTTTAAAAACCATCATGCTTAAATCTTATGCTATATTAGCTCACTACAATACGCATGCATTACACTGACTCTAAGCATGCAAACATTCCCTATTGCAGTCCTTTTCAGTCCGTTTCTTCCCGTCACGGAACACCTCCGTCATCATTCATCAAAGTCGGGACAATCATCTCTGGACTTAAGGTTGAGTTCAACACGTTCAAATTCTGAAGCTTTACTTATTGCACAATGTATCTCTCTCCATCCCAGTGGGACTACCTGTCTTTTCAAGTCTGGCAGATAGACCCATTCTCACAATCCGATCTCTCAAACTGAACTATCAACATGTTTTCTCCACCAGCATCCTACACCCGCTACCCCTAAAATCGGTCACCCCAAACTATAACATAAATGCTGTCCTCTCCACAGTTCACTTCAGCTGTGATGAAGAGTCATTTAGATTCATAATGTTAGCTTGTTCTCTCTCCTTGGATACTGCTGGACCCACTGATCTCCAGCATTTGTTGGTTTCAGTACAGATTCCAGCATCTGCAGTAATTTGCTCCTTATTCCCACATCTGTCTTCTCAGTGGTTTTTCTAAATCACCAACACTGTGGCTTTACAGTGAAAACATCTGAGCTTTTTTGTATATTCTTTTCCCTACCACCTGAGGATTTTTTTTGCCCCAATTTCTATCCCTCACAGTTTGAAAGTGATGCAGAAAGCCAAATTTTAGTTTATGAACCTACTCACAATCAGCGGCCATTTCCGCTGCTAAGCTTGCAGTCTTAACTCTCTGCTCTTCCACATAAGTTCTCACTACCTCAGAAAGTGAATTTTTGAACTCCTCCAAAACAAAAGTCTCTCCAAGAACATCATATGTTTGCTCTCTTTTCAATGCCTTTATCCATGTATCAAAATTACTTTGCAGATCCTTTCAAGCTCAATGTGTATTTGACCAGGGTCCCTCCTTAGATTCCTGAAGTGTTATATGTAGGCTTCTGGCAATAGCTTATATGCACTTAAGATGACTTTCTTCACCTCCTCATGCTCCCCAGATACCTTCTCTGATAGTGATACTAATACCTCACTAGCTCTGCCTACCAATTTTGTTTGGATCAACAATACCCACATGGTCACTGGTCACTTCATTTGTTCAGCGTCTTGAGAATGCAGAATATAGAACATGGAACAATATAGGACAGGAATGAGTCCTTCTGTCTACAGTATTGTGCTGAACATGACACCAAATTAAGCTAATCCCTTTTGCCTGCCATTGGTCCATATCTCTCTATTCCTTACATAATGACGTGCTTATCTAAAAGTTCCTTAAACATCTCTATCGTATCTGCCTCTACACAATTCCTGGCAGCACGTTCCACACTTCTACCACTCTGTGTGAAAAACATACTCTTCACATCACCTTTGAACTTTCGCCCCTCTCACTTTAAATGTATCCCCCCTAGTTTTAGACATCTCAAAAACAAAAACGGAAGTTGCTGGAAAAGCTCAGCAAGTCTGGCAGAATCTATGAAGAGAAATCAGAGTTAATGTTTCGGGTCCAGTGACCCTTCCTCAGAAAATTTTGACTCTGGAAGAAAGTTTCTGACCATCAACCCTATCTATGCATCTCAGAATTTTATAGACTTCTGTCAAGTCTCCCCTCAGCCTCCTCCACTCCAAAGAAAGCAACATGAGTTTTTCTAGTCTCTCCTTGTAGCTCATACCCTGCATTCCAGGCAGCATCTTGGTAAACCTCTTCAGCACCCTCTCCAAAGCCTCCATATCCTTCCCGTAATGTGGCAACTAGAATTGAATGCAATATTCCAAGTGTGGCCTAACCAAAGTCTTATAAAGCTGCAACATGACATCCTGACTCTTACACTCAGTTCCCCAACCAATAAAAGCAAGCATGCCATATGCCTTTTTACCACCTATCTATTTCAGAGAGCAATGGACAGAAACCTGAAGATCCCTCTGTACGTCAATGCTGTTCAGGGCCCTGCAATTAACTTTTCCTTAACATTTGATGTCCCAAAGTGCAGCACCTCACACTTGCCCATATTAAATTCCATTTATCCACCCATATCTGCAACTGATCTATATCCCACTTTTTCCTTTGACAACCTTCTACCCTGTCTATAACTGCACCGATTTTTGTATTGTCCGCAAATTTACTAATCCACCCATCTACATTTTCATCTAAGTCATTAATATATATCAGAAACAGCAGAGGTCACTGTACAGATCTGTACGGAACACCACGAGTCATGGACCTCCATCCTGAAAAACAATTTTCCACCACTACCCTCTGCCTTCTATGGGCAAGCCAAATCTGAATCCACCCAGTGAGTTGCCATGGATTCCATGCATCGCAATCTTCTGGATGATCCTACCAAGAGGGACCTTGTCAAAAGCCTTACTAAAATTCATGTGGACAACATCCGCTACCCTATCCTCATTGATCACCTTTTTAACCTTCTCAAAAAATTTAATCAAGTTAGTAAGACATGGCCCGCCCACACAAAGCCATGATGACTGCCTCTAATTAGGCCATGCTTTTCCAAATGTGCGTGATTCCTATCCCGAGGAATTCTCTCCAATAGCTTCCCAACCACCCATGTGAGACTCATTGATCTATAATTTCCAGATGCAAAGGTGGGAAAAGTCAGAAATCACATGACTTCAGGTTATAGTCCAACAAGTTTATTTGAAAACACAAGCTTTCAGAGCCTCAGTCCTTCTTCAGGTGTTAGTGAGAGAGGTAGTATCCAACACAGAATTTATAAGTAAAAGATCAAAGGTTTACACCATTAATGAGGATGTACTAAACAAACCTAAGATGCTGTTAAATCTTTAATCAGTCAGAAGTTTTTAATTGATTAATATGTATCTGTAAATCCCCGAATTCCTTTCAAGTCACAGTCCTGAAAGAACTAAAAGGTTTTATCAGTGGAATGAAGTGTGACATTTTGGGTCAGACACTGCATGTTAGTTCTCTCAGGGCAGTGACTTGAAAGGAATTCGGAGATTTACATATATGTATTAATCAATTAAAACCTTCTAGCTAATTAAAGATTTAACAGCATCTTAGGTTTGTTTAGTACATCCTTATTAATGGTGTGAACCTTTATCTTTTACTTATAAATTCTGTGTCAGATAATACCTCTCTCACTAACACCTGAGGAAGGACTCAGGTTGCAGATGTTTGTGTTTTCAAATAAACCTGTTGCACTATAACCTGGTTTGATGTGATTTCTGACTATAATTTCCTGAATTGTCCCTATTTCCCTTCTTGAACAGAGGAACAGAATTAGCTACTAACCAGTACTCTGGGACCTCTCCAATGGCTAATCAGGATGCAAAGATCTTGGTCAAGGTCCCAGCAATCTCCTCTTGTGCCTCTCATAATAACCTGGTGTGGATACCATCAGGCCCTTTGGACTTATCCATTTTAATACTCTTCAAGAAACCCAACACCACTTCTTTCTTGATCTTAAAATGCCCTAGCATATTAGCATGCTCCACACAAGTCTCGCTATCCTCCATCTCTTTCTCCTGGGTGAATACTGACATAAAGTACTCATTTATGATCTCACCCACTGTTATGCCTACAAGCTCAAGTTCCCTCCTTTATCTTTGAGTCCTACCTTCTCCCTAGTTATCCTTTTGTTTTTAATGTATGTGTTGAGTACCTTGGGATTCTCTACATGCCAAGGTCATTCCATGGCTCCTCTTGCTCTGCTAATTTCCTACTTGAGTTCTTTCCTGTTTTCTTTATATTCCTTATAGGCCATGTTTGATTTTAGCTTCGTAGACTTTACATGTGCTTTCTCAAATGAAATGAAAAAGGCCTTAACATTGAACTTTGGAAACACTTGGACATATTTAAACAGATCCCCACCAGGCATTTGGCTCTGATGGGATTGCTCTCCATCACTGACCTCATCACTACTCTTACTTTTCACCTCTACCTCCAGCATTTTAAGTCTGCTTTGAGTTTTCAGTTCCAACCTCTGAGGTTCAAAATCTCTCTTTTTCTTTGGTTGATTGATTGATTGATTTTATTGTCACACGCACCAAAATACAGTGGAAAACTTTGTTTACAAGCGGTACGGGCAGATCACAGCAAGCAAGGGATGTACAGATCAAAAAGACTTAAAGGCATTCAGGTTACATTGCAAGTTACATTATTTGAGGCTAGAGTCCATTCAACAGTCTGATAATGGCTGGAAAGAAGCTATTCCTGAACCTGCTCGTGCGTGTGTTCAGGTTCCTGTATCTTCTGCCTGACGGAAGAGGTTTTAGGAGGTCGTTAGGAGGTCGATGGGTCTTTGATGATGTTGGCCACCTTTCCACAGCAGAGAGCCATGTAAGTAGAGTCCATGCATAGACGGTTGGCTTCCTTGATGTTCTAGGCTGCACACATCACCTCTATAATTTCTTTTGGTCCTGGGCAGAGCAACTGCCATACTAGGCTGTTATGCACCTGGACAATATGCTTTCAATGGTGCATCTGTTGAAGTTGTTGAGGGACCTTATGGACATGCCAGATTTCCTGAGCTGCCTGAGGAAGAAGAGTCATTGCTGTGCTTTCTTGATTGTCACACCTGCGTGGGAAGTGCAGGACAAGTCATCGGTTATTGTCACTCCGAGGAATTTGATGCTCTTCATTCTCTCAACCTCAGTTCCATTGATGTAGATGGGGGCATGTTCTTCTCCTTTCTTTCTGAACTCGATGATCAGTTCCTTAGTTTTGCCAACATTGGAAGACAGATTATTTTCATTGCACCACGTCACCAAGCCCTCTATCTCCCTTTTGTATGTTGACTCGTCATTGTTAGATATCCGTCCCACTACGGAGGTGTCGTCAGCGAACTTGTAGATGACATTCATTTGGAATTCGGCAATGCAGTCGTAGGTGTACAGGGAGTACAGTAGGGAGCTGATGACGTGTCCTTGGGGTCTCCAGTGTTAAGTGGTACTGTGGAGGAGTTGTGGTTACCTATCCTCGCTGATTGCAGCCTATGGATCACAAAGCTGAGGATCCAGTTGCAGAGGGCGGAGCCAAGACCAAGGGTACGCAGTTTTGAGATCAGTTTGGAGAGGATAATGGTGTTGAAGGCGGAGCTGTAGTCGACGAGCAGGAGTCTGATGTAAGTTTCTTGTCCAGATGTTCCAAAACTCAGGTATGGCATCTTCTGTGGACCTGTTGTACGGTGGTTCAGTGGTTCAGTGGTTAGCACTGCTGCCTCACAGCACCAGTGGAGTTTGCAAGTTCTCCCCATGTCTGCATGGGTTTCCTCTGGGTGCTCCAGTTTCCTTCCACAGTCTAAAATGTCCAGGTTAGGTGAATTAGCCATGAGAAATATAAGATTACAGGGATAGGGTAGAGTCTGGGTGGGATGCTCGTCGGAGGGAGGGTGTGAAGTCGATGGGCTGAATGGCCTGCTTCTACGCTTAGGCATTCTTTGTTGGATTCTATGACGATGCTCATCTTTTCTATCATAATTTAAACTGTTTAATTTCCGTTTCATGTTCAGGCTGCTTCATTTGCAATTAAATTCCAATCATTTCTAAAGATTCCAATGGCATTCCTAGCAACTGTAAATTCTGCGTGATTGCCACAATTATTTCCCATTTCCTCAGACACAGGAAACCCCGACTCCAACTGGTTAGCAATTCCAAAAGCCTTTCTCACTTTCTGTAAAATACCTGAAGTGACTTCTTCCACCCCTAGGAAATTCTTAGTGACTGAAAGAGCCATTATTACACAAGGCACATCCTATTTAACTGAAACACCCATAATTAAAAAAATACCCACCGCTCACTGCCTTTGAGTCCAACAATCCTAAACCCAATTTAGAATTAGAGATTTTGATCCTGACAAGAGCCCCCAGTTTGTTACGGACCAGACCAAACCCCTTCAAAATATATTCAGAAGATATTCTATACCCTAAGTTTTTCTTATTTTGAAGGCAAGTGTCAGGCATTCCATTCCGGATGTAATTCAATTGGTCAAACTACCAGTATTGAAGCTTTATTTTTTCCACTATAATTAAAGTACAATAAAAGAACAAAGAAATTGGAACTTGATTGAAAAACATCAAGAGAACTCTGAGAGAGAGTAGCAGGGAATGACGTACTACAGATTCCAAACCCAGCAACTGCTACTGAGAACTAAAACTAAAAGTCCTGGTTCTACTGGGAGCTTGACCACATCCATTCAGGCTGCTTCTATTGTTCCAACTTTAAAAAAAACCCAAGGCCTCCCAAGCTGTTTACTTTATTGGCTTTGAAGCAGACAGCCCATACCTCTAATACAAACATTTTTATTTAAAACAAAACAGGACAAAATACACCTCTTAAAAACCATAGTATTGTCACATAATAAGCTGTGTTGAGTCTGCAATGTACATATTATGTCTACATGTGAAACAAAAATAATTGCCATTAATTCTAAATAAGAGAGTATGTTTACTTCCAATATAATCTTCAGGATTTCAGGTGGGATTTCACTTTATGCAGAACCCACTTACAATTTTCTTTTCATTTTAAAAGTAGGGTAAAATGGAAATTGAAAATGATTTCTTTAACCTTGCACTGGACTATGAATGGGATTTGCTCTATTGCTTCTGAAGTGTGCAAGTGTTGTAAGATGAGTACAACACTTGCACACTGCTCATGTGTTGATGTGATTGGCAGGAAGTGACAGAAAACTATGTGGCCCAGAGGCTGTGCTCCAACACAAATTAGGTGGAAGAACCAGATTCCAGGGTTGCTTTGTGAGAGTCTTTCGTGCATCAGGGATGAATGGAGGCATGGCAGGGTAGGCCTGCTATTTCCTGCACCTCCTGACAAAAAAGAAAGGAAAAAACATTTAGCCTATACTGCAGTCAATCCTACTCTGACCTGACTCAAGTCTGAGCAAAAATTACAGATTTGTCACTGTGACTATATGGCTAATAACCACAACTTAACTTTTAATAAGGCATCCAAAAGGCAGAAACATTATACAACAAAATAACGCCAAGTCATGAAGGTAGATGTTGAGCTGGAGCTAGTTTATGTCAGGGAACACAGGAGTGATAGATAACAAAAAACTGCATGCTTCTGGAGGGAGAAGGAGGCACGGTGATTTGAGGACAGTCCTGGTAGAAAAGGAGAGAGTCATTGAAATGAACACAATAAAGCAAAATGGGGAGATTTCAAGTGACACTTATTTGCAGAGAAACTTCATTCTTAATGATCATCATCAACTTGATTGGCAGCCATATTTTCTACAGGCCAGACCTGTTCTCCACAGCTGGATTAATCATACCACCTGATACCTTCTTCACATCAAAGGCTACGGCCATACTGCAGACTAGAATCATGATAGGTGATTACAGTATAATACAATACCCTTTTATTGTCATGTGTACTCCATTGTAGGTGTACAGTGAAAAACTTTTACAATATCTGACTTCTTATGGCGACATCTTAGGTAAAAGTACTGAGGTACAATTCTTGGACACAGCAAAGCAATAAAAGTAGTTGCATTATTTATAGAGTTGAAAAATAAGTTAAAAATAGGACATCATTAAAGGATTGTCATTACAGTAAGGATGGAAATTTCAAATAGACATTACAGGGTAACAGCTCAGCATAGGGCCTCTACATGTGGTTTGACCACCCGCACCAGACTACACCCCAACAGTCATCCCCGCTCTGCACCAAGCCCCAAACCACTCTGTATCAGCACTCTAGGACTGCATCCTCAGTGCTGTCTCTGTCTGGGACTCACTGCCTGCACAATGGTCTGGGGCTGCTTCCCCATGTGCTGCTCTGGGGCTGTTTCCCCACACTTCTCTGAGGCTCATATGTGTTGCTCCAGGGCTCACTGCCTGCGCTGTTCTGGGTCTCACAGCCCTCGTGCTGCACGAGAGCTCACTACTTGCGGTGTTTCAGGTCTCGTAGCCTATGCACAGTACCAGGGCTCACTGCTCCGGGGTCTTGCTGCCAGCAGTTGCTGCGTCTGGTGCTGAGGAGAGTGAAGAATAGAAAAAGAGAGAAAATACAAGAAAAAGAAAAAGAACAGGCGGAGCAGAGGAGCTCCAGAAGGAGCGACCTACTCTGCTACTATTTTCCAAATCAGTGACCAAAACAGCAGCACATTCTGCTTTTATTATACAATTTCTTTTACACTATCAGTCCTAACATCTAGAAATTGATATGTATTTAATCAATTTATGGATTTTCAAAATATTTTGCCCCAGAAACGGAAAACTAAAATCCCAACATGCGAGAATACTTTCTTTCTTTTGAATTTTTAACCCTGATTTTAAGCAGAGCTGTTCGGACAAGTGGGAGCTGAAGCAGGCAGGGTTAAAATTTCTCCTTTGGTGTAATTGCTGCATTTTCAGCCATCAACTGTATTTGATATGATAAAACTAGTAGAATTTTGCATTCCTATTGTAAGGGAATCTAAAGTGGAATCATATAATCTAGATAGCTTTGGCAAATAGGGTCAAGGAGAATCCAAAGAATTTTATAATTACATTAAGGGCAAAGGAATAACTACAGAGAGAATAGGGCTCCTTAAAGATCAATAAAACTGTCTACTTGTGGAACCACGTGAGATAAGTGCAGTACTAAATGAGCATTTTGCATTGGTATTTACAATGGAGAATGATATGGAAGCTAGAGAACTTGGAGAAATAAACATGATTTCTTGAAAAGAATCCCTATTACACAGGAAGAGATGCTAGAGGTCTTAAAATGCATAAATCTTTGGACCTGATCAGGTGTATCCCAGAACTTTGTGGGAAACTAGGAATGTGATTGCTGGGCCTCTTGTTGAGATATTTGTATCATCGATAGCTTTCGGTGAGGTACCAGAAGACTGGAGGGTGGCTAATATGATGCCATTATTTAAGGAAGGTGGTAAGGAAAAGCCAAGGAACTATACACCGATGAGCCTGATGTCAGTGGTGAGTAAATTGTTGAAGAGGATTCTGAGGAACAGGATCTGCATATATTTGGAAAGGCAAGGATTGATTAGGGTTAGTCAATATGGCTTTGTGTGTGGGAAATCATGTCTCACTAACTTGATTGTGTTTTTTGAAGAAGTGACATAGAAGATTGATGAAGGCAGAGCAGTGGACATTGTCTGTATGGACTTCAGCAAGGCGTTCAGCAAAATTTTGAATGGTAGACTGGTTAGCAAGGTTATATCATGCGGAATCCGGGGAGAGCTAGCCATTTGGATACAAATGTGGCTTGAAGGTAGGAGACAGCAGATGGTGATAGAGTGTTGTTTTTCGAACTGGTGGCCTGTGACCAGTGGTGAGCCGCAAGGATCAGTGCTGGTTCCATTGCTTTTTGTCATTTATGTAAATGAATTGGATGTGAATATTGGAGGAATAGTTAGTAAGTTTGCAGATGGCACCAAAACTGGTGGTGAAGTGGACAATGAGTACAACGGGACTTCGATCAGATGGGTCAACAGGCCAGGGAGTGCCAGATGGAGCTAATTTAGATAAATGAGAGTTGTTGCATTTTGGTAAGGCAAATTTGGGCAAGACATATACACTTAATGGTAGGATCCAAAGGAGTGTTGCTGAACAAAGAGACCGTGGGGTGAAGGTTCATTGTTCCTTGAAGGTGGAGTCACAGGTAGACAGGATAGTGAAGATGATGTTTGGTACACATGCCTTTATTGGTCAGTGCATTGAGTATAGGAGTTTGGATGTCAAGTTGAAGCTGTATAGGATATTGTTAGACCACCTTTGGAATACTGTATTCAATTCTAGTCTCCCTGCTATAGGAAAGATATTGTTAAACTTTAGAGGCTGAATCGGCTGGGGCTATTTTCCCTGGAGCATCCGGAGGCTGAGGGGGTGACCTTATAGAGGTTAATAAAATCAGAAGGGGCATGGATAGGGTGAATAGCCAAGGTCTTTTTCCCAGGGTAGGGGAGTCCAAAACTAGAGGACATATGTTTAAGATGAGAGGGGAAAGATTTAAAAAGGACTTGAGGGTAAGCTTTTCACGCCATGTTCGGTGCATGTATGGAACGAGCTGCCAGAGGAAAAGTTGGAAGTGGGTACAATTATGTATGAAAAGTATTTGGATGGGTATATGAATAGGAAGGGTTTGGAGGGACATGGGCCAAATGCTGGCAAATGGACTCGATTAGTTTAGGATCTGAAATTTAGGATCTGGGCAAATTGGACTGAAGGGTCCGTTTCTGTGCTGAACAACTCTGTGATTCTATAATCACTTTATTTGCGGAAAAGTATGCATGTAGTAATTTTTTAAAATTCATATGCAAATGCTTTAATTTGGAGGTCATCAACCTGATGCTTTTTGATGCAGCAAACATTTTCAGGATGAACTTATTTTAAAATCAATCTGAAGGTTTTTAACTTTAGGAAAAGGTTAGCAAACAAAAAAATGGACTAAGAAAGACTAGAGGTGAAATTCGTCTTTGGTTCAAGCCTAGCAGCCAACAGCAAATAGGCTGCCATTTACAGATATTTTTAATCAACTTGTTCATCTTGTCTTGGCACATCTCTGAAGCAAGTGGGGTTTGAACTTAAGAGAATCTGATCTCGAGGTAGGATCATTATTACTGCACCACAAGAGCCCCAAGGCTGCCACTTGTACACTGACCCAGTTTTCTTTTGATTATATTGGCAGCAGAATTACTATTAGTATGTTGAGGTTTGCAACCAATTAATTTCACTGCTGAGAAATAATGAACAAAGCAGATAAACAAGATTGAAATCAAGCAAAAACTGATGTCTTTATTTTGTTACTGCTTTTTCCGGTTCTGTGGTACTGTTTTTCCTCTGTCACTGATAATACCCTATCGTCAACCAACACAAGATCTGCTAATTTAACACTGACTAGGTATTGTTCAGAGAAATTTTTGATTGAGCTGTATTTGTCTAGCAAGTAGTAATGAGCCCATTTATATGCTGACTTACACATCCCTGACTTGTTCATTGAACGATCCAACATTGGCTTTTCTCCTGACTTGAAATCCCAGTAATTGCTATGTATAGTTATGTTGATAAGCCTGAACGTTACGATGAATTTAAAACAATTCTGACACTCGGACTCAAATCTATAAGCCCTACCAGCCACCTCCAAATCTTGGATCAGCCGAGGAATTCACGAAATGTTTCTTTGTAAAATTTCAACTATTTAACCTACTTTCTGTATTTATCCCACCGTAAATTGTACCTTTGTGCTAGCCTGTATTGGAATGTGTATTATGAAATAAATGACTTTAACTTAATCTTACAGGTGCTGCAGCTGCAATGCGATTAAACTCCTCTCAACCTCTGTCAAGCCCTGCTCCAAATCATCGGAGAGTGCCTTCAAACTCCAGCATTTTGCAGGTGAATCCAGCAAGCAGCCAAGGACCTAGAATGCCTCCTATTTCGGGAACTCAAAGTGACAGAAGCACAGGAATATACAGTAGTGTGTCACCTTCTCAGCAGGGAGTGTATACCATTTCTTCCAGTATTAATCAATTGCAGCATCGCACAAGTCAAAGTCAAATGGGAATGACACAGATCAATGTAGCAGTGCCAAGGCAGTCAACCTTGGGTCAAGGGACTACAGTGTCAGGGTTTGGTACTGGGTCTGTTGGAAGTTCTGCCATGTCACAGCAGCAGTTAAGACCGGTTCTGAACCACATAAATACCAGTATGTCTGCAGAGAGACTTACAAATATGATGTCCAACTTCAGTATGGCACCGCTGAACTGGACGCCACCCGGAGTGCAGGTAACTCTAAAACCGACACAATTGGGACCTAACATAAGATTCTCTAATAATGCTTCCTTTCCAAATCAATCAGTGCAGTCTAATATGTCCAATCAACATTTTTCTCAGCGAGGCATGGCACCACCACCAAACCAGATAGCTCCTGGAGTTCAGATACGAACTTTGAGTCAAATGAACCAAACTAGAAATGCACAGACCATAAGCTCACTGAGTGGGCCATCTCCAAGAGTTAATCAGCCAAGGCCACAACCACAAGCTATATCTGTAATGAATCAGACAGCAGCAAGCCTGGTTGTAATGAACCAGGCGTCAGCTGTGCAAACATTGCCCACAACCAATTTTTCTTCCACCAACCAGAATCCTCAAGGTTACCAGGGAACAAATCACAACAGTGACTTGGCATTTGACTTTCTCAACCAACAAGCTGATAATGCACTATCTGGACTCAGCGGTGACTCAGATTTCCTTGACTCATTGATAAAACATAGCACTGGCAATGATGACTGGATGAAAGACTTAAATCTGGATGAAATTTTGGGGCAACATTCATGAAAAATTCTGAGGATTGTCAAATGTTATCTATCTGTGGAAATGTACTCAAGGACAGAATTTATCAGCGCCTGTAGCTAGTTGACACAAAGCCCACAGGAAATCGCAGGTGTGCACAGTTGTGCCCGAATGGATACAGTTTGCCGAATGGACTTGCACCAGTACATCCTCAATATGAAATGTCTATTATTGTGCTCAAAATATGTAGATTTTATGTGCTTAGGTATTTTGTAAAATATGTTTTTTTAACTGAAAATCATATTCTCTGTAAGAAGATTATATTTATACATTTTTTCTGAAATAAGTTCTGTGAATCACTGTAGTGAAATTTGTTTACTTACAAAAATTAAATTGTACATGTTTGTTTTCAGTAATAGTTTTAAATTGACTTATGTTAGATCAGTGATCTACTTATTGGTTTCAAATGCATTCAGTGGTATCTTTTAAAGTGTTTTCCAGTATAGTTATTGCTTTATAAGTGGTTTCATTGATTTACATTTATTCATTGTGATCTTCTGTGGAAAAGCATGCTAAAATGCTGGTTATAAATTCCGGTATCATTCTGCTACTTCAGACTGTCTGAGTTAAACCCTAAATATGTGTATCAGTGTCATTGTGTATTTCCACTTTACCATGAAGACAGGAAACATTTTGCAAATCATGAATGTTTATCAGCCCAGGCTATGTCAAAAATCTGAGAGACTCATGATCCAAAACAAGCTTCTACACATCTACGTTCAAATCTGGAATGTGTGACATTCCAGCCTGCCTGTTGTGTATTGTTTGAGCTTCTTCAGTTTTCAACTTGGTTTTGTGATGGAGCCTTGAACATACTGCCACCTCCAAAATTCATTCACTTTCCCTGGACCCTCACAAATGACAATGTACGTGGCTTTTCTAAAGATAAAATTTCTATCCTTAGCATTTTCAATGTGTCTGTGACTTTTGACATGGTTGACCACACCATCCTCTCCAATGTTGTCCATCTGGGTGGCATTGTTTTTAGCCAGTTCCATTCTTAGCCATCTAGTTTTGGGTATAGAATTACTTGGTTTGACTTCTCCCACACAGTATTACCTCTGGTGACCTTTAAGGATCTATCCTTATCTATTTCATATCTATATGCTGCCTTCAGTGACATCCAAAAGCACAGCATTAATTTTCACATGTACACTTTGATGTCAGCCAGCTCTAGCTCATCACTAGCTCTGGAATCCTTAACTGTTGCTAAATTATCAGACTACTTATAAAATACTGGATGAGCAGAAATTTCCTCCAGTTAAATATCTGTAAAACCGTTTGTGGTTTCTGCTCCAAACTTCGTTCTCTAGCTATTGACTCAATCTGTCTCATTGGCAACTATCTGAGATTAAGCCATCTATTTACAACCATGATGATCTCAAAATGATCTTCAGATCTCATATTCACACCATTCTTAAACCAGCTTATTTTCACCTGCATAATGTCACCTAAGTTCACACTTCTTTCAGTTCATCTGTTGCTGAACCTCTCAGACATGTGGCTTGTTGCGTCTAGACTTGACTATTTCAATGCACTTGGCTAGTCTGTCATTCTACCTTCTGAAAACTGAAGTTTGTACAAAACTCTCCCATCATTGTTTTAACTTGCATCAAATCTCTTACATGTAAACTTACTGACCTACATCGTCTCTTGGTCAAGCAATATCTTGATTTTCAAATTCCAATGCTTATTTGCAAGTTTTCCTACGACCTCACCTCTCTCTCCACTTGTCATCTCCTCTCATTCCACAAAACTCTGAGTTACCTGCATTCCTCTAATTCTAGACTTTTGAACATCACCAATTTTAATTGCACCACCATTGGCAATCATTCATTGTCTAGGCCTTGACCTCTTGAATACCCTCTTTGCCCTCCCTACTTTACTTCCTCCTTTAAGTCACTCCTTAACACCTACCTCTTTGAGTCATCTTTGACTGTTTTTGGCCATCTTGTTTGGCTTGGTGTATTATATTATGGTTTGCATTGCTATTGTGGAGCAATTTGGAAAGTTTTAATATTTTAGAGAACTTAATATGCATAATTTGCAGGTGGCATGGTGGCTCAGTGGTTAGCACTGCCGCCTCACAGTGCCAGAGGCCCGGGTTCGATTCCACCCTCGGAGGACTGTGTGGAGTTTGCACATTCTCCCTGTGTCTGCGTGCGTTTCCTCTGGGTGCTCTGGTTTCCTCCCACAGCCCAAAGATGTGCAGGCTATGTGGATTGGCCATGCTAAATTGCCCGTAGTGTTCAGGGATGCGTAGATTAGGTGGGTTATAGTCTGGGTGGGATGTTCTGAGGGTCGGTGTGGACTTGTTGGGCCGAAGGGCCTGTTTCTACACTGTTGGGATTCTATTCTATTCATATGTTCTTGATGCTTTTGGTGCAGTCTCTCTGGGAGATGCAAGTTCCTTAAAATTTTGATTTCAGAAGGTTGTGCTTCCAAAGGGCCAATTCCATGGTGTAACATTATTACTCATTTTACAGAGTTCTTCTTAGTTTGGAGGTTTTTGTCTGAAAAGGTTTTTCAATTTTGTGCCAGTATGAAGTATATTTTTCTAAGTTAGTAAATACATAGGAGGACCAGTTAGCTACTTGCATAGTTGTTTGGAGTAATAACAACAATGGATTGGTTTCAATCCTGAACGAGCTGATATTGTTCTTGGACTTCCTTCTTCTCCTTGACCCAATGTCATATCATGGGGCCATGATTATGATCCCTCAGACAATATACATATCAGAGAGAGAGGAAGGTGACACCCTTAACCTTTGATAAAGTATTGCCAATGGCACTAGTGCAAGTATTCATCTGATTCCATGCTCTAATTTGAATTCAGTTACAACATCACTGTTTATGAAATTTCTAGCAAAATTTACAGAACTCCTTTTCAACCAATAACTTATATATTTTTGATAAACAATAATTAAGCATTTACAGAAAAGTGATGCTCTCACAGTGGATTGAAATGTTCTTCACAATAAGAGGTGCTGTGACCGCAAGGGTAAATGGGTAGATTACTGCTGTTCAGAAGTTAACCAAGGCTTTTCAATCAGTTCTAGTTAAATTTGGTCTAATTGCCCATAATTACACATAAGCTTTGCAGGGTTAAAGAGGATTGAAACCATGTTTTCTGGTTGAAATTGGGCAGCAATATTAGAGTTTATGAAATCTATCTGACATTGGTTCTAACCTGGGGAAGGTTAACTTCATTAAATGACAGTAATGCATAAATTAAGAAAAGAATCTCTTCATATACTTTTAATACCATTAGCAGCATTAAATGGATGAACATGATGATGTCAGAAACAAAGCACTAGAATTGTCATTTACATTGTGCATTTTTCGCTGCTGAGTTTGGATTGAATAGATTCAGATTAATTATCTGTGACTGAACACTTCCTGTTTTAGAACTGGTCTGAAAACCAATGCAGTAATGTATTTATCTTTAATTATTTACAACACATATGAAATGGCCTAATAACAAAGTCAAACACTATTCCGCCATAATAAAACAATGAACTGTGGATTCTGGAGATCTGAAACAAAAACAAAATTGCTGGAGACTTCAACAAATCTGGCAGTATCTGTGGGAAGAAAGCAGAGTTATGAGTCCAGTGACTCTTCATCTTGTTATTACTTATTCTGCTCATGTTTTGAGTTAAGGTTAATCCCATAAAAAAGCTTGTATTTTTATTTTTCAGCTAGGTGGCTAATGATGGTGAGACAACAAGGTGTAGAGCTGGATGAACACAGCAGGCCAAGCAGCATCAGAGGAGCAG
>NC_063337.1:63796423-63806497 GCF_021869965.1 Rhincodon typus | reverse complement strand
CCTTTTACTGGCTCCATCCCCGCCTCTTTGACCGGTCTGTCTCCTCTCCACCTATCTTCTCCTCTATCCATCTTCTATCCGCCTCTCCCTCTCTCCCTATTTATTTCAGAACCCCCTTCCCCTCCCCCAGTTCTGAAGAAGGGTCCAGGCCCAAAACTTCAGCCTTCCCGCTCCTCTGATGCTGCTTGGCCTGCTGTGTTCATCCAGCTCTACACCTTGGTATCTCAGATTCTCCAGCATCTGCAGTTCCTACTATCTCTAATTCAGTACCATCATTCCCCGTAAATAAATTACAGATTGTCATGGTGGGGATTTGAACTCATGATTTATGTTGTTATTTGTCCTTTTGAAATATAGGTAGTAATAATGCAGTGCCATTTGGAGGCAGCTAAAAAAGCCACCAAGCACTTTCAGTGTGAGGAAAAGAGGCATGTTCACAAAATGCAGGATTGTGGCAGACGACCTTTGAATGTTTAGATAGGGCCTGTTCCTGTGTTATATTGTACTTTGTTTGAAATCTTTGATTCAATGCCTTTTCAACTGAACTAGTTAGGCTCAGATATTCCTTGGCAAATATTTGCTAATTACCCTGTTCACAGATGTTATGACGTACCTCCGAAGCAGGTGATACTGAACCCAGGTCTCCTGACTCAGAAATAGGGACACTATCACTGCATCAAATGAGCTCTTAATCTTCCTTTTCCACTCTTTCAAAAAAAAATATCAATTGGGCTCGAGAGCCCCTGTTTGGGGGACTGTAACAAAAGACAAATCAAATGGTCAACAGAAGCTTTGAGAACTGGAATGGAAATTTATCAAAAACAAAGGTATCATACCCTATGGTGCCCACTGATGTCTAAAGGCCTCCTATTGTGCTGGTAGACACTATTGCTCCCTCTCAGTGGACAACTGAACAGAGATATAACCACGAAAGGGGAAGATAGTCAGGTATTATAACTCCCTGCATGGCCCATTACCCAGACCTGTTAATATCCAGTTTGTCTTAGCCCAACAGCAGGCCAATGAGGCAGCCCTCAATCCAAAAGAACTTAACTTGGTTAAACAGCCCCTGTTGGGCTCACTAATCAAAACAATACTCACTGGTCAATGGAAATTTATAAAACTGAAACAGAAACTTCACAAAGCCAAAACAAAATAACAGTATGATGATGATAATGTACCCCACACCCTGCTGAGCCCATCCGTTTTTAGGGGCAATTCTACTTTCTACTGTTTTTTTTTAAATAAATCTAAGATCAGGTTCAACAGCGCGTGATGGGGAATCTTCCTTTCTACCCTCTTTAAACAAAGTTGGGTCAAACAATCTTGATAGCACACTGTAACAAAAATTCAAATTAACAGTAAATAGAATCTTTTGTAAGGGAATGGAAACGTATTCAATCAAAATAACATTATCTGGGTGATAATACACCCCAGCCCTAATCCACCTTTCTGCTCCGAGCCACAGGTCCTATTTGGTTAATGGTAGAGGAGCAACTCGTGAGTCACTGGACCTTCGGCCCAAACAGGTCCATGCTGACCATGGTGCCCACTCAGCTAGTTCCAATTGCCTGTATTTGGTCCATATCCCTCTTAAACCCTTCCCATCCATGTGCCTATCCAAATGCTTTTTTAAATGTTGCAATTGCACATGCTTCAACCACTTTCTCTGGCAGCCCATTCCATATATGTGACACTCTCTGTGTAAAGAAGTTGATCCTCCAGGTCCTTCTTAAATGTTCATCCTCTCACCTTAAACCTATGCCCTCTAGTTTTCAATTCCCCATCCCTGGGGAAAAAGACAATATGCATTCATCCCCTCTATGCCTTTTCTGATTTTATACACCTCACCCCTCAATCTCCTATGTTCCAAGGAATAAAGTCCGATCCTGGCCAATCTCTCCCTATAACTCTGACCTACTAGTCCTGGCAATAACCTCATAAATCTTCTTTGCGTACTTTCCAGTTTAACTATGTCTTTCCTACAACAGAGTGACCAAAACCGTACACAATACTCCAAGTGCGGCCTCAGCAATGACTTATGCAACTACAGCATAACGTCCCAACTCCTAATACTCGGTGCCTCTACCGAAGAAGGCATTTCGCATGCTGGCCTTCATCGCCACGCTGTACACCTGTGACCCTGCTTTCAACGAACTATGTACTTGTACTCCTAAGTCCTTCTATTCCAACCACTCCTCAGGACCTTACCATTAACTGTGCAAGTCCTACCTTGGTTTGACTTTCCAAAGTGCAACACCTCACACTTACTTGTTTTGAAATGTATTTTCCAATACTCAGCCCACTTCCCCATCTGATCAAGATCTCTCTAAGTTTTTATAACCTTCTTCGCTATCAATGGTATCTCTTCATTTTGTATCATCCACACACTTGCTAACCATGCCTTGTACTTTCACATTCCAGATCATTTATGTAAATAAGAAATAACAAGCATCCTAGCACCGACCCCTGTGGCACAGCACTAGTCATGGGCCTCCAGTCGGAGAAACAACCTTGAACCATCACCGTCTATTTCCTACGATCAAGCCAGTTTTGAATCCAACTAGCTAGCTCTCCCTGGATCCCATGCGACCTCATCTTCATGACTAGCCTGCTGTGTGGGACTTTGTCAAAGGCCATACTAAAGTCCCTATAAGAGAACATCCGCTGCCCTACCCTCATCTAACCGCTTGGTTAGTCAAAAAATTCGAAAAGATTTTGTCAGACATGACTTCCCGCGCACAAATCCATGCTGACTGTCCCTAATCAGACCTTGACTATCCACATGCTTATTGATCCTGTCCCTCAGTATCCTCTCCAATAACTTACCTGCCTCTGATTTCCGGCTCACTGGCTTGTAGTTCCCTGGCTTGTCCCAGCTACCTTTCTTAAACAAAAGAACGACGTTAGCCACCCTCCAGTCTTCTGGAACTTCACCAATGGCTAAAGATGAAGCAAAAATCTCTGCAATTTCTTCCCTAGCTTCCCACAACATCTGAGGATGGACTTGATCAGGCCCAGGGAATTTATCCACCTTAATGCACTTTAAGGCTGCAAACACCTTCTCTCTAGCAATGTGTATGTGGTCCAAAACATTCCCACTTGTTTCTCTTATTTCCTTAGGATCCACGATTCTCTCCTCAGTAAGCACTGAGGAGAAATATTGATTAAAAATCTACCCCATCTCCTGTGGCTCCACACGTAGATGGCCATGATGATCTTTAAGTGGACCTATTCTCTCCTTAGCCACCCTTCTGCTCTTTATATAGCTACAGAGCCTCTTGGGATTATCTTTAACCTTATCTGCCAGATCCATCTCATACCCTTTTTTGTGCTCTTCTGATTTCCCTCTTAAGTGTGCTCCTATACTTTTTATAGTCATTTGGGGATTCACTTGAGCCGGATAGCTTAAACCCAATGTGTGCCATCTTCTTTTTTCCACCCAAAGCCTCCATATCCCTGGTCAGCCAGGGATCCCTAAACCTGCCTAAACCTTTTTCCTTCACCCTGACAGGGACATACATGGGATAGAAACCCCAGTCAGTGGGGTTAAGTGCTGCATTTGTGAGATGTGGGAGATCTGCGATGCTTCCAGTGTCTTGGGTGACTACATCTGTAGGAAGTGCACCCAATTGCAGCTGCTCACAGACCGCATGGATAGGTTGGAGCGGCAATTGGATGCATTTAGGAGCATGAGCATGGCAGAAAGCGTCATAGACAGCACTTTTAGAGATATGGTGTCACCCAAGTGCAGGCAGATAGATGGGTGACAGCTAGAAGGGGCAGGCAGCCAGTGTAGGAATCTGCTGTGGTTGTCACACTCTCGAACAAGTACATCATTTTGGATACTGGTTGGGGGTGGGGTGGGGATGACCTATCGGGGGTAACAGCTGCAGCAGCCAGACTGGTGGCACCACGGCTGGCTCTGTCCTTAAGGGAAGGACAAAGAGCACTACAACAGTAGTTATAGAGGACTCTGTAGTTAAGGCTACAAATAGGCGCTTCTGTGGACGTAAAAGAGACTCCTGGATGGTGTGTTGCCTCCCTGGTGCCAGGGTCCAGGATGTCTCTGAACAGGCAGAAAGCATTCTGAAGGGAGAGGGTGAACAGCCAGAGTGTTTGGTACATATTGGTACTAATGACATAGGTAGGATGACAGACGAGGTCCTGCAGCAGCTGTTCAGGGAGTTAGGTAGAAAGTTAAAGAGCAGGACCTCCAAGGTTGTAATCTCGGGATTACTTCCTGTGCCAGTGAGGCTAGAAAATAGGAGGATAGTACAGCTCAACATGTGGCTAAACAGATGGTGTCGAAGGGAGGGTTTCAGATATCTGGACTACTGGGATCTCCTCCAGGGCAGGTCGGACCTATACAAGAAGGACGGGTTGCATCTAAACTGGAGGGATACAAATATTCTGGCTGGGAGGTTTGCTGGTGTCACTCTGGAGGATTTAAACTAGCTTGGCAGGGGGTGGGAACCAAAGCAAAGGTGAATTGACTGAAAGGGAATGAGAGCATAAGGCCAGTAAGACTCAGAGGAAGAGCAGGCAGGGTGTGGTTGCTGATCAAAGAGGATCTGGTGGACTGACGTGCATCTGTTTCAATGCAAGAAGTGTAACAGGTAAGGCAGATGAACTTAGAGCTTGGATTAGTACATGGAACTATGATGTTGCTATTACAGAGACTTGGTTAAGGGAGGGTCAGGATTGGCAGCTAAACGTTCCAGGACACACATGTTTCAGGCGGAACAGAGGGTGATATAAAAGGTGTGGGGGCGTTGCACTACTTGTTAAGGAGAATATCACAGCTGTACTGCGGGAGGACAACTCAGATGGCTGGTACAGCGAGGCAATATGGGTAGAGCTCAGGAACAGGAAGGGTCCAATCACAATGTTTGGTGTTTACTATTGGCTTCCCAACAGCCAGCGGGAGATAGAAGAACGGATATTTAGGCAGATTTTGGCAAGATGTAGAAGTAACAGGGTTGTTGTCATGGGTGATTTTTAACTTCCCATTTATTGACTGGGACTCACTTAGTGCTTGGGGCTCGGATGGGGCAGAGTTTGTAAAGAGCATCCAGGAGGGCTTCTTGAAACATATGTAGATAGTCCAACTAGGAAATGGGCTACATTGGACCTAGTATTGGGGAATGAGCCTGGTCAGGTTGTCGATGTTTCAGTAGGGGAGCAATTTAGTAAGCTTTAAGGTACTGATGGATAAAGGTAGGTGTAGTTGTCAGGTGAAGGTGCTAAATTGGTAGAAGGCTAATTACAACAATATTAGGCAGGAAATGAAGAATGTAGATTGGGGGCAAATCAACATATGGTATGTGGGAGGCTTTCAAGCCGAGGTTGCTGGGAACTCCGGACTGGCATGTTCCTGTAAGGATGAAGGATAAGTATGGCAAGTTTAGGGAACCTTGGATAACCAGAGATATTGTGAGCCTAATATAAAAAGAGAAAGGAACATTTATCCAGGCTACGAGGCTGGGAACACAGGAAGCAAGGGTGGCAAATTCGAAAGAAACGTAAGCAAGGAATCAGGAGGGCTAAAAGGGATCAGGGAAAATCATTGGCCAGAAGGATTAAGGAAAATCCCAAGGCTTTTTGTACATGTATAAAGAGCAAGAGGGTTGGTTCACTCAAGGACAGGGAAGGGAATTTATGTGTGGAGCTAGAGGAAATGGGCGAGGTATTAAATTAGTAGTTTGTGTCAGTGTTCACCGTAGAGAAGGACTTGGTGGATGATGAATCTGGGGAAGGGTGTGTAGATAGTTTGGGTCATGTTGAGATCAAAAGGGAGGAGGTATTGGGGTCTTGAAAAACATGAAGGTAGACAAGTCCCCAGGGTCTGATGGGATATGCCCCAGAATTCTGAGTGGCAAGGGAGGAAATTACTGGGGCCTTGAGGAAAATCCTCAGTGGCTACAGGGGAGGTCCCAGAGGATTGGAGAATAGCTAACGTTGTTCCTTTGTTTAAGAAGGGTGGCAAGGATAATCCAGCTAATTACAGGCCGGTAAGCCTTGCGTCAGTGGTAGGGAAATTATTGGAGAGGATTCTTTGAGATAGGATTTACTCACATCTGGAAATCTGTGGGCGTATTAGCGAGAGGCAACATGGTTTTGTGAAGGGGAGACTGTGTCTCACTAACTTGGTTGAGTTTTTTGAGGAAACGATGAAGATGATCAATGAGGGTAGGGCAGTGAATGTTGTCTACATGGACTTCAGTAAGGCCTTTGACAAGGTCCTTCATGGCAGGCTGATACAGAAGGTAAAGTTGCATGGTGTCAGGTGACTTTTTGCAAGATCGTTTTTAAAAAAAAAAGAAAAACTGGCTTGGTATTAGAAGACAGAGGGTTGCAGTGGAAGGGTGCGTTTCTGAATGGAGGGCTGTGACTCGTGGCGTACCTCAGGAATCAGTGTTGGGACCTTTGCTGTTTGTAATATATAAATGATTTGGAGGGGAATGTAACTGGTTGGTGACTTGGGCAGAGAGATGGCAGATGGGGTTTAATCTGGAAAAATGCGAGGTAATGCATTTTGGAAGGTCTAATCCAGATGGAAAATGTGTAGTAAATGGCAGAGCCCTTAACAGTACTGATACGTAGAGGGATCTGGGTGTACAGGTGCACAGCTCACTGAAAGTGGCAAAGCAGGTGGAAAAGGTAGTCAATAAGGCATACAGCATGCTTGCCTTCATCGGCTGAGGCATTGAGTTTAAAAATAGGTTGGTAATGTTGCAGCTTTATAGAACCTTAGTTAGGCCACATTTGGAATATTGTGTTCAAATCTGGTCGCCACACTACCAGGAGGATGTGGTGGTTTTGGAGGTACAGAAGATTTACCAGAATGTTGCCTGGAATGAAGGGTATTAGCTATGAGGAGAGGTTGGAGAAACTTGGGTTGTGCTCACTGGAACGACAGAGGTTGAGTGGGGACCTGAGAGATCTACAAGAGTATGAAGAGCATGGACAGACTGGACAGTCAGAAGCTTTTTCCCAGGGTGGAAAAGTGAGTTACCAGGGCCCATGGGTTTAAGGTGCGAGGAGCAAGGTTTAAAGGTGATGTACAAGGCAACCACAGAGGGTGGTAGGTGTCTGGAACTCGCTGCCGGGGGAGGTAGTGGAAGCAGATGCAATAGTGACTTTTAACGGGTGTTTTGACAAATACATGAATAGGATGGGAATAAAGGGATACAGTCCCAGAGGGTAGCGGATTTTAGTTGTGATGGGCAGCATGTCAGTGCAGGCTTGGAGGGCCGAAGGGCCTGTTCCTGTTTCTTCTTTTGTTCTTTTTATTACATGGGAAATTGTAAACTTGGTCAAAAGGAAAAAGGAAGCATATGACCGGTCTAGGCAGCTACAAACTGACAAAGCCCTTGAGGTGTATAGAGAAATTAGCAAGGAACTTAAACGCAGAATTAGGAAGGCTAAAAGGGGCCATGAAATGTCTTTAGCGAACAGGGCCAAGGAGAATCCCAAGGCTTTTTATGCACATATTAGAAGAAAGAGGGTAGCAAGGGAAAGAGTAAGCTCCCTCCAGGGCAAAGGAGGGAAGTTATGCGTAGAGCTTACAGGAAGTGGGAGAGATCCTTCATAAGTACTTTGTATTGGTATTCACTGAGGAGAAGGACATGACTGATGTTGAGGTCAGGGATCAGTGTGTGAATACCCTAAAGAATGTCAGTGTATTAAAGGAGGAAGTTTTGGGTATCCTAAATTGCATTAAGGTAGACAAGTCCTCTGGGCCAGATAGGATCTATCCCAGGTTACTGCAAGAAACAAGGTAAGAAATAGCTGTGGCATTAGCAGTTATCTTCACATTTATCCTTCACCAAAGGTGAGGTTCCAGAGTACTGGTGATTAGCCAATGTTGTTCCCTTGTTTAAGCAAGGAAGCGGGGATAATCCAGGAAATTATAGGCCAGTGAGTCTGACAGCTGTGGTGGGGATGCTCTTGGAGAAGATACTGAGGGACAGGATATATGCACATTTGGAAGAAAGTGGACTAGTTAGTGACAGGCAGCATGGTTTCGTACGGGGAAGGTCATGTCTCACCAACCTGATCAAATTTTTTGAAGAGGTAACGAGGATAATTGAGGGAAGAGCTGTTGGTGTAGTTTATTTGGACTTTAGTAAAGCATTTGATAAAGTCTGTCATGGCAGACTGGTACAAAAACTAAAATCACATGGGATTCGGAGTGGGCTGGCTAGATGGATACAAAACTGGCTTGGTCATAGAAGACGGGGGTAGCAGTGGGCGTTTTTCTGAATGGAGACCAGTAACTAGTGGTATTCCACAGGGATCAGTCTTTGGTTCTCAGTTTGTAGTATATATGAATGACCTGGAGGAAAATGTGCGTTGTCTGATTAGTAAGTTTGCAGATGACACAAAGATTGGTAGAGTTGCTGATAGTGCCAACAATTATGAAAGTATGCAACAGGATATAGATAGATTCGCGACTTTGGCACAGAAATGGCAGATGGAGTTTGGTCAAAAAATATGAAGTAATGCATTTTAGAGGATGAAATTTAGGTGTGAGTTATACTGTAAATGGTAGAACCCTTTGGAACATTTAACATACAGACGGACCTGGTCGTGCAGGTTCACGGTTCCTTAAAAGTGACAACACAGGTGGCCAAAGTGATTATGAAGGCAAGCATGCCATATGCCTCCTTCAGCTGGGACATGGAGTACAAGAGTTGGCAAAACATATTGCAGCTACATAAAACCCTTGTTAGGCTGCATTTGGAGTATTGTGTGTAGTTTTGGTCGCCACATTACCAGAAGCACGTGGAAGCTTTGGAGAGGGTGCAGAGAAGGTTCACCAGGATGTTGCCAGTCTTGAGGGCATAGGCTATGAGGAAAGGTTAAAAAGACTACGACTGTTCTAACTAGAAAGGCAGCAGCTGAGAGGAGACCTGATAGAGGTCTACAAAGTTATGAGAGGCATAGGTAGGGTGGATAGTCTGAGGCTTTTTCCCAGGGTTGATGTTTCAGTTACAAGGGGGTACAGGTTCAAGGTTAGGGGGGAAAGTTTTTAAGGGAGATATGCAAGGGAATTTTTTTTCACGCGGAGAGTGGTAGGAGCCTGGAATGCACTGCCAGAGGAGGTGGTGGAAGAAGGCACGTTGGCGACATTTAAGAGGCATCTGGATGGTTACATGAGTAGGAAGGAAATAGAGGGATATGGACCAAATAAGGGCAGAAGGTTTTGTTTTTTTTAGTTTAGTCAGGGCATGATGATTGGCACAGTTTTGGAGCGCTGACGGGCCTGTTCCTGTGCTGTAGTTCTCTTTTGTTAAGTCTGCGTGAGTTTCCTCCAGGTACTCTGGTTTCCTCTCTCACATTCGAAAAATGTGCAGGCTAGGTGGATTGGCCATGCTAAATTGCCCGTAGTGTTCAGAGATGTGTAGATTAGGTGGGTTATAGTGGGGTGGGTCTGGGTGGGATGTTTTGAGGTTTGGTGTGGACTTGTTGGGCCAAAGGGCCTGTTTCCACACTGGGGATTCTATGATGATGATGAACCAGCTCCTCAGCCACGCATTCATCTGGCCTATCTTTCTATTTCTATCTTCACTGGCGCGTGGCACTGGGAGTAATTTGGAGATCACTATCCTTGAGGTCCTGCTTTTTAACTTCTTACCTAATTCCCTATACTCATTTCACAGGACTCCTGCGCAGCAGTACAAATGACTTGGGTGAACAATGACCTCTGGCTGTTTACCCTCCCCCTTCAGAGTCTTTGAGAAGAGGTTGTTTTCTTAATAAGATGTAGTTTAGTACTTGATAGCTGTTGGCACAAGTTATATTGGGTTGTTAAACTTATTAAAGTACTATTTTACACTGACACATTTGTCTCCATTTGAGCAAGGCTCCTTTCTCCCCTCAAGAATACATGATGTCAAATCAGACTGGGTGGAGATTAATGCATTCTTCAGAATCATTTTCTTATATGCTACGTACTTCTTCCTGTCTATCGCTAATTGGTTCAGAGATAGTAGGAACTGCAGATGCTGGAGAATCTGAGATAACAAGGTGTAGAGCTGGATGAACACAGCAGGCCAAGCAGCATCA
>NC_063337.1:63784835-63795923 GCF_021869965.1 Rhincodon typus | reverse complement strand
CTCCTCTATCCATCTTCTATCCGCCTCCCACTCTCTCCCTATTTATTTCAGAACCCCTTTCCCCTCCCCCTTTTCTGATGAAGGGTCTAGGCCCGAAACGTCAGCCTCTCTGCTCCTATGATGCTGCTTGGCCTGCTGTGTTCATCCAGCCCTGCACCTTGTTGTCTCGGATTCTCCAGCATCTGCAGTTCCTACTATCTCTGAATGAAAGATACATTATTGTGGGTGCCATCTTTCTGTTAATGTTTTTGAGTCCAGTGACCCTTCTTCAGAACTTTTATTTTATTATCACATTGATGTTTGTGGAAACTTGCTGCGTGCAAATTGGCCGATGTGCCAAATGGCCATGATTCCCCTTTAGAAAGAATTCACTAGCTCTAAAGCACTTTGCAGTTTCTGATTATCATGAAAAGCACTTTGTTTGTTCATAGAGTCATACAGCATGGAAACAGATCCTCCGGTCCAAGTCATCCACGCTGACCAGACATCTCAATCTGTCCTAGTCCCATTTTGCCAGCATTTGGTCCATATCCCTCCAAACCCTTCCTTTTTATACACCCATTCAGATGCCTCTTAACTGTTGTATTTATATCTGCGTACTCCACTTCCTTCGTTACTCAGTCCACATGATATACACCACTCTCTGCGTGAAAAATGTACCCCTCGGGGCCTTTTAAAATCTTTACTCTTCTCACCCTAAACCTATGCTGTCTAGTTTTGGACTCCCCCACTGTAGGAAAAAGACCTTGGGTATTCGTCCCACCCATTACCCGTCATGATTTTATAAGGTCACCACTCAGCCTCCAATGCTCCTGGAAAAAAAGTCCCAGCTAATTTAGCCTCTTGCTATAACTCAAACCCTCCAATACCAGCAACATCCTTGTAATTTTTCTGCACTCTCTCACGTTTAACAACATCCTTCTTGTGGAAAGACAACAAGAATTGTACACAGTATCTAAAAGAGGCCTCACCAGTGTCCTGTACAGCTGTAACATGACATCCTAACTCCTACATTCAAAGTTCTGATCAATGAAGGCAAGGGTGCCAAACACCTTCTTTACTACCCTGTCTACTCCACTTTCAAGGAACTATGCACCTGTACCCCTAGGTCTCTCTTTATTCAGCAGCACCCCCATGTGCCCTATCATTTACTGTATAAGTCCCGCCCTGGTTTGCCTTACCAAAATGAAACAACTCATATTTACCTAAATTAAACTTCAACTGCCATTCCTTAGTCCATTGGTCCATCTGATCAAGGCCCCATTATACTCTGAGACAATCTTCTTCAAAGTCCACCACACCACCTATTTTGGTGTCATCTACAAACTTAATAACCACACCTTCTATATTCACATCTAAATCATTTACATAAATGATGCAAAGCCTTGTGGCACCCATTGGTCACAGGCCTCCAGTCTGAAAAGCAACCCTATACCAACACCCTCTGTCTCCTAGGACAGAAATTAGGGAAAAACTAGCAAAAATGTACAAAATGACACCAGATGTCTCCTCTGTCTCCTAACTTCAAGCCAATTTTGTAGCTAATTGAATAGCTCCAGGTGGATCCCATGTGATCTAACCTTACCAACCAGTCTACTACATGGAACCTTGTCGAACGCTTTACAGAAATCCATATTGATAATGTCCACCACTCTGCCTTCATCAATCTTCTTTGTCACCTCTTCAAATAATTCAGTCAAGTTAGTGAGACACGATTTCCCATACACAAAGCCATGTTGACTATCCATAATGAGCCCTTGCCTTTCCCTCGGAACTCCCTCCATCAACTTACCCATAACTGATGTAAGGCTCATCAATCTATCTCCCAGTCTATAGTTCCTTGGCTTTTTATCTGCCTGTGTATCACTGTGTCTGGACTAATAAGACATATTACCTCAACTAGTATACTTTCAATTATGTGAACTTCCACACAAATAACAGTTCAAATTGCCAGGATTTTGATTTAAGAGGCATTCAAAATACTGTAATTTTGTATTTTATGACAGTTTAAGTAACTTCAGCAAAGTTGTATTTACAATATGATAATCAAAACAAATGATGTATGAGCTATTGTGATATAATTAGCATAACAATGTGGAATAGATTTGAGTAGTATAACAGAGAATGATCTATTATGAGTTTTTTTTTGTTAAGCTGCAATGATATCGCTGATTTAAAAAGTGTACAGGTCTAACAGCAATTGTCATTAATGCAACAGTCAGGAAACACAATAAAGCCAGAACCAGGGAAGATACTGATGTTTGTAGAAACTGCAGTTCTGAAGAAGGATCGCTGGATCTGAAATGACGACTCTACTTTCTCTCCACAGACCTGCGGAGTTTCTCCAGTAATTTCTACTCTTGTTTCAAATTTCCATCATCCTTAATTCTTTACTTTTTTGAAAATATTAATTCAATAAGAATGGAGTCTCCCCGTCCAACTGTTTCAATCACATCTCATCCTATTCCTAGATGATCAGTTTTGTCACAAGAACTTCTCTATCAATTTTTTGCTGTCAATTTTGTTTCAATTGTTCAATAAATTCAATAGTCACAAAAATGAACAGTGACTGATTAAAATACTTATCCATTTCCATATTGTGTCGTAAATGCTCCTATCCATACCATACTACGGAAAACCAACTCCCTGTTTCTGAAATCAATCTCATCTAATTCTACAGATGAGCCACAAAACAATTGGAAACTTCAGAAGTCCAAAGCACTGAATAATGTATTAAGCTTTCTCGCTCCAATGAGTACAGGCATTAAGCCATACCAACATGAAAATATATCTCTGAACTTCCATTGTTCAAAGTCTAGATACTCCTTACAGGACAGTAAAATGTGGGAGTAGGGTCAGCAGACTCACTAGTACCTTCTCGAGGATAATCAGAGGTGGGCAATATGTGCTGACCTCTGCTGTGATGCTCACACACTCTGAATGAATAAACAATGCCTAGTGTGAGACAACATGAGGCAATATTGAGCTTGAGATAGTAACTAAGTCAAATATCTGAAAGGAAAAAGCTTATATAGCATGAAAGAAGTTGGTACAAATAAAAAGACTAAAAGCCAAACTCGAATTGAGTTCAATATTACCTTGTACTCTTAAAACATATTGGCAGAGAATGAAATGAGAGCCACACGTTTTTTTTTGGAAATTCTTAAATAATCTGTTGGATAGAATATGCTTGATGGTGGATGTTTCTAGAGTTGAGTCTAGAAGACTTTCAAGGTCTAATGGAAAGATATGATTCTGTTCCTGAAGCTGGTGTTGAGTTTCAGTGGTACAATATACTAGGTCAAGAACAGAGACAGCAAAGATGGTGTAGGATAGAGATTAAAAGGGGTAGGAGCCCAGACATTTGTGTCATGTTTTGTATTAAGGTATCACCCAAAACAATCACCAATTCTATGTTTACTCTTACCAATTGGGGAATACAACTCCAGGACTATGGTAAATTGGAAGTTGATCACTGTTTCACTTAGAAAGAACATTTGGACCCTGGATGGTCAGAACAAATTTGGTAGAAGGCAGTTGTTTCACTTCTTATTCTTAATGTGAGCATTATGCATACTGTTGTTCAAGGAGTAATCTTTCTGGCATGTTGAAAGGGAAGCGAAGGTACTTGCTAGTGGTCTAACACTGGAGGTGTTGAAATCAGCATGGGGGTTATTGGTTGACTTAGGAAGGTTGGGACATGGCAGGTGATGACAAGAGAACACTATTTTGCTTCTGGGAGGAGGGGAAGAGTGAGAACAGATGTGCAAGAAATAGAAAGACAAGGTGAAAGGCCCTGTCAATCAAGGGTGTCAGGGAATCCTCAATTTAGTGAAAAGGAAGTCTGGAAGCACCAGTCTGGAAGGTGGTATTGTCTGAGCAGATTTGATGGATGTATGATGGAAGGGGCAGAAATGGAATTGTAGAGCAGGATAGCTCTGAGATAAAATGAGTGCTGCTGAAGAGAGAGATAGACAATGAGCAAGTGCTGTCATTTGACAGTGGCATTGATTGCAGGATGTGATGAGTGCTGTGGTTTGAGCAAATGTTGGAATAACTCTAATGGACCTGTGATCATGGACAGATCCTCGAAGGCTGGAACAATGCATAATGAGTCAGATTCAAGGATGGTTTCTGAGGATGGAGATATGGCAATGGAAGTTAGGTGTGGTAGATTCTTGAACAAATATGAGGATCAATCTGGAAAGTGATGAAGGAGAACCAAGTAAAAGAGACAAATGAAGAAGCTGAGAGACAGAAGAGCAGCACCTCTTCAAGGCTGGCACTCCCGAAGGAACTCACTAAGAAACACAAGAGATGAAAAAATTCCTCTTTGAGCTTCACCTTTCCCAACATGCAGGTCCCCAAAACATTCCTTTCAAGTCACACCATGGGCAGAATCTTCCAGTGTCAGGGGAGACAAGAATAAAGGGGAATTTAACCATGGAAAACCCCAAAATTCAGATTTCCTGATGGCGGGAAAAGCTTTCTGAATTGAGTTCCCTAACTTTAGAAGGTAGGCAACCTTCCCAATTGTAAGTGTCAGATGCCTTTCTGTATGTTTTTGCCTCCATTAAAAGCATAACTCACCCAAATTATGTGACCCTTTCCAATTAACTTTCCAATCAAGAAATTTGTGGCTTCAGAAACATGGCTGCATCTAAGAGGTGTGCACCTGGGGAGCTGGCTTCTTCCTGGACTTTGGGGAAGTGGTTGCTGCTTTGTCTTGATAGTGATCACATTTTAAATCAATGATAATGATTGAGTCTGGTGTTATTTTACCAAATGGTATGAAAGTAGCACAGGGGATGGATGGTCACTGGGGACAGGAAGAGTACTGTCCGGGTAAGAGTGGCACACAAGCTAGGGATGGATGGCACACTTTGATGAAGGGTGGTGCACTTTCAGTAATGGGTGACACACTGTCCAGTAAAGTTGCTCACCTCTTGGTGAAAGGTGATGCACTGTCTGGGGAAGGGCCCTGCAGTTTTTGGGGAAGAGGTGCAGGGTATATGTGGCAGCATATCTCTGTCCTGACCTCGGTTGGTCAGCCAGCTGATTTTGATGTATCAATGAGGGCTGGGTGTTCAGCGCATATTCAGTTCTTGGGATATAATTTCTGTCAGAGTGGGAAGTTGGGTGTGATAGGGTGGGAGTTCCAGGGGGATGGGTATGTGTTTTACAGTCTTTAGGTGTGGTCATGAAAAGTGAAGGGCAGATATCTTAGAGAATGAGAAGAGTCAGGTGTCAGGAGGGACATTGTGACCTTGATAGAGTCTCAGACAAGAAAAGTAAACATAAGCATTGATGGGATTGATAAAATCTGCAGGGGAGGAGATATTCAAGGGTATCCGTGGGGACAGAAATGATAAGAAAGTATTGGTGAAGCATGATGGGGGTGGAGGGGAAGGTTGTGAATGGAATGGCAAACCTATTGGTTCTCATGATTGAAGAGAAGCATACCATCTTTTCACGTTGAAGCCGTGGTCATGGGCAGTGGCACATTGGCAATGCCCAATGTAGGAAGAATCGTTTCCTGGGTAAGTAGAGTTAAGGCTGCAAATTTCACACTGACTGAAGGAGCATCCTATTAATAACAGGTCCAGTGGAGAACCAGGCTTGGCTGGGTACCACTCCAAATGAGCCACCTGCTCCAGACCTCATATCATCCAATGAGATCCTGTAAAGGCATGAAGCTACAGTAAGTTGTTGATTGATTGGCATCACATGATCCGTGGTATGGATACAGTCATATAGGGAAGAAGAGAGCTGCAATTCTTTAGGGACACAGTGCTACAGGCTCAAGGTGGTGTCCCTCCAGTCTCCTAGGTAGATGCTAGGCAGATAAGAGTGAGGTGTAGTGGGTCTATCATCCCCAAGGTGAGGGTACATAGGGACACAAAAAGGACACATGCTGGAGGCAGAGAAATTGGCTTGGGTGCAGCTGCATGCCTGTACAGCACATGTTATGTTCTGGGTCCCTTTATACCCTATGGGGATCTAGGCTTATGCAGGGAACTGACTGGGCAAAGTTCCTGAGTGTGTTGTGTCCTGAGGTGGCGGCATGGTCGTAATGTCTTTAGATAATTAGTAATACAGGACTCCAGGATAATGTTCTAGGGATGTGTTAAAGGCAATCATAGCAGATGGTGAAATATTAATTTGATAGAAATCTGGAATATAGGTTAGTTTAATGGTAATTATGTAACCACTATCAAATATCTTAAAATCTCACATATAATTTAGAGAAGGAAATCTGCCATTCTGGTACCTGGTATGACTTACAGAATACACGAGTGCTTTGCTCTGGAAACCCTACAAGATCTCTGCACATCTGCTGCAGTTCTTCCAAATGCCTTGAGCCCTAAACAATGACTGACCTTCCTCCCCTACAGAGAGCTATCCCTGAACACCTGACTATGACACTTCTTGAACTCCGGTACTGTGTGTTTCACTCAGTGACCCCCAAGTCTAACTGCACCCAAAACCCCACTGATGTACCAGTGCCAGTCATGAGGGCTGCTCTGTTCATCTGATGTAATACTGAATCCTCAGCCCTCTCTTCCTTCTCTTGAAACCACGGGGATACGCCACTCATTGAGCTGGGAACTTGTGTGAGACATGGAAGCGGATAATGAGAGTTATCCTTTAACATTAAAATGGTGATAATGGCATCATCCACACTGGCCAGTGATCAGCTTGCAGTGATTGGATGAAGGCTACAAGTATTTCTGTTATAATGCGTGTTTCGTTAACACAAATTGGCTGTAACGTGATTGATGAATAGTGGACATTGTTTGGATAACGCAAACTTTCTACTGTACAGTACAGCGGTTATCTATAGTGATTTCCTTATCGCACGATTTTCTATAGCGTGATTTTCTATAGCGCAAGGTCACACAAGAACGCAACTATCGTGTTGTAGGAGAACTACCTGTATTTGATAGAGTCCTAAGTGTCAATCCTTCCATCGTTCCACTTCCTCATCTTGCCACTGTCATCCTCTACATATCCCTCCCTGATACAAGACGATTTCCCCCACCAAGGAAAATGTGCTGTTGTATGACTCATCCTCTGCCAGTTGCAACTTGAATACAGTGTCTTTTGGCTTTATTGGGGCACAGAGTACAAGAGCAAGGAGGTGATGCTGAACTTGTGTAAGATACTTGTTAGACTTCAGCTTCAGTATTGTGTCAAGTTCTGTGCATCACATGATAGAAAAGATATAAATGCATTGGAGTCAGTACAAAAGTGGTTTATTACATTGGTTCCAGGGTTGAGAACAAAGAACAAAGAACAAAGACAATTACAGCACAGGAACAGGCCCTTCGGCCCTCCAAGCCTGCGCCAATCCAGGTCCTCAATCTAAACCTGTCGCCTATTTTCCAAGGATCTGTATCCTTCTGCTCCCTGCCCATTCATGCATCTGTCTAGATACATCTTAAATGACGCTATTGTGCCCGCCTCTACCACCTCTGCTGGCAACGCGTTCCAGGCACCCACCACATTCTGCGTAAAGAACTTTCCACGCATATCTCCCTTAAACTTTTCCCCTCTCACCTTGAAATCATGACCCCTAGTAATTGAGTCCCCCACTCTGGGAAAAAGGTTCTTGCTATCCAGCCTGTCTATACCTCTTATGATTTTGTAGACCTCAATCAGGTTCCCCCCTCAACCTCTGTCTTTCTAATGTAAATAATCCTAATCTACACAACCTCTCTTCATAGCTAGCACCCTCCATACCAGGCAACATCCTGGTGAATCTCCTCTGCACCCTCTCCAAAGCATCCACATTCTTTTGGTAATGTGGCGACCAGAACTGTACGCAGTATTCCAAATGTGGCCGAACCAAAGTCCTATACAACTGTAACATGACCTGCCAATTCTTGTACTCAATACCCTGTCCGATGAATGAAAGCATGCCGTATGCCTTCTTGACCACTCTATCGACCTGCGTTGCCACCTTCAGGGTACAATGGACCTGAACACCCAGATCGCTCTGTGCATCAATTTTCCCCAGGGCTTTTCCATTTACCGTACAGTTCGCTCTTGAATTGGATCTTCCAAAATGCATCACCTCGCATTTGCCTGGATTGAACTCCATCTGCCAATTCTCTGCCCAACTCTTCAACCTATCTATATTCTGCTGCATTCTCCAACAGTCCCCTTCACTATCTGCTACTCCACCAATCTTAGTGTCATCTGCAAACTTGCTAATCAGACCATCTATACTTTCCTCCAGATCATTTATGTATATCACAAACAACAGTGGTCCCAACATGGATCCCTGTGGAACACCACTGGTCACAGTTCTCCATTTTGAGAGACTCCCTTCCACTACAACTCTCTGTCTACTGTTGCCCAGCCAGTTCTCTATCCATCTAGCTAGTACACCCTGGACCCCATGCAACTTCACTTTCTCCATCAGCCTACCATGGGGAAACTTATCAAACGCCTTACTGAAGTCCATGTATATGACATCTACAGCCCTTCCCTCATCTATCAACTTTGTCACTTCCCCAAAGAAACTTCAGTTCAGTGCATAGATTAGAAAGTTGAGACTGTTCTTCTTGGAGAGGACAAGTCTGAAGAGACCTGTTAGAAATTTTTAAAATCATCAGGCAGCTGGATAAGCTAGATACGGAGAAAAGTTCTTACTCATAAAAGGATCAAGTTTGAAAGGGCAAGTGATTTGCAAAAGTGTCAAATGTGATTTGAGGAAAAACCTTTTCACTCAGTGAGTGGTTTCAGCTTGGAAATGTAGTGGAGAAGATTCAATTGACTGATTTTTGAAATTGACATAATGTGCAGGATTATGGGGAAAAGGCAGGAGAATGATGTTCATTGGGAGAGCTGGTGCACACACGAGGGGCCAAATAGCTTCCTTCTGCACCATAAGAATTCTGTGAGTCTGTGATAATATAGGAAATAAAGATTTTAAACCATACAACCTAGTACAAGTACACAGTGTGCTCATGAATTCAGACCAGGAAAGGATGAATGATTTTTTTCTTGTTTTTGACCTCAAATTCTCTAAACTAAAGTGCAGCGAGTGGCCCTCCTGTTTCTTGCTGTCCAGTGCTCCCTGCTAAAAGTGTACAAGTATCAGGCGATTCAGGGCCAGGTTGGCCGATGCTCACTGTCTGTACGTGAGGAATGGTGCTCCAAGCTGCCATTGCATTTGACCTTTGTATCAGCATCATAGAATCTCTACAGTGCATAAGGAGGCCATTCAGCCCATCGACACATTCACTGACCCTCCAAAGAGCATCGAATCCAGTCCCAACCCCCTGCCCTATCCCTGTGACTCTGTATTTATGATGGCTAATCCACCTAACCTGCATATCCCTGGATGCTACGGATAATTTAGCATGGCCAGTCCATCTAACCTGCATATCTTTGGTTCACGGGAGGAAACCATTGCACCCAACGCGAATCTATGCAAACATGAGAAGAATGTGCAAACTATATAGACAGTCACCCAAAAGTGAAATCAAACCCAGGTACACGGTGCTGTGAGACAGCAGCGCTAACCACTGAGCCACCATGCCATATGAATCCCTGTCTCTGGAAGAAGGCTATAAAAGGGTCTTGTTTTTCTAAAAATAAGAATAAACAAATGAAGAATTCAAAAGACAAAGAATAAAGAACAGTACAGCACAGAAACAGGTCCTTTGTCCCACTAAGCCAATGCCTACACATGACAGTTTTCCAAACTAAAAACTTTTTACAGTCCATTTCCTTCTATTCTCTGCCTATTCACATATCTGTCAAATGCCTCTGAAATGTTGCTGTTGTATCTGTTTCTACTGCTGGGAAGCTAAGACTGTCTAATTAACTACCAATGTAAACCTAGTTTAATCTGTTGTGTTTGAGATTCAAGAAATAAAAATGAGATATCCAAAGCTGGAGTACCCTGAGTGACAAAGGATATTAAAGAGAAAATAACAAAGAAAAACAAAACATAAGATGCATACCAGAATAATAATAGCAATAGGAATCAGGAGAATCTCAAATGTAGGAGAGAGGCTAAAGCTGGCAAAGGGAAGGCTAAGGGGAGGCATGAGGTAAGGATGGCAGGCAGTCTGCACTAAACCAAAATAGCAAAAAGTTCTTCAAACATATTAATAGTAAAAGATTCATGAAGAATAGAATGGGTTCCATAAGGAATAAGCAGGGTAAGCTGCTCACTGAAGCAAAGGATATGACAGAGGTACTAAATGAATATTTTGCTTCTGTCTTTACCAAATTAGAAGATGCTGATAATAGTCAAATTGAAATTGTGCTGGTTGAACAACTGAGCAATACAGTGATAGATTGAAAAAAAAGGTGCTAAAAAGGCTGGCAACGCTCCAGGTAGAGAAGTTGCAAGGTTCTGATGGGATGCATCCTAAATTGCTGAGAGAGGTAAGGGAGTAATCATGGTTAGAAATTTAAACAATCTCTCTGAACACATGATTAGTTGCAGGGGACAGCAAATGTGACTCTGTTGTTTGAGGTAGAAGCAAAGGATAACCCAGGATACTACTGACCTGTCAGCTTGACATCAATAGTGGGCAAACTGATGGAGGCCATAGTACAAAATATGATATACTTAGAGGAAAATAAGTCAATACTAGACAGTCAATATGGCTTTGTTGAGGGCAGGTCGTTTCCAGCAAATTGAACTGAGTTCTTTGACTAGGTGACACAGGCAGTAGATGAAGGTACTGTTGTGGATGTAATTTTGGATGTTCAGAAAGCATTTAATACAATGCCACATAGTAGATTGGTTAGCAAATTAGAAATGTTTGGGATTGATGAGTACTCGGTAGCATGGATTAAAAGTCGGCAAAAAAATAGGAAACAGAGATGGGCATTTCTCAGGTTGGAGACAAATTGAAAGTGGTGTTCTCCAGGGATTGGTGTTGGTACTCTTGCTTTTTCTGATTTATATAAATGATTTGAAATTGGGGATTGAGGACAAACTCTCTAAATTTGCAGATGATACTAAGCTAGGGAGAATAGTGAACTGTGAGAATGATGCTGAACAACTTCAAAGGGACATTGGCAAGCTGGCCAAATGGACAGACAGCTGAAAGATGAATT
>NC_063337.1:63782399-63784335 GCF_021869965.1 Rhincodon typus | reverse complement strand
TTATGTACAAATGTGCTTATCTCATGGAAAGGAGCAATTCAATACAACCAGTGTGAAAAATTGAGTCATCTGGTGAATGTGAGGTTTTGATGTTCAGTGGTACTTATCTCAACCAAATAAGCAATTTAGCATAACCAGCATCAAGAATTCAGTCAACTCGTGAATGCGAGATTGTGATGTACAAATGTGCTTCTCACTGAAATAAGCACTTTGTGCATCCACACCAACTTATGAATCATTTGGTGAATGTGAAATTTCGATGTACATATGTGCTTATCTCACTGAAAGAAGGGCTTCACTACAACTAGCATGAAAAATTGAGTTATTTGGTGAAGGTGAGATATTGATGTACATATGTGCTAATCTCACCAAAACAAGCATTTTAGTATAACCAGCATTTAGAATTGAGTTAATCGTTAATGTGAGAATTTGATCTCCGTAGGTGCTTATCACACAGAAATATGCATTTTAATATAACCAGCATCAACTTTGGAGGCACCTGGTGAATGTAGAATTTTCATGTAAAGTTGTGCTTAACTTACTGAAATAAACGTTTCATTAAAACCAGCATGAAAAATTGAGGCATGTGGCGAATGTGACATTTTCATGTAAAGATGTGCTTAACATACTGAAATAAGTATTTCAGTACAATCAGTGTGAAATATTGAGTCATTTAGTGAATGTGAGATTTTGAAACTCCAAAGTTTGGAGTGAGATAAATACCAGTGAACAGCAAAACTTCACATTCACCAAATGACTCAATTTTTCACACTGGTTTTCCTGAAATGCTTATTTCAGACAGATAAGCACAATTGTAAATCAAAATGCTACATTCACCAGGTGACTCAAAAGTTGATGCTGGTTATATTAAAATGCTTATTTCTGTGAGGTACGCATCTCTGTACATCAATGTCTCACATTCACCGAATAACTCAATTTTTCATGGTGGTTGTACTGAAGTGCTTCTTTCAGTGATATAAGCACATTTGTACGAAAAATACGAAATTCATGAATTGACTCAAAGGATGATGCTTGTTGTGCTAAAATGCTTAGGTTAGTGAGACAAGCACATATGTACATCGAAATGTCACATTCACCAAATGATTCATAATTTGGTGTGGATGTACAAAGTGCATATTTCAGTGAGATAAGCACATGTGCACATCACAATCTCACATTCACCAATTGACTGAATACTTTCTGCTGGTTATACTAAATTGCTTATTTGTTTGAGACAAGTACCACTGAACATCAAACTCCACATTCACCAAATGACTCAATATTTCACACTGGCTGTACTGAAGTGCTTATTTAAGTAAGGTAAATATATTTGTTTACTAAATCATGACATTCACCAAAATGACTTAATTTTTCATGCTGGTTGTACTGAATTGCTTCTTTCCGTGAGATACGCACAATTGTACATAAAAATCTCACATTTGACATTTTTCATGCTGCTTGTACTGAAATGCTTATTTTGTTATGCTAAGCACATCTGTTCATGAAATGTCACATTCCCCGAATGCCTCAATTTTTCATGCTGGTTTTACTGTATTGCTTGTTTCAGTGAGATAAGAAGAATTGTACATCAAAATACTACACTCACCAGGTGACTCAAAAGTTGATGCCGGTTATACTAAATGCTTATTTCACTGAGATTAGCAGATAGGTACATCAAATCTCACATTCACCAACTGACTCAAACGTTGATGCTTGTCATAATAAAATGATTCTTACAGTGAGATAAGCAGAATTGTACCTCAAAATCTCACAATCAACAAATCACTCAATTTTTCATGCTGGTTGTTCTAAAATGCTTATTTCATGCATCTAAGCATATTTGCACATTAAAATCTCACTTTGAACAAATGGCTCAATTCTTGATGCTCGTTATACAAAAATGCTTATTTGGGTGACATAAGTACTCCTGAACATC
>NC_063337.1:63768941-63782389 GCF_021869965.1 Rhincodon typus | reverse complement strand
CTGCTTGTGCTAAAATGCTTATTTCATTGAGATAAGCAAATATGTACATCACAATCTCTCATTCACCAAATGATTCAATTCTAGATGCTGGGTATGCTACAATGCTCATTTGGGTGATTAACATTAAAACCTCACAGTCACCTCAATGACTCAATTTTTTATGCCGGTTGGACTGAAGTGCTTATTTCAGTGAGATAAGCACATTTGTACATCAAAATACTAAAATCACTAAGTGACTCAAAATTTGATGCTTGTTGGGCTAAAATGCTTATTTCAGTGAGAAAGGAATACCTGTACATCAAAATCTCACTTTCACTTGATGACTCAATTTTTCATGCTGGTTCTACTGGAATGCTTATCTCAGTGAGACCAGCACTTTGGAATTTCAAAATCTCAAATTCACCAAATGAAACAATTTATCATGTTGATTGGACTGAAATGCTTATTTCAGCGTGATAAGCTCTGTTGTATATCAAAATCTGACATTCGCAAAGACATAAAATTTTTCATGCTGGTTGTCCTGAAGTGCTTATTTCCGAGAGATAAGCACATCAGGACATCAAACTCTAACTTTCACCAAGAGATTCAAAAGTTGATGCTGGATGTACTAAAGTGCTTATTTCACTGAAATAAGCACATTTGTACATCAAAACCTCACATTCACCAAATGACTCGATTTTTCATGCTTGTTGTACAGCATTGCTTATTTCAGTAAGATAAGCACATTTGTTTATCAAAAGTTGACCAATTGACTTAATTTTTCATGCTGGTGGTAATGAAATGCTTCTCCGTGAGATAAGCACAATTGTTCAACAAAATCTCACATTTACCAAATCACTCAATTTTTGATGCTGTTTGTACCAAAATGCTTATTTCATGCCATTAAGCAATCTCTTTTTTCCTTCTTTCCCTCTCTCTCTCGTTCTTCCTTCTCTCTCTCCCTATTCTTCTTTCACTCTTTTTCTTCATTCTCTCACTTTTTCTTCTTACTGTCTCTCTCTCCTTTTCTTTCACTCCTTTTTTCATTTTTCTGTCTCTTTCTTCTTTCCCTCGTTGCTTTCCTTCTCTTTCTCTCCTTTTTTCTTCTCTCTCTCTTTTTCATCTTTCTATCTCTCTATTTTTCTTCTATCTCTGTCCTCTCGTTCTCCCCTCCCCCGTCTCGTTCTCCTTATCTCTCTCTCTCTCTCTCTAGGTTCCTTATGTCTCAAATTGAAAATTCTCATTTACAGGTTTGTATCTCTTCGTGACACTCAATTTCAGAAGGAAAGACCATTTGTAGTTATTAATTAACATACACATGCTGTCAAATTGCTATGAAGCAAATTATACTGTATTTTAATCACTTCTTTTCCTTACGGTGGGAGCCTATTCATCAGCCTTACAAGGAATTTTTAGCAAAACAGGCAGAACTTCAGAAAAAGTGGAAGAGTTACAGGAAGCAGTTTCAAACAGGTCAGCTTCCTCACAGAAATTTGGCTCACCTTCATGTTCAGTTCTAACTGTATAGACTGTTGTCTGAAAATGAAATTTTCAGGATCCAATAGTTGTTAAAGACAATTTTAGCAAAGGTTTTCTGATGCCCTGACCTCCAACGTCTTTGTTCAGTAACACTCCCTAGGACCTTACCATTAAATGCATAATTCCTGCCCTGATTTGCCTTTCCAAAAATGCAGATCCTCACACTTAACTAAATTAAACGTCATCTGCCATTCCTTGGCCCATCTGAACAAAGGTCCCATTGTAGTCTGGAGGTACCCTTTTTTGCTATCTATTACACTACCGATTTTGGTGTCATCTGCAAAATTACTAACCATACTTCCTATGTTAACATTCAAATCATTTATATAAGTAGTGAAAAGCAATGGACCCTGTAGCCTTACGGGCTACTCAAAATGGCACTATCAGATAATAAACCAAACATACTGGGAAATCAAGCCAAACATTGGCCAAAGTATCTGTGCAAGGATACTGAAATAAACAAGCTACAGACCTAGACAGGCAGGCTGCAGTTACATATAGCATAATACACAATTGACTAAGCCTATTTACCAGGACAATAGGAAACATCGAGCTGTTTCCAGAACAAAGGGAAGCCTACCTAACTTGCGTGCCCTGACACTTACAGAAATGGAGGATCAAAGTCCATCCCACCATCCGCACGGCACTGCCTGTTTGGGTCTGATCAATCAGGATAATCAATTCCTAATCAAGCCATTGGTGGGAATCAAATCCTCCCAAAAGGGATGGTGAAGCTTCCAAAGATAAGAATCACTGCAACAGTACCTTCGGGAGTGGTAACTCGAGATCAACCACCGGAAGAAGCAGGAAGACCGGACAATCACCACCACATGGATCAAGGCCAACGTCTAGTACGGTAATGTTTGACCATTCCAAGGTAAGTTAAAGTACAAGATACTCAGATTTACAGAATTGTCAGATTTATCATATTAATTATTAGTTTGCAGCATAGTCATTATTATAGTATTAATTGTGTTATAACCAATAAAGGTCATTTCATATTACTATTAAGAGTCAACTCTCAGTCCTTTGCGGGATATACGGGCTAAACACACTGGCGAGCGCAACAATCCTTGCGGCATAGCCCTGGTCACAGGCCTCCAGTGTGAAAGGCAACCCTTCACTTCTGAGCCACCTATGCAAATGGCTAGTTCTCCCAACATTCCATGTGATCCAATCTATTGTAGTTTAATACAGGCTTCTGCATTTTAGCTTTTATTGATGCTGAAGCATATTTAGAGTCATAGAGGTGAACAGCACATTTAAAATTGCAACATAAATTGATATTCTGCTTTCAACTAGAATCAATATTTTATTATCAGTAAAATATTCCCACATGTAGTTTTAAATGGAAATCCAGATTAATGTAACACATTTCATAATTAGTTGAAACTTAATATGGAAGTGTGCTGAAATTTTTCAGACCAAGAAAATTTTCTGGTAATTTGGTGTTTGAGTAAATACCCTTCCAGGCAAATATTAAATATATCATTTAAGGAAATGTTTAAGTTATGTTTTGTTGTGTAAGAAATTTGTTTGGGCCAAGGGTCATTGCACGGTTCAAGCTGGAGTTTTGTGGTAGATATCTTGTAGGAACAAACACTTGCCTTTCAAATTTCTGTCTTTTTGTTCTCAAATTATCAATGTTTTGATGACTTTTCTGTAGATGTTTTACTTTTATAAATTGCTTTAAAAAGAAGTGCAGTAATTTAGAAAACAACTAAATTACTATAAAACATTGCCAACAGCACAGGAGTGCCACCATTCAGCCCAGTGTATCTGCATGCTTTCTGCAAGATTAACTTCCCTGCCTTTTCTCATTTGTCCTGCGAATTTTTATTTTAATACCTGCCTCTAAAATAGGTATTACATACTTTGAGGAATGTTGGATTCATGCTTAAGATTTTTCTTAAAAGCAGCCAGCTTGGGTCAGGTGCAGTCTTAAGTGCTAAAATTGCCGAGTGTGAGACTGTTGTTACAAACATAATGAAACTCTGAGTGCAGGGCTAAACGGACAAATTTAAATTCATTTCAACTATTGCCAAGTATTTCACATTTTATTGACAAAATTACCATTTGCAGTTTCTATTTATTAATGACCTGATCTTTGGAGGTGTTAATTCCAGCTCAGCTTGAGCACTGATAATGGTACTTGAACGTTGAGAACGGTAAGGCAAAGAAGATGAAAGAACTGCAGATGCTGGAACCCAAGGTAGACAAAACAGGAGGCTAGAAGAACACAGCATGTCAGGCAGCATCTGGAGCAAAAGAGAAGTCAATATTTCAGGTATTGCCCTTCTTCAGGGGTGGATGTGGGGGTAGGGGGAGCTGAAAAAAAAAAAAGGGGGGGGGGGGGGGGGATGGTAGCAGAATGGTGGTGATAGGTGGACGCAGATTGAAAGTACGATGGGAGGGATGAATCCAGTTGGTACGTGGACGGGAGGGTCAGTAGGTAGAATGGGTGGGAGGATGCAGGAATGGAAAGGGAGCAAGAGGATAGGTGGGAAGGTTGAAATTAGAGAACTCAATGTTGAGTCCTCAGGAGGTGCAGGCTGCCCAGGTGGAAGACAAATTTGCATTCTGAATCACTGTGATACTGGAGGTGGCTGAAGATGGACATGTTGGGGCGGAGGTAGGGAAGTTGGGATGGGTGGTTACCGGGAGGTTAGGCAGGCCATTACAGGCCAGATGAAGATGCTCAGCAAAACTGTCACCTAGTCTAAATTTGGTCTCACTGATGTAGAGAAGACCACATCAGGAGCACTGGATACAGTAGACCAGGTTGAAGGAGATGCAGGCAAAGCTCTGTGTCACCTGGAAGGACTGTTTAGGGCCCTGGATGAAGGTGATGGGGAGGTGTGGGGCAGGCATTCAGGGGAAGGTACCTTGGGGATTGGAGCAGTTGGTGGGGAGTATGGTGCGAACTAAGTAATGGTTAAGGGAATGGTCCTGGTGGAAGGCAGGGAGGGGAAGATGTTCTGGTTGGTGTGGTGTAATTGACGTTGTAAGTGTTTGAGGATGATGTATTGGATGTGGAAGCTGGTGGGGTGAAAGGTGAGGACAAGATGTACCCATCTTTCTTATGTGTGTGTGTTGGGGGTGGGGTGTGGGGGGAGGTGGTGACACAGTGGTTTAGAGCTGTGGAGCAGGGAATGGAGGAGGGGTAGTGGAGGGCTGTCTGGATGACAGAGGAGGGGGAAAAAAGAGCATTGTTTGAAAAAGGACAACTTCCGGGATGCCTGGGAGTGGAACATCTCCTCATCAGAGCAGATGCAACGGACACAACAGTTGGGAAAATAGGATAGAGTTTTTGCAGAATAGAGGGTGGGAGGTGGTGTAGTCTAGGTTGCTCGCCCCCTCTCCCCCACGTTCAGTCCTGAAGGAGGGTCAATATTTCAAGTATTACTTCTCCTTTCCTCCAAATGCTGCCTGGCTTGCTGTGTTCTCCCAGCCTCTTGTTTGTTGAGCAAGGCAAAAGAAGTTAGATTTATTTAAGGCTTTTTGAACTAAAGCTTTTAACCGCTAAATTAAACTTTCTGAAAACTTACATACTTTAATTGAATATTCCTAAAATGGTACCTATTCAGTAATTCCAAAAGAATAGAGAAAAATCTACAAATTATATTTGATCCAGACAAAAGAATATTGCATGATTGTCAATTTGATTCTATTACATCCTGAAATTAATCTGCAAAAAAAAAAAAAAAAAACAACCATGATACAGCTTGCTAATAAGTGGTCAATTTTAATTGGTTCTCAATGATTTTCTATGAATTTGTTAGGTGTGTCCAAGACATTGTTTCCAAAAAAATACTATGCAAATAGTCAAATTTAGTAACTAGCCATACTGGATCTGGTATTTGGGAATGATCCAGCCAGATAAAGTTTCAACTGGGGGAGCATTTTGGGAACAGTGCCTATAATTGAGAGTTTGAAGTTATTTATGGGTAAGGACAAGAGTAGTCCTCAGGTGAAAGTACTAAACTGGGGAAAGGTGAAAGTACCACACTGGGGAATGTAGATGTGGATTTACGTCAAACAGCTGCCCCACATCTACTATGTGGGAATCCTTTAAAAGCCAGTTAATTAAAGGTTGGGACTAGCATTTCTTCCCTCCTCTACAGGAACATAAAAGGTGGCAAGATTCAAAAACCTTGGATATCAAGAGAAATGGAGTGCTTAATCAAAAAGAAAAAGGAAGCATACACAAGGTTTAGAAAACAGAAGACAGACAGAACCCTCAAAAGAAAGTAGGAAATAACTCAAGAACAAGTCAGTATTTATGTTGAAAGGTATGGATGCTAGGGAACTTGGGGAAATAGTAATGTCTTGAAGAATGTCCACATTACAGAAGCTGGTATGCTGGAAATCTTAAAATGCATTAGAAGCTAGATAAATCCCTGGGTCCTGATGAAGTGTTTTCCAGGACTTTGTGGGAGGCTAGGGGGGGGAAGTTGCAGGACCCCTAGCGGTGATGTCTGCATCGAAAGCCACAGGTGAAGTGCCCAAAGTTATCTGAGAACGGCTGTAGGAAGTGCCTTGGAACTACAGACCGGTGAGCCTAATGTCTATGGTGGGTAACTTGTTAAGAGGAGATTTGAAGAGCTAGGATCTACAGACATTTGGAGAAGTAAGGACTGATTACAGATAGTTGGCATGGCTTTATGTGTGGGAAATAGTGTCTCATTTATTTGAGTTTTTTGAAGGGATGACCAAGAAAGTAGATGAGGGCACTGTGCTAGACATTGTCTACATGGACTTTAGCAAGGGCTTTGACAAAGTACCACATGGTAGGTTGTTGAGTAAGGTTAAATTTCACAGGATCCATAGAGAGCTAGCCAATTGGAAACAAAATTGGCTTGATGATAAAAGATAGAGGGTGGTGGTACAGTGTTGTTTTTCAGACTAGAGGCCTGTGACTAGCAGTGTGCCATAGGGATTGGTGCTGGATCCACTGTTATTCATCATTTATATAAACTATCTGGATGAGAATTTAGAAAGTTTAGTCAGTAAGTTGGTGGATAACACCAAGATTGGTGGTATGGTGGACAGTGCAGGAATGTAGCAAGATCTTGATCAACTGGGCCAGTGGGCTGAGAAATGGCAGATGGAGTTTTAGATATATACAAGGCTTTTACATTTTGGTGTGTCAAACCAGGGCAGAACTTACACAGTCAATGGTAGGTTTGGAGAACGTTATACAACAAAGAACTAGAGATACGCTAGTTCAGTGGTTAGAACTGCTGCCTCACAGCACCAGGGACCCAGGTTTGATTCCAGCTTCAGTGCAAACTCCACACAGTCACCTTTCTCCACATGTCTGTGTGGGTTTTCTCCTGCAATCCAAAGATGAGCAGGTTAAGTGGATTAGCCATGGGAAACGCAGGGTTACAGGTAGGGGGCGGGGGTGGAGGGAGGTGGTGGTGTTGTTCACTCTGGGTGGGATACTGTTCGGAAGGTCGGTGTGGACTTGTTGGGCTGAAAGGCCTGTTTCCACACCGTATGAATTCTGTAAGGTACAGGGTCATAGCTCCTTGAATATTGAGTCCCAGGTAGACAAGGTGGTGAATGTGGCTTTCAACATGCTTGCTTTTAAAATTGGTCAGAGCATGGAGTACATGAGTTGGAACATCTTGTTGCAGCTGTACAAGATGTTGGTGAGGCCCCATTTGGAGTAGTACATGCAGTTCTGGTTGCCCTACAGAAAGCATATTAGACTAGAAAGAGTGCTGAAAAGATTTAGTAGGATGCTACTTGGACCAGAAGGTTTGCGTTATAAGGAGAGGTTGGATAGGCTGGAAATGTGCACCCTCCAACTCCCCCCTCAGTATGGACCAAGAGGATAACTCAGGAAAGGGTAGGCCTACTTGAGGACAAAGGACGGAATGTGTGCAGGCAGCCAGAGGAAGTGGGTGAGGTCCTTCACGAATACGTTGCATTTGTATACGTAGAGAAGGATACTTAAATAAAAACCAGAAGAGCTGTGGATACATACCTCTGATGCAGTTGTGATGTGTACCCAGGCCTCCTGGCTCCAAGGTAGGAGCACTATCACTACATTTCAAGAAGCCTCCAAACTGAAAAGGAATTTGGTAAAAGTCAAACCTACAACATTCTGATTCAGTTATACACTACATGCATGCTAAGGAAATAAGGGAAACAAGTGGGATAACAAGGTGTAGAGCTGCATGAACACAGCAGGCCAAGCAGCAGAGGAGCAGGAAAGCTGTTGTTTCGGGCCTAGACCCTTCTTCAGAAATGGGGGAGGGGAAGGGGGTTCTGAAATAAATAGGGAGAGAGGGGGAGGCAGATAGAAGATGGATAGAGGAGAAGATAGGTGGAGAGGAGACAGACAGGTCAAAGAGGAGGGGGTGGAGCCAGTAAAAGGTGAGAGTGTAGGTGGGGAGTTAGAGAGGGGATAGGTCAGTCCAGGGAGGACGGACAGGTCAAGGGGGCAGGATGAGGCTAGTAGGTAGGAGGAGATGGGTGGGGCTTGAGGTGGGAGGAAGGGACAAGCTGGGCTGGTTTTGGGATGCAGTAAGGGGAGGGGAGATTTTGAAGCTTGTGAAGTCCACATTGATACCATTGGGCTGCAGGGTTCCCAAGCGAAATATGAGGTGCTGTTCCTGCAGGGAAACAAGTGGGGATGCAGATTACAGAGGAGGGGTTTGCGGCCTTTAAGCACATTGAGATGGATAAATCCCCTGGGCCTGATCAAGTCCATCCTCAGATGCTATGGGAGGCTAGGAAAGAAATTACAGTGGCCCTTGCAGAGATTTTTGCTTCATTTTTAGCCACTGGTGAAATCTCAGAAGACTGCAGGGTGGCTAAATGTTGTTCCATTGTTTGCATAAGGTAGCAAAGACAAGCCAGGGAACTACAGGCCAGTGAGCCTGACAGTGGTTGGCAAGTTATTGGAGAGCATACTGACGGACAGGATCAACCAACATTTGGATAGTCAAGATCTAATTAGGGATAATCAGCACGGGTGTGTGTGCAGGAAGTAATGTCTGACAAATCTTTGAGTTTTTCGAACAGGAAAGCAAGAGGATGAATGAGGATAGGACAGTAGACGTTGTCAAAGGCCTTCCAAAAGTCAATATAGCCAAGGTCCCTCACTGCAGGCTAGTCATGAAGGTTAGGTCACATGGGATCCAGGGAGAGCCAGCCAGTGGAATTCAAAATTGGCTTGATGGTAAGAAGCAGAGGGTGGTAGCTGAAGGCTGTTTCTCAGACTGGAGGCCTAAGACTTAGTGATGTTCCACAGGGGTCTGTGCTTGGACATTTGTTATTTACGCAAGTAATCTGGATGTGAATGTAGAAGGCATAATTATTAAGTTTGTGGATGATACAAAATTAGGAAGTATTGTTGATAGCGAGGAAGGTTATCAAAAATTACAGAGGGATCGTGACCAGATGGAGAAGTGGGCTGAGGATTGGAAAATGCAATTCAATACAGATAAGTGCGAGGTGATGCACTTTAGAAAGTCAAACCAAGATAGGACTTATGCAATAAAACAGAAAGGTCCTGGGAGGAATGTTGTGGAACAGACAGACCCAGGAGTACAAGTGCATAATTTGTTGAAAGCGGCATCACAGGTGGACAGGGTGGTTGAGAAGGCATTTAGCATGCTGGCCTTCAGTCAAGGCATCAAGTGTAGGAGTTGGGACGTTATGTTACCGTTGTAGGAGTCGTTGGTGAGGCCACACTTGGAGTACTGTGTACAGTTTTGGTCACCCTGTTATAGGAAAGACATAATTCATAGAATCCCTAAAGTGTGGAAACAGGCCCTTCGGCCCAACAAGTCCATACTGCCCCTGAGTATCCCACCCAGACCCATTCCTCATAACCCACCTAATCTACACATCCCTGAACACTATGGGCAATTTAGCATGGCCAGTCTCCCTAACCTGCACATCTTTGGACTGTGGGTAGAAACCGCAGCACCTGGAGGAAACCCATGCAGACAGGGGGAGGATGTGCAAACTCCACAGAGACAGAGACAGTCGCCCGAGGGTGGAATCGAACTCAGGTCCCCGGTGCTGTGAGGCAGCAGTGCTAACCACTGTGCTGCCTATGATATGATAATTAAACTGGAAAGTATGCAAAGATTTGAGGATGTTGCCAAGACTAGTAGGCCTGAGTTACAGTGAGGTTGGCCAAGATAGGACTTTATTCCTTGGAATGTAGGAGAATGAGGGGTGACCTTATTGAGGGGTATAAAATTATGTGGGGCATAGACAGGATGAATGCATATACTGATGTTTTCCCAGACACCATCAGTTCTGAGGAAGGGTCACCGGACCCAAAATGTTAACTCTTTTCTCCTCCACAGATGCTGCCAGACCTGCTGAGCTTTTCTAGCAACTTTGTTTTTGTTCCTGATTTACAGTATCCACAGTTCTTTTGGTTTTTATTTAGTATTTAACTGACTGCATATAGTCTTTTCCCAGGGACGGGGAATTGAAAAGTGCAGGGCATAGGTTTAATGGCGGGGGCGGTGGCGGGGAGAGATTTAAGGAGGACCTGAAGGGCAACTTCTTCATGCAGAGAGTGATCCGTATATGGAATGGGCTACCACCGAAAAAGTGGTTAAGGCAGGTACAATAGCAACATTTAAATCATTTGGATAGGTATATGGATGGGAAGGGTGTAGAGGGATATGGACCAAAATGCAGGCAACTGGAACTAGCAGAGTGGGCACCATGGTCAGCATGGACTGAAGGGCCTGTTTCCATGCTGTATTACTCTATGACTCTAGATTGATTCTTTCCTTGAACTCTGAGATGTCCTTTCTCCAGCACTAACGCTTTTAATAACCAATACTGTCACATCTCTGCTTTTCTACCTTTCATTTCTAAACTCCCTGTACCCACAAATATTCAACACCCAGTCCTGTCCTTCTTCAAGGCATATCTTTGTCATCATTTCGTATTTCTATGTGGAAATCTGTGCACGTGACTTCAAACATATTTACTCCATGCATTTACTTACATGCACAGTAACTCTGATTTAGACTGTCTGTCTTTCTCCCTTACAGTCTTTACTACTTGACCTTTTCCTCCATACTATTGCCACTTCCAAAGGAATAACTTGTTCATTGATGTCATGTTTAGGTTCTGCCAGGGTCATTTAGCTCCTGACCTCATTACAGTCAAGGTTCAAACATGTCAAAAGAGGCTCCAGAATGAGGTGACCATGCATGCCATTGACATAAATACAGCATTTCAAATATGTATAGCATCAAGGAGCCCAGCAAAACTGCAGTCACTGGGGGGCAAGGGAGAAAACCCACTTGCTGGTTGGAGTCCTACAAAGCACAAACTCAGATGGTTGTGGTTGTTTCAGGTGAATCACTGCAACAATTACTCAGGACAGTGTCCTTGACCCAACCATATTCAGTTACTTCATTAATAACTTTGCCTCCATTATAAAGTCAGCAGTGAGCAATGTGTCACCATGGTGTTGAATCTCAGATACCGGACAACATCCAGGCTGACCAAACCATCATCCCTTGCATTTCCACATCCTGGCTGGGGTTACCATTAACTAGAAACTAAACTGGACAGCACAGGTAAATACTGTAGCTACAATAACAAATACAGACAAGGTATTGTGTGATGGGCAATTCACCTCCTCTCTTCCCAATACCTCCACCATATTCAACCATGCCTGCATGAGTGCAGGTCCAACAAAGCTTGATACAATCTAGGCCAAAGCAGCCTGCTTGATTTGCACCCCACCCACCACCTTCAACATTTACTCACTTCATCACTTTCAATGGCAGCAGTGTATATCATCCACAAGATTCATTATAGTGACTCACCCAAGTCCCCTCTGAATTCAACACCTGGTAGGACAAGAGCAGCAGATGCATGGTTACACCCAAGTTTACCTCCAAGTCACACCATAGTGACTTAGAACTACCTTACCATCCTTCACTGTTGCTGGGTCAAAATGCTCGAACTTCCAAACTGGTGTTCCTGCAGCCTATAGACTGGGTATAACTAGCAGTGCCAGCATTTGCACAATGTTCCATTAAAAAGAAAATTGTTGGAAGTGACTGGCAAGCTAGTGAGCAGAAAAAAAAAAAATTTTCTTAAAAAAGATTTACTTTCAAGAGTTGTCATGAAAAAAAGAGAAATTTTGGGCAGGTTAATGAAATAAAGACAGACTATGCAGAAACAATTAAAGGAGGGGTTTATTTATGGAGATCCAAACATGAAGAAACCACCTCAAAATAAAGTGAATAAAAATGTATGCATTCCACCTAATATATTTCAAACATGCCCTAGAATGATGCAAGATATAAAACACTTATTGCTATCTAAACTATACTAGTAAATTTGTTAGCATTGATTTTATTATGGAAATCTACTAAAACAACTGCAGTGTGTTGCATGGTTGCTGTTTCACTGGGGGTTTCCACTGTGGTCACAGTTGGGAAATTGCATCCAGAATGGCAAGAAGGTTTTCAGAGAGGGCAAAAAAAAAAAAAAAAAAAAAAAAAAAAAAAAAGGAATGTTTGTGTTGTCAAAGTTGATAACATCTGTGATCCTGGAGCATTTTCAGGGTCAAAAAGGTAAAAACCTAATTGGAAGGATTAAAATGTAGATGAAGAATTGAAAGTGATATTTTAAAAAGGACTTTATGGGAAAGTGAGAAATTGGGCAACAGCTTGCAAGATGTAGTATCTTTATAGTCTAGAAAAAGTATATTAAACTCACATAAAATGAGAAGGTGGGTGTCGATGATAAACAGGTGGCAAAAATCCAAGAGTGCATCTTCAGTAGGAAAGAAATATGATGAGAAGTGATGAAGGTTCATAAAGTTTTCAATCCTAGGAATGACGTGGAGGTGCCAGTGTTGGACGGGTGCGGACAAAGTCGGAAGTCACACAACACCAGGTTCTTGACCAAATAAATCACAATATTTTGGAGCACAGCCCGTTCATCTGCACCTGAAGGGGCTGCACTCTGAAAGCTTGAGATTTCAAATAAACCTGTTGGATCATAAGTTGGCATTGTGACTTCTGACTTCAATCTTAGAAAGATACCTTGCTTAAACTCAAAAAGGGAAGGTAGTGACATTGGTGACCAGGCTATTAATCCAGAGTCTAAACTAATATTCTGGATATGTGAGTTTACATTCATTTTGTGTGATGTGGACATTGCTGGCTGGAAAGCATTTATTGTCCAGCCGCAGTTGCCCTCGAGGTGGTGGTGGTGAGCTGCCTTCTTGAACCTGCTGTGGGTTGACTCAATACCATTAGGGAGGGAATTCCAGGACCAAGCAATAGTGAAGGAACAGCATTATATTTCCAAGTTAGGACAGTGAGTGGCTTGGAGGGGAATTTGAAAGTAGTGGTGTGTCCATATCTGCTGCACTTTCCTTCCGGATAGAAGCAATCATGGCTTTGGAAGGTGCTGTCTGAGGATCTTTGGTAAATTTCTGCAGTGCATCTTGTAGATAGTACACACTGCTACTACTGAGGTGTTGGTCGAGTGACTGTAGTGCCAATTAAGCAGGCTGCTTTGTCCTGGATGGTGTCAAGCTTCTGGAGTGTTGTTAGGGCTGCATTTATCCAGGTGAGTGGGGAGTATTCCATCACACTCCTGACTTGTGCCTTGTAGATGGTGGACAGGCTTTGAGGAGTCAGGAGGGGAGTTACTTGCTGCAGTATTCCTAGCCTCTGACTTGCTCTTGTAGCCACTGTGTACATGTGGTGAGTCCAGCTGAGTTTCCGATCAATGATAAACCCCAGGATGTTGATAAAAGCTGAAAAGAACTGTGGATGCTGTAAATCAGGAACAAAAACAAAATTGCTGGAAAAGCTCAGCAGGTCTGGCAGCATCTTAACGTTTCGGGTCCGGTGACTCTTTGTCAGAACTGATAGTGGCTGGGAAAATGTCAGTTTATATGCAGAAAA
>NC_063337.1:63686014-63768541 GCF_021869965.1 Rhincodon typus | reverse complement strand
TTTTCTGCATATAAACTGACATTTTCCCAGCCACTATCAGTTCTGACGAAGAGTCACCGGACCCGAAACATTAACTGTTTTTTTCCTTCACAGATGCTGCCAGACCTGCTGAGCTTTTCCAGCAATTTTGTTTTTGTCCCAGGATGTTGATAGTGGGGGATTCAGTGACTCAACATCACTGAATAATCAAGGGGCAGTAGTTAGATTGTCAGTAATAAGAGACAGTCATAACCTAGCATTTATGTGGTGCACTTGTCAGTCCAAGCCTGGATATTGTCCAGATCTTGTTGCATTTGAAAATGGACTGCTTCAGTTTCTGCCGTTGTCACAAATGGTGCTGAACATCGCACAATGATTGGTCAACATCCCCACTTCTGACCTTATGTTGGAGGAAAGGTCATTGATGCAGCAGCTGAAGATGGCTGGGCCGAAGACACTACCCTGAGGAACTCCTGCAGAGATGTCCTGGAGCTGAGATGACCAACCTCCAACAACCACAACCATCTTGTGTGTGAGGCATGACTAACCAGAGTTAGAGTTAGTTAAATTAAAAAACCTACAATTAAAAATTAGGACAAAGATAATCAACTATTGTCAATCATAAATATCCACCTGGTTCACTATTGGAATGGGAAATCTATCAACCTTCCCTAGTCTGCTTACACGTGACCAACTCTCAGCAATACGGTTGACTCTTAACTGCTTTCCGAAATGGCCTATCAAGAGACACCATTCAGGGCAAATAGGGATGCAACACCCATATTACATGAGCAACTTTAAAAAACACCAAATGAGGCTAGAGAATAACAGTTGCTTTTAGTTAAATTGGTTGATTACTGCAGCATGGGAAATGTGGCATATAGGACCCAAGTAAACAAAGCTAGCAAACTGTCTATCCCCAAATCAGGCTGAATTCACTCTAAATTAACCAAAAATAGGTACTTGGCCAACGGACTCTTCCTGATCATAAAATGATAAATCATGTCTATGAAAAGAAGACAAAAAAAAAAACTGATATCTACAGAGATAGTCTACATCGATTGTTTTGTTTATTCACTTGGAAAATTCAAGTAACTATGAAAAGTCAGATGGTCATAACATTCAATAACAGGAGTCAGTGTTTTTGGCAATATTATGTATAGATTCTCTACTGCTCTTTACCTCAACAACCAATATTTCACGTAATTGGAAGGGGATGACAACAGTGATATGTCCAAAGTTATTTTTAATTCAACCTTTCTAAAATCTCTCATAAATCACACCTCTGGAGGACCTGAACCCAGACATTGAAGCCAGAGGTAGGGGCACTGCATTGCTACTGGGGTCTTGTGGTGCAATGTCCTTGCACAAATACTGTGGGGACATGAATGCAAAACCTATCCTGGTTATCTATGACAGACTTAAATTCAATTAGTAAGATCTGGAGAAAGCTAGAACTAGTAATGGCAAACAAACAATTGTATTGTGATAAATAGCTTTCTCTTGATAATTTTTTTTCCCCAGGTCTAGCCTACATGTTCACTAGGCCAGATTCTGGTCATTGGCAGTGGTATACAATTAAGACAAGTGAAATCTCATAGTATTGGATTAAAACACAAGCAAAGACAAAGACATCTCATGTTTATCATCTACAACCAACATATGCAACAAATTGCGCTACAGTGGATGGCAGCAAGTGGTTAGCACTGCAGCCTCAGCGCCAGGCAGGTTTGATTCCAACCTCAGGTGTCAGGGTAGGCAGACAGACTCCCCATGGGTGTGGGTTTCTGCCAGGTGTTCTGGTTTCCTGCCCTAGTCTAAAGATATGCAGGTTAGGTGGATTGGCCATGCTAAATAGCCCAGTTTGAGGGATGTGCAGACGAGGTGCATTAGTTACGATAATGCAAGGTTATGGGGTCTGGGTGGGGTACTCTCTGGGCAATCTGATGACTTGATAGACCAAAAGGCCTTTATCTGCACTATAGGCGTTCTATGATTCTAGGTTGCACAGTTACTTGGGAATGGCATATTTGATGCAATTTCAAAAGTAAATGCCATACACAGACTTGGAGGTCTGCACACTGGAAGAAAGTCAGATGGACTATTGCCTACTACCATACCTAAGCTAAATGATTCAGTGCTCCTCCATGAGCCAATAGCCAGGACAGGGTTCAGAGCAGTTGACTGGCTAACAAAAAAGAAACAAGAAAACTGGCTTGACCTCTTCCTCACTAATCTACCCAGAGATGCATCTGTCCATGAGACTATTGGTAGGAGCAACCATCACAGTCTTTTGTTTTGGGCTGGGGAAAGACAGCGCATCTTACCTTCAAAAAGAGGGATATCCTCGTTGTCTAGCACCAGCTGCTCTAATTGGGAAAAATCTGGAAGAGATCAAGAGGCTCCTTGGGCATCCATTACAACTCCAGGTCATTAGCAGCAGACATCTATTCAACCATGATCTGTTACCCCATGGCCAAACATTAGATGAAAATAACATTAAAAAAAAAGTGTATTTAGAAAACACTATTACTACAGCCAGGATTAGTTGCAGGCTTCCACATCAAAAGCCAGACTGAAGCTTTGCAAGCACCTTCAGTTGGAAGTGTCAGGTGGATGACCCATCTCTGGCTCTTCCTGGCGATCTCCAGCATCAGATGCCAGTCCTCAATCAATTTCATCCACTCTCCAAAGATACAGAAATATGTAAATACATAAAGGTTAAGCTCCAGAACTAACCACATCCCCAAAGAGTTCCAGTACAGCCACAGCACTGGCATCTACCTAATAATGCAGAAACGATTCTCAAACACATCCTGTATCCATAAAAAAGTGACAAACACAATTTGACCACTTACCACTCCAAATCTACACAAAATCACTAGCCAAATGAGAGCAGGCACTGCTCACATTATCAAGCACCACTCACTCAGCAACACTGTTTCTTTGGCAAGTGGCATTCAGACCCAGACCTCATGATAGCATCAGTTCAATGACAGGCAGACAAAAGACTTCGCTACTATTCGGAATCATACCTTACCCAAAAGACAGTTGTGGTTGTCAGAGGCTAATCATCTCAGTGCCATGATATCAGGGTAGTGTGTACTGCCAACACTTTTCAGTTGCATTAACAAAAGTCCTTCTAACTGTGTCATAAATGTGACATGAGTGAAGTTCAGAATTCAATTCTTGAGTCCTCAGGTAGTAGTATAGTGTATGTCCAAATGCAACAATAAGAGGTCAACATTGTAAATATAATTTATTTTCAATTTATCATCCCAACAACTAATGACAGAACCTAATCATGCCTCCTTGATGTTTAAAATAGCCATACAAATACAGGTTAGAAACTTATAATTTTGTGGCAAGTTATGTATCTCCTGATTTCCCAAGCTTATCCACCATTTAAGGCCCAGGTCTACAAGATGCACCTTGGCAAGTTGCCAGACCATTTATGATAAGGAGCTTCTAAACACAGCCTTGAACCAACCAGAAGCAAAACACGGGAAACCGTCACAGGAACAGTCCATGGACGTGCCACACACACACCACAGTTCCTTCATTATTGCTGTGTCAAAATAGAGACTCCCTTGCTTTAGGAATGTCTACACTAGACAGTTCATGATGGCTCACTGGAAATAGATAAATACACCGTCAGTGATATTGGTGCCACAAAATTAATAAAATAAAGAGCAAAAAACAATACTCTAACTCAACAATTTTTGCCATATTTACTGTACACACTGTTAGCAATACAAAACACAAGCCAGCAACAGACATTCAAAAAAAAAAGATTTTCAAGATACAGCAAGTAGTGTTTTGGGTGTTCTCACTTAGCAGAATCCCACTTATCAGAATTGTTAATTTAATCCAGCCATTGCCTGAAACAGAGGGGAACTACAGTCAATACAGTCATACAAATACGATTACGATTATATTCCAGTGATAAGGAAGAACTGTAAGAAAAGACAGCCAGCCATGGATGTCTAAGGAAATAAAGGAAAGTATCAGATTGAAAAAAAACACATACAAAAAAAGCAAAAAAAGAGTAGTGGGAAACTAGTAGACTGGGAAATCTTTAAAGGCCAACAGAAAGCCACAAAAAAAAAAGTTACAAAGAAAAGCAAGATAGATTATGACAGTAAACTAGCTCAGAATATAAAAACAGGCAGCAAAAGTTTCTATAAATATTTAAAATCGTAAAAGAGTGGCGAAGGTAAACATTGGTCCTTTAGAGGATGAGAAGGACAATTTAATAACTGGGAATGAGGAAATAGCCGAGACATTAAACAGTTATTTTGTGTCGGTCTTCACAGTGGAAGACACAAATAACATGTCGAAAACTAATGGCGAGAAGGTTATAGCAGGCGAGGACCTAGAAACTATCACTGAGGCGGCAGTGCTGGGCAAGCTAATGGGGCTAAAGCTAGACAAGTCTCCTGGCCCTGATGAAATGCATCCCAGGGTACTAAAAGAGATGATGGGGGAAATAGCAAATGCACTAGTAATTATTTACCAAAATTCACTGGACTCTGGAGTGGTTCCCGCAGATTGGAAAACAGCCAATGTGACGCCACTGTTTAAAAAAGGAACTAGACAAAAAGCAGGTAACTATAGGCCAGTTAGCTTAACTTCGGTATTGGGGAAAATGCTTGAATCTATCATTAAGGAAGAAATAGCAAGACATCTGGATATAAATTGTCCCATTGGGAACACCCAGCATGGATTCATGAAGGGTAGGTCATGTTTAACTAATTTGGTGGAATTCTTTGAGGACATTACTTGCATGGTGGACAATGGGGAACCTGTGGATGTGGTGTAAGTGGATTTCCAGAAGGCATTTGACAAGGTGCCACACAAGATAAAATTGCACGGTATTACAGGTAGTGTATTGGCATGGATAGAGGATTGGTTGACTAGTAGAAAACAGAGTAGGGGTAAATGGGTGTTTTTCTGGTTGGCGGTCAGTGGCTAGTGGTGTGCCTCAGGGATCAGTGTTGGGACCGCAATTGTTTACAATTTACATAGATGATTTGGAGTTGGGGACTAAGTGTAGTGTCAAAATTTGCAGATGACACTAAGGTGAGTGGTAGAGCAAAGTGTGCAGAAGACACAAAGTCTGCAGAGGGATATAGATAGTCTAAGGGAGTGGGCAAAGGTCTGGCAGATGGAGTACAATGTTGATAAGTGTGAGGTCATCCATTTTGGTAGGAATAACAGCAAAATGGGCTATGTTTTAAATGGTAAAAAATTGCAGCACGCTGCTGTGCAGAGGGACTTGGGTGTCCTTGTGCATGAAATCGCCAAAAGTAGGATTGAAGGTGCAGCAGGTAATTAAAAAGGCAAATGGAATTTTGTCTGCCATTGCTAGAGGGATGGAGTTTAAAAACAGGGAGGCTATGCTGCAGCTGTATAGGGTCCTGGTGAAGCCACACCTGGAGTACTGTGCGCAGTTTTGGTCTCCTTACTTAAGAGATATACTAGCACTGGAGGGGCTACAAAGGAGATTCACTCGGTTGATTCCAGAGTTGAGAGGGTTGGATTATGAGGAGAGCCTGAGTAGACTGGGATTATACTCATTGGAATTCACAAGAATGAGGGGAGTTCTTATAGAAACATAAGATTATGAAGGGAATAGATAAGGTGGAGACAGGGAGGTTGTTTCCGCTAGCAGGTGAAACGAGGACTAGAGGGCATCGCCTCAAACTAAAGGGAAGCAGATGTAGGACTGAGGTCAGGAAGAACTTCTTCACCCAAAGAGTTGTGAATCTATGGAATTCCCTACCCAGTGAAGTGGTTAAGCTACCTCGCTGAATGTTATTAAGGCAAGGCTAGATAAATTTTTGAACAGTAAAGGAATTAAGGGTTATAGTAAGTGGGCAGGTAAGTGGAGCTGAGTCTCAAAACGATCAGCCATGATCTTATTAAATGGTGGGGCAGGCTCAAGCGGCCAGATGGCCTACTCCTGCTCCTAATTCTTATGTTCTTATGTACACCAATTAGGCTCATGCTGTTGTAGGAATGAGAGTCAAACTGTTCAAATTTACAGGGTATTCTTGCAGTGATTATGGCCTGTAGCACCCCAATTCGTGAGTATATAACTGTAATCCTTACAGTATGAAACCCTTGCAGACAGAACTAGATTTTTCCCTTTTTAAAGAGCGGCCTGAAAGGAATGGAGATTTTTCTTTTACTATGAATTCATTATAGTCTTTCAGAAATACTTGCTAGTGCTTCCAGTGTCATGAATTGCCATCCATAAAATTCATGGATTTGCAATCTTTGCAATAAGTGCTCTTTATATTAATTAGTAATAAAAAAATGCAAGCATAAACATCCTTGTGCAGATTGTCAATCACCTAAAAATGCAAAATCTTTATTGAAAGAAATTCTCTCTCAAGGGTACTTTTTGCTGAACACCAGGATCAGAAGCAAAAAAATCACATCACGGTCTATTCATTTTTAAAAATAGACCAAAAACAGTTATGTATAAAAATGGGCACAAACCATAATTTCCAATACAGGGTTGAGAAATAAAAAAAGTTATTTACACAAATGATCGTCACCTTGAAATATGATGATATATTCAATGGATAATTTTCCCTGAGATACTAATCTGGAGGTCATTCATTGACAAGGCTTTTAGATTAATTTGTAGTTTTGTAATGAAGTACCGTTGAACTTTAGAAAGTAACTGGTGCTGTGACCAGAGCACCAAACTAAACGGAACCATAACAGCAGTAGTAAAGAAAAGACTACAACTTTCCAATTACAGATCAAGTGAATTCCAATTTTTCCCCAATTGAAGGATTCACATGCATCTCAGCACCTGTAACTTAGAAGTCATACAATCATTACAGTCAGTCAAAAGAGAAATCACTGAAGTGTGGTAACTCACAAACTAGATGATTTAAAAGCTCCAATTCACAAACATGCACTCACCATTTTTCACATAGAACATCTGCTTAAAAAGACAAATTAATTGAAAAAATAAAAAGGAGACATAAACAAGCATATTGGGGATTGAAATTCACAACAGTGTTAAAACAAAAACCTTCACATCACTTCAACAGCCCCAACAAACATCATCTTTTCGGAGAGTAGTTTGTAGAGTCTGCATGTCTCTTAATAAGCAAAGGCTCCTTTTGCTTTTAGTTCCCGGTCGCACTTTAATAGAAGTAGTATCACCTCCTCTGGTTGTTGCTGCCCTAGCTTGCACTTCATTTAAATTCTTATGAGCTTTCTTCCAACTTGATTCTCCACTGGTACAATGCTTCCTCCTTATGGTTTCCTGCAATTTAAGCTTAAAAAAGAAAAGTGAAAACAACTTACAAGATCCATATCAATCACAGAAGGAAAAAGGAGCAGAAAGATGGAGAAATGTTCATTGCTGGTCTTTTAAATGCAGCGTCCAACCCGAACCACTTTTGCTAACCTATTCCTAGTAGTAGCCATCCATGTGATGGGTTTCCTATTAGGTTTGGGAAAACACCCAGGTAAATACAAGGTGGTAAGGCATGTTACATCCACAGACAACACTAGCTAACATTATAAATCAAGCCTGGGCCAAATCAGCTAGCTCAGTCATGGTCAACTAAATTGTACTGTGAAAAATAAGAGCTTGTGTTCTGGGGCAAGGATAGAAGTTTGTCTAGTTAACAGGGAAATGAATCATATGTTGGCTGACAAGATGTAACGCTGTCACAGGGATCAGTGCTGGGGTCTCAAATTTTTACAAAGTACGTAAATAAATGTTGCCTCTGCGCCAGGGACCCAGGTATAATTCCAGCCATGGGCAACTGCCTGTGTGGAGATGGTAGGTGCCGTGTCTGCATGGGTTTCCACCACATGCTCCAGTTGTGTTAGGGCTGCCCATGACAGAACAGCATTTAAAAAAAAAGGCTGATAAAAGCCCCAACAAGCTTTGCAGTAACAGAAATTATAAAGTGTGGGAAACACTTGCTTAATGTAGTCTCAGCACATGGAACTACTGTTTTTCAGCAAAAGTGGATGTGCAACATCCTTTGCTAGCCTAAAGATAAGAACATTTAACACAGATATTTTTCTTGAGTTTTTCCTAATCAGGTACAATACTACAATTAGGTTTCAATTAATATTCAAGATAATCATATATATAGTTTCCAAACAAATAATAGATTTAAACACAAAAATCACTAGACAAAACATTAGAAACAAAAGGTTTAAATACTAATTACAAGTAACAGAGAGGGACCTGCCACTCTTATCAAGGACAGTGGCCAAGAGAGTTGGAGTGGTGGGAAATCTCAAAAGCCTCTGTTAGTCTTGTACAAGATAGCAGATACAGACATCATAGTTCAGAGATAAAAAGGTCACAAGTGACCATGGAGAGTTCAACTTTTCACAAAACAATATGGCCCAATCAGATCACAGCAACAAGAAATTATTAAGTGTGATGTACTAAAAACCCAAATCATAGAATCCCTACTGTATAGAAATAGGCCATTCTGCCCAACAAGTCCACACCTCCCCTCCAAAGAGCATCCCACCCAGACCCATCCCCCGTAACCCTGCATTTCCCACGTCTAATCTACCTAATTTACACACCCCTTACACACATTATGGACAATTTAGCCTGGCCAATCCACCTCCCACAGTCTGAAGATGTGCAGATTAGGAAACCTGAGCACCTGGCAGAAAGCCATGCAGACACAGGGAGCATGTGCATATTCCACGCAGATAGTCGCCAGAGGGTACAATCGAACTCAGGTTCCTAGCGTTGTGAGGCAGTAGTGCTAACCACTGAGCCACCACGCCATCCTGTTAAAGTAACAGCATAGTTGGACAAAACAGCACTAATTAACCAATAATTATGCAGGGGAGGGAGTATGTGCCACCCTGTTAAGGTAATAAGAAAAGAATAAAAATGAGAATTGTTTGCATTGAAAATAGACCGTCAGACTTTTTTTCTGATCTAAGCTGAAGATTGAGAGAGTAACTGAACCCTCATATCAAGGCCAGATTCAGGGTGGTCTTTGGCTTCTCCCTACATTGTACTGCTAGGTACTTGAATAAAATTACCACGTGCCTCAACTTCGCTTGCCTCCTGAACACTTATTGCCTCTCTAAAAGGTAGCTCCCACAGGTTCCACCGCCACCACCCCGCCCCGCCCCCACCCCCACCCAAGAGTCCGAAGACATGCAGGTTTGGTGGATTGACCATGCTGAATTGCCCCATAGCCTGCACGTCCCTGGACACTAACTGCACTAACCATGGTAAATGCAGGATTACAGGGATGGGATGCTCTTTGGTGCGATGCTGAATTGATGGGCCAACCGGTCTCCATCTGCACTGAAGGGATTCCGTGACTTGGGTGAAGGGAGAAGGCAAGCAAAACGCTGTTTTTATATCCAATCTCCAGCACCTGCAAAGTGCTTGAGAAACTCTGGTTGGGCAGCATCTGCTGAGAAGGACCAAACGCACAGTTATAGAATTTGCTGGTGCAAAAGACAAGTAGGGAAGATGTTGCAACGACATAAAAGTAGACCACAAAAAGTGATATAGAAGATTGACTGAGTGCACAAAGATCTGGAAAACGTGAAACAGTTCATTTGTTCAAATGGTGAGAAATTGCAGCACTGATACATGGAGGGACCTGGGCATCATGTGGAGGAATTGCAAACATTTAGTAAAGCTAATATAATTGAGAGATTTGAAAGCAAAAACCTGAAGTGCTGGGTACTGTATAGGTCGCCATATTAAAGGAAAATGCAAATGCATTCAAGACAAAGGAGGACTACTGGATTCAAGAAGATTTGTAGCTCAGGTTGTAGACATGCTCACTGAGCCGGTGGGTTTGGATGCAAACATTTCATCAGCCTGCTAGGTAACATCGTCAGTGTTCCGTCCCGCTTGTTATTTGTATGCCTCAGTTTGCTGGGGTACTTGATATTACTTCAGGCTCTATTTCTCAGTGGTTTGTACACAGGATCTAATTCAATGTATTTTTGATGGAGTTCTGGTTGGAATACCAGGCTTCCAGGAATTCCCTGGCATATTCTGCTTGGCTTGTGAGATTATCGATGTATTGTCCCAGTCAAACTCATTTCCTCTTTGCCCATGTGTAATTATACAAGTGAGAATTGGTCATGTCTTTTGATGGCTAGTTGGTGTTAGTGTATCCGTACAGTCAGTTTTCTTCCGGCTTGGCCAATGTAGTGTTTCTCAGTCCTTGCATGGTATTTCGTATATTACGTCAGTTTTGCTGGTTTTGGGTACGGGATCCTTAAATGTTCATCAGTAGCGGTCATAGGGTGGTTATCGGTTTGTGGGCTACTGTGGCATCTATGGGTCTGAGCAGTCTTGTGGTCATCTCTGAAATGTCTTTGATGTATGGTAGGGTGATAAGTGACAGAAACCAGAGTTGCTGGAAAAGCTCAGCAGGTCTGGCAGCATCTGTGAAGCAAAAAAAAAAAAATGTTAACGTTTCAGGTCTGGTAACCCTTCCTCAGGTTCATGGGGGTGGTGTCCTTATTGATGTTGTTGGTGTTCTAGGTTGTCTGTCTACTTGATTCGTCCAGTAGTGTGGCAATTGTCTCTTTGGCTAGGTCGATGTTTATGGATGTAAATAGTGCTATCACATCGAAGGTTAGCATCATCTTGTCTCTTCTATCCTGGTATCCTTGATGATGTTGAGGAATTCTTGGGTTGAGTGGATGGAATGGGTAGTGTTGCCCACTTATTTCAATTTCTGTTGTAGTTCTGCAGCAAGTCTATATGGTGGTGTACCTGGCAGTGAGACAATGGGTCTGAGGGAGACCCCCATTGTGTACCTTGGGGAAGTTGTAGAATCGAGATCTTACTGGCTTCAAACTGAGGCATAAACAACAAGTGGGACAGTACACCGATGTTACCTAGCAGGGTGACGAAACATTTGCATCCAAACCCATCGGCTTGGCAAGCGTGTCTACAGCCTTAGTCAGAGCCAAAACTACAAATCTTCTCAAACTTTAAACACCTATAGATGCAACCCCCTCAAACAGATGGGAAACAAATGCCATCCAATTGAGCGCAACCTGTGAATAACTATACTTCCTGCACAAATGCCTCAAAGCAGGTACTACCACAAGGCTTAAAAAGTATAAACCACCGGCACTGAGGACAGCTCAACATAACGGCTGTAGAATGATAGGGGTTATGATCGACGATGCCCACAACCGACTCCATAAATACAAGCAGGCAACTGCACTCCAAAAAAAAAAAACAAAACTGTGTGCTCCAACACAATCAACCAGGAATGGACATCCACACTGGAACAGGACGACGAGGATGAGAGAGAACAGACAAGAACAGCCCTTCAAGAGAAAAGCTGTCCAAAATCACCCACATCAAATGACACGGACAACGCACATTCACAGGTTAAAAACATCTTGGGCTGATCATTTACAGACACCGAGAAGACTATCCTTGTATGCAGACTGAATTACAACTACAGAGACACCAAAAAGACTGACTTCTTGGCAACACTGGAATCAACACCAAAAGAACAACGGACTCATAGAAGTAGTACAACAGACAATAGTCCCAACACTGAGCAAAACAAAAAAGGAAAAACTGGAACACGGTCAACACTGAAGACAGAAAAGCCCTTGAGTGACTCAAGGAAGACAGGTACATTGTAACCTTAGCAGTGGACAAAAAGGACACATGACAGTAATCCTCAATAGAATCCAATACATCGAGAAAGCAAACACACTACTAGCAGATACCGACACCTACCAATAGATGGCGATAGACTCGACACCACAGTGAGGGGACCAGATTACAACAACCCTGAAGAAACTACACAACTCAGGAGACACCAGCAAGACAGGCTACCAAAAAAATGAAGCCAGGGGGATCCAACACACCCTGTAGTCTGTAGGGACTCCAGGATACACAAACTGGGGGTGCCCCTCAATACTATGGTCTCACTGCCAGGTAAACCAACATGTAGACTTGTCAAAGAACTGCAACAGAAATTGAAATACTTAGTGGACAACACGACCCACTCAACCCAAGAATTTCTCAACATCATCAAGGACACCAGAAGAGAAGAGGACGAGATGATATCCTTTGACTATTTACATCCATAAACAAATCGGCCTAGCCAAAAGAAACAATTGCCACGTTGCTGGACAAATCAAGTAGGCAGGCAGCCCAGGCACCAACATCAATAAGGACACCACCATGACACTACTGGGTCGGTGCCTCACAACCTACTACTACTCCACCAATACCATATATAAATAAATCTACGGTACACCAATGGGATCCCCAATATCAGGACTGATTGCATTACTGCTTCTGAAAACGTTAGAACATCAGCACTCGCCACTATACAACTAAAACTTTGGGTCCAATGCGTAGTCAGCACCTTTGTGATTATCAAATGCACAAAACTAGAAGAAATCCATTAATACATAAAACTCATGAAAGAAGAAAACGACTGACTACCCTTCCTGGGCATAAATGGTAGAATTCAAAAAACAATGGGGAACTCCACACTAGTGTATATAGAAAGACCACAGATATAGACCAGGTACTCAATAACACTAGCAATCACTCCGACACCCACAAAATGGAGCTGGATCACGACACTAAAATGAGCCACAACACATTGCAGCAATCCTGAACTATGCAAAGCAGAACAGAAGCATCTATACAGAGTCTTCAAAAAGGAACGGATACCTGAAAAGCACAATCCGCCGTTACTGCCGAGACAGACTACAACACAACCAGACTCGCTCATCACCCGACCATACATCAACGGCATTTCAGAGATGACTACAAGACTACTCAGACCCCTCCATATCACAACAGCCCACAAACCGACAACTACTGACGAACGTAAAGGATCCCATACCCAAAACCAGCAAAACCGGTGTAATATACAAAATACAATGCAAGGACTGTGAGAAACACTATATAGGCCAAACCGGAAGAAAACTGACTAAACGGATACACAAACACCAACTAGCCATCAAAAGACACGACCAACTACACACGGACGAAGGACATAAATTTGACTGAGACAACACATCCATAATCACACAAGCTAAAACAGAGACATGCCAGGGAATTCCTGGTATTTCAACCAGAAGTCCATCAAACACATTGAATTAGACCCTGTGTACAAACCACTGAAAAACAGAACCTGAATACCAAGCACCCTAGCAAACTGAGGTATATAAACAACAAGTGGGACATAACACAGACGTTTCACTGGAGGCACACAGACTATGATACCTAGGAGGGTGTCAAAATGTTTGCATCCAAACCCACCAGCTGAGTGAGCAGGTCTATAACCTCAAGGATTACTGGACTTACATCTTAAAATTAGCATTTTTCTCTTACAAGGAAAGGGTGGACAGGTTATGCTTGTATTTGCTGGATTCTAGAATTCTAAAAGTAACTTCATTAAAACTTGATCCCATGGGGTCTTGACAGGATACGTGTGGAAAGGATATTACCACACGCAATGTCTAAATAATAAAGGGTTAGCCATTTAAAACAGAGATAAGGACAATCTCGGGAGGGTCATGAAATGATTAGAACACTTCAAAAAAAAAAAAGGGAAGGAAGTGAAGTCTTTGAATGCTTTCCAGGCAGAGGTAAATAGATTCCTGATAACCAAGTGAATGAAGCATTTTCATGGTTGACAAGAATGCCAAAAATCAAACCAATGACCTTATTGAGTGGTGTAGGAGGCTCGAAGGGCAAAATGCCCTACTCCGGTTCCCACATCATGTGTATACACACATTTATTGCGTTTCGGTATCACATCAAGAGAGACCACATTAAAGGTGACCTTAAGTAAAAGCTAATCTAAATGATGAATCAGTTTGAATTACTGTTCAATGAATTGCTTCAACACTCCATTTGTTCTCATGTATTGTTCAAATACAAAAAAAAAATCAGAGGAATAGCATCATAAATAGAGCCACAATTTTATGAAATGCATATGTATATTCTTCCATAAAAACAAATTTAGGAAATTCAATCTTGAAACATAGTTAGTAGCATAGAAAATAATTTATTTTAGAGCCTTAAGAGAAACAGATAAAACCTAGAAATTCAGGACAATAAACAATTTTGAATTTTAAAATGACAGTGTCCTTGAAAGAAGTCGAAAATACACATTAGCAGTTATCATCTACAGGTCACATCAAGAAGACAGGCTAGGATCCTTTCCCCATCACTAATGGCATTACACAATTACACAGGCCTCCACATGCACAGCACACTGTCATAAATGCAAGCAATGGAGTCTGAATTTACAAGCGGAATTGTTACTGGGGCAACAAAGAACCGCAAATTGGATTTTCAATATTGTGGGGGTGAAATAGTGGAGGAAATAGTTGAATATGGAGCTAAATAGGAGAGCACATCTGCAGCTCAAACTAGACATTACATGTCTCATTAATGACAACACTATGCCTCCATGAATTTGTATTAAGTATTTTGGTAGCGGCAAGCAATGTAGATAGGTAAGACATGTAGGTAGAGTATTTTCCTCACCACTGGGTGTTGGTAGGAACTGACCTACTTAGAAGTTTCATCCTTACCGATGCCTGGTGTTTACGGACTTTCCTGATTTGATCTCCTTTTGCTTCTATTCTCTTCACCAGTGACTCTAATTCTTGTTCCAAGTCCTTTCTCGCTGCATTTGAATTTGCTTCATGAATTTGGTTCACCAATTCTTGGTGCTCACTAGATTTAAAATAAAACATACAGCATGCATTATCTGCAGGGAAATTGAAAATTTAGTTTTTAGCTTGTGCTGTGCCCCGCGTACCAAAGTGGTTCAATAGTGCATTTCAGAAAGGGGGAAGGAGGGTCAGAGAATAGAAAGAAATTGGAATAAAAAAAGGGTAATGTATCCCTAAACAGTTCTTTCCCTACATCAAACGCTGCATCCCTGGGTGGCACACAGAATAGAGCCAAGGAGAAAAATGGAAAATAATGAATATAATTGGCACCAGTTAAAAGGTGGTGTTTGCTCAACTTGTACTTTCAGCTTATTCTTTACTCGATCAACCAGATCGATAGTATTCAGCTTCCTTATACACCAGTTCTTCAGCTGTCTACTCACCCTTGGCCGACACCAAAAACACTCCAGTTTCAGACCCTCACCAGAGCCAAACTTATACCTCCATAAGAGTGCCCATATATTTTACATGCAGCTATAGAATAAAGCCAAAGAAACAGTATTCACAAACTATCAAGTTCAAAATCCTACTAGGCAATTACATGCAGAGAAACAGTACACTTACAAGCTCATTTGCCCAAACTCATCTTGCAGTGCCAACAGTAATTCAGACAGCACCTCATGAGATGTGGAGGAAATGGTAGATCCAGAAGAACTGTCAGGCATTATATTGGAAACTTGAGAGATTTTGTCCCCAACCATTGGCTGGTCACTGACAACACGATCATTGCACAAAATCTTGTTGTGCTGCTTCAACAAATGCAAGACATGCTGAACATTTGCACGGACTGAATGGCTTGGACTTGCAGACTGAATAACAAAAAAGGTATTAGGAAATTGAACATGGCAATAAGTTAATAAGTTGAAAATAACTGTTTCCTATTAAACATTTTGATGAAAGCTTCTTTATATGGCAAGTAATTATATAATCGACGATTCTTCCTTCTCATCTTTATTAATCCACAATTTAATACATCTTTCTGGTGTGAAGAATGCAAGGATTATTCCCCTCTTTCAAAGATTAAGCAGTTGATATTGAGAAGAATCCCAAACAAGCTTAAAAAAAAGTGACCAAATCTGTAGGCAAAGTCAAACGTAACCAAATATAAAAGACTGCAACAAAACTTCTATAGCCTTTTTAAAAATTCAGTGGATGACACATCACTGGCAAAGTGAACATTTGTTGTCCACCCCTAATGTCTATTCAGAAGATGGTAGCCAGTTACCTTTAATGTACTTCAGAAAGGGAATTCCAGGCTTTCGATCCAGCAATTAGGAATGGTGCTATAATTCTGTTAGAGGGGAATTTGCAGGTGGTATTCTCCTGCATCTGCTGCCCTTGTTCTTCTAGGTGGTAGTTGAGAGTTTGAGATATCTGAAAGAATTTTAGCAAATCGTTGCAGTGCAACTTATAGATGGTACAGTGCTGCTATGGCACACTGACAACAGATGACATTGATTGCAGCAGATTAGGTGCCAATGCTTCAGAATTTAAAACATGAAAATGAAACTCAAAATTTAAAAAAAAAAGTGTAAAGTGATACTGCGATAGGTCATTTAGCCCGATAACATTGTGGGACCGGAGTTGCAAAGGCCAGGGAGGATAGCAGGCTCTCTCATCCAAGGACTCTTGTGAATCAGATGTTTATAATAATGGTTTATGGTATTCAAATTCAACTGCTGTATTTTGGAAAGTATAAATAACCATAACCAGACAACATGAATGCACTCTACATATCATTCAGAAATGGCTCATTATCCTTTCTTGAGTGATGCCTGGCAAACATGACTCCAGGTGGATGAAAAATGACACGACCAACAACAGGAAATAAAAGGTGTATTAAAAGAATGCTTGAAATAAAGATTGGTTTACTATTAAGTTCTCTTGAAAGCTATTAAAATTCACTGATATTCAGCCAAGGAGGTACAGCCTTGCATATCTCAATCAACAGTACCAGCCACATTCAAAACTATGTGTAAAAAGACTTGAATAAACAAAGGCAATAAATAATGTGCCAGCATGGCAAGAATAATGCATAGCAGCACTAGAACTAGATGCAAAATTGATGCAGTTACTCACTTTTCCTGCAACAAATGGTACATCATTTAAGTTGAAGCGATAATGAGGCTGTGCATGCGAATGGTTTGTACAAGATTTCTGAAAAAAGAAAGAAAACGCTTGGGAGAACATGTCAGAGATTCACATATTTGCATACAGCTCAGCAATTTTCTCTTCACCATCATCTAGCAAAATAGTTCTCAAAATATCAAACAATGGCTAATGTCAGGCCACAAGTTTCTGGGCAGCACATGCCCAAGTCTGAAAGTTAGGGGGTTCAAGTCCCTTTCCAGTGCCTGAACAGCACAATCCAAGTTGACTTTTCTCTACATCCTCCATTGTTATTTCATGGAATGAGAGCATCATTGACAAGGACTGGTGTAATCCATAACGACATGCAAGAATCTGGATCAGCGAGGTGGATTTGGAGTCCCACATGCGCCAGACTGGGCAAGATGGCAGATTGCCTTCCTCCTAAGATAGGTCTTAGTTAACCAAATGTTTATGACAAATCCCTGATAATTCATTGTCACCAACACCAAGACGTCATACTCCAGATTTAATAATGAAATTTAAAATACCACTGCAGCTGATAGAATAGGACTCCTTGGTTCCACAGCAATAACCAGGTCCACTGAATTACTAATTTAGTGGCATTACCAGTACACAACTGCTACTGAAGCAGTGTATTAAAGCACATTACTAAGGGAGTATTATTGAAGGTGCTTTCAGGAAAGAGGTGTTAAGCAGAAGACCAGCCTACAATGAAGCAGATGCAGAAGATCCATAGTGCTGTTTAAGAATAGGAGTTTGCCTCAGCATCCTGGTCAAATATTAATCCACTCAAATCAATATCCCAAGTACACTTGGGAGGTTTTTATGCAACATGCTTTGATGAAGTAACAGATGATTAAATGAAGACAGTGGACATTTTTGTAACAGTGCCAAAACTGAGGCGCATGCCAAAGGGATGGTAGTTGCATGAACACAGGCGCCCAAGAGAACAAAGCACAGGAGTAGTGAGCAATTCTATTTCCAAAGGAGAAAGGAGGTGGGTAGTGGTATCCCTCAGGAATTGGCATTAGGACGATTGTTCGTAATAACCAAGACTTGAGTATGGAGATTACAATGCATTCTTATACATTGAAAATCATTAATGAAGACAATATAGGCTTAAAAAGGAAAACATGGCAGATGGAAGTCAAAGGATGGTGAAATTATGAAAATAGGAAGAGGCAACAGACAAATGTTAGAAAGGTGGTGTACCGACATGTCATTGAAGGTGGTCGTAAACATTAAGAACGCTGGTTTTAGAAAAAAAAACTCATACAGCTGTTTCTTGTCAACAGCAATCTTTCCAGGAGGTTGAAGGCAAGGGATTGAGAAATGGTAATGCAATTGATCAGGAAATGATTATAATTTTATTTTGAATGGTCAATGCTTGAATGGTGCAGATGTTACTTGCCACATGAGTCCAATACTACCATCAGAAAACCACTTCCATTATTTTCGTAGTCAAGATCAGACCAATAAAGGCATTAAATCGGCCAGGCTAGATTTGTTTTGCATTTTGGTGTACAAGACACAGATGAGCAATTTTCTACATTGTTGGGTATACGCGAGCTGGAATTAGTTATTGATATATCTAGTTCCGGGGCACAAGTCTTCGGTACTTGCATCAGAAAGTTGCCAGTACCCACAGTTTTGCAGCACCCCAATATCACACAAGTCAAATTGGTTGAAGACTGGCATCCGAGATAATAGGGACACAAGACCACAAGTTACAGACTATGGTTGAATACAGCTGTGCTGCTACTGTTCATGAATATCAAATTTTGAAGTTGTTGAGTCTATTTCAAATCTGTCAGGCACTACAGTGGCAGTGCCATACAAGAGGGGACATCATGTCCACAAGGTCTGAGAGATGGTCACTTCTACTAGGAGTGTCACAGCTAGATGCCTCTGCAACAGGAAAATTGCCAAGGATGCAATTCAAGTAGGTTATACGTTCCTTTTGCATTACTCGCTGTCAGCTGCCAGACTGAATTTCTGCCAATATCCTGTAGCAGTACTACTAAACCAGTCTTAGCAATAGAATTTCAAGTTCCCCATCCAGAGTATTCCAATTGGCGTTCAACATGGAGTACTGATTCATCAGCCAAGAGGAGTGCAGTTGCTAGTACATGAGCAAGAGGTCTACTTGCCCATATTTGACCCGATGTCAGAAAACTACTGGGGTCCTGACTGTATTCCATTCTGCCACTTCTGACATGAGATGGTGGTGGTGTCTGGTAGATTTTCCAAACGCTAGTTGAGCTTTTTTCCACACAAACACCCAGATATTAGGAAGTAAGACTTAATAAGATTGACAGGGCTCAATTGGAGATTTTTTTTTCAGTGACCAAGTTGATCTGTCTGATTTCAATCCTTTTCTTAGATTTGGTTCAATGGAGTGGTTTTCTAGGCCATTGCAGGTCACATTTAATAAATCAACACCATAACTGCAGATCCAGAGTCACCTACGGGCCAGACCTGGTGAGGGCAGTTTTCTTTCCCTTCTTAAAAAAAAAAAGGGTTAGTGAACCATATGGGTTTTTACAAAAAGTCAACAATGGTTTCCTGGTTAACGATGGACTAGTTTTTGAGATTATGAAACTTCACATACTGACAAGATGGCACATATTCTCAGTCCCTTGGATTTCTAGTCTAGTGATATTACCACTGTTCACATTGTCATTATTCCATTAATCACTTCAATTCCAACCCATCTGCATCTTGGATGGCGGTAACAGATAATCTTCTGATACAAAAATTCTTGAATGTGTTTTTCAGACAAGGTGTACTTTTAATGAAATTTTCATTATTTTTCTAGTCACATTTACCAACCCTAAACCAAAAGTAGTATTTTAAAAGTTTGCTGAATGCTTCAAAATCCTTGTAGAACCAGTCAGTTCTTGTTAGCTATAGCAAGTATCAACTCTACCTGGACTGGCTGCTTCCTCTTGCTTCTTGCTCTCTTTGTTTTTGGGAACATTGGCGACACTGCTTGTAGCAAAATTCTATTTCTTTCCAGGCCAGTCTGCAACTATAACAAAAATCCTCAAATATGCAAACATAACCAAATAGAATTCCAGCCTTTAAAAATGTGTACATACCTCAAAAGTTGTTAAAGACTGTGGAATATTTAACCATGTTCATACAAAATCATTTCAAAAGCTAGGTCTCCCAAATACCTTTGTGCATCAGATTTCCAAAGCCTTTCCTAGTTTGGAAAGTAATCAACACCTCTATGCTTCCTACTAAAGTGCATAACCTTACACCTTGCCATACTGCATTCCATCAGTCATATTTGCTCACTCTCCTAGCCAGTCCAAGACATTCTGCAGCCTGTCTTCTGTTCCTCCACTCATACGTGTCATCTGCAAGCTTAGCAACAATACTCTCAGCTCCTTCATCCGTATCATTAAATTTAGAATGCGAATAGTTGTGGTCCCAACACTGACTCCTGCAGAACTCCATTAGTCACCAGCTGCCATCCTGAAAGGCCACTTTACCCCCATTCTTCAGTCAGCCATTCTTTTATCTATGGCAGTACTTTGTCCCTAACACTATGGATTCATTTTATTTAGCAACCTTCTGTGGAGCACGTTGAAGGCCTTCTGGAAATCCAAACTAACACATCCACAGGTTCTACTTGATCTAACTTACTCATTGAATTCTTTGAGAAGGTAAAGATTTGTCAGACACAACATCCCCTTAACAAAACTGTGCTGACTTAGCCCCATTTTACCATGCACTTCCAAGTACTCTGCAATCTCATCCTTAATAATAAAAACTCTCAAATCTTACCAACTACCTAGGTCAGGCTAACTGGCTTATAATTTCCTTCTTTTGCCTCCCTCCCTTCTTAAACAGGGGTGTTACATTAGCCAATTTCCAGTACTCTGGAACCCTCCCTGACTCCACTGTTTCCTCAAGGACCACCACCGATGCCGCCACAGTCTCCTCAGATATCTTCTTCAGAACCCTGGCTGTAGTCCATCTGGTCCAGGATTATTTATCCACCATCAGAATTTTCAACTTTCCAATACCCTCTCCCTAATGACGACTGCGACACTTGCTTCCGAAAATGACTCTTGAAATTCTGCTGTGCTGTTAGGATCTTCCACCATTTTTCTGTTCCCCATTACTTCTCCTCCCATGTCCATTCTTGCAATTTTACATTAATAGTTAGCTTACTCTCATTTCATTGTCTCCCCTTCCTCCCCCCACCCCCTTGTAATTTAGTAATTCTCGGCTTTTTTTTGGAAAAGCTTTACACTAATCTTCACCACATTGACTGCCTTTTGCTTTGACGCTATCCCTGACTTCCCTCGTCAGCCATGGTTGCCTCATCCTCCCTTAGTATGTTTCTTCTTCCTTGGAATGAATTTCTCCAGTGCCTCCTGAATTACCCTCAAACTCTTGCAATTGGTGCTCCAACATCTTCTCTGCAAGATTCCCGTTCCAACCAACTATGGCCAGCTCCTCATGTTTTACAATTGAGTAAAAGACCATTACCTTGGATTGCAGCTTCTCTTCCTCAAACTGCAGGGTGAATTCTATCATATTATGGTCACTGCCCCCTAGGGGGTTACAACACCTTAAGCTCTCTAATCCCATTTGTCACATTACACATCACCCAATCCAGAATTGCCTGGTCCCCACAAGCTATTCAAAAAAAGAAAACAAACCCATCTCATTGGCATTCCACAAGCCTTCTTTTCTTGGGGTACAGTATGCAGGTGGACTGGGAAAAATCAGGTTGTTAGCAGATCCCATGATTATAATAGTGACTTTCTTACATGCCTTTTCTATCTCCCGTTTTATTTTCTGCCCCTCATCCAGAGTACTTCCAGGATACCTGCACATAATTCCTTTTTTTCCCCTTTGCAGTTCCTCAACTCTACCCACACAGGATCCCTAGATCATTTCTCAATAACAATTTAAATTTATTCCTTACTAACAAGGCAACCTCTCCTCATCTGCCTGTTTTTTCAACCAGGACACATTTCCTTGGATATTTTGTTCCCAACCCTGATCCCCTTGCGGCCACATCTGTGATACCCACACCTTTGGACCCAATTTCAATCTGTACTACACACTGATTCACCTTTTTCGTATAATGTTTGCATTTAAGTGCAACACTCAAGTCCTGCGTTGATTGCCCCCTATTTCCTTGTTGTCCCCTTAGTTGCTGTGGCTGAAGTTAGGTTCTTGAGCCTATACGGTCCAACTTTAAACTCCCAAATGTTTTAACAATAGTATTAGATCCCTCACACTAACCTGTGCAGCTTTATCCTGTATCAGTTTTCGTTGATGTTCTTCTTCTCTTAACTTCTGTTCCAATTCAGAAATTTTCTTCTGTGCAGTAAACAAAAGCAACTAGCTGTCATAATTACTTCAGGCAGAAGGAAATATCATCTATAATCTACAGAACCATACAGACTTATTACAGCATTTTAATTGCAATTGATTTGCTTTGTTTAATAATTCAGATTGTCATGCACTGGTTAGAGATTTTGCCAAGAATAAAACAGCATGCAGTTATCAGCTCTATTACAGAATAAAAATTGGACATGAAATGTTAGTGTACACCAGCGCATAGTTAAAAACCTGAAACCTGGTAGTTGCTGTCCAACTGGTCTTATTTTTCCAGAAACTGGGTTATAACAGTGTCTTGCCAAGAAATTCTGTACTGAAATGCACATGAGCATGACGTTTCTCTACTCACTTGCTCAGTTTACACTAAAACTAAAAAAAAAAAGAAGACTGGCGCTTTCATGAGTTAAACTTTAACACAGTGTGAATGAGTTACAACTACTGTCAAGCAACCAGATATTCAAAACATGTTACAAAAGTATGTCTTGCTTCTTAATGTTGGAGATTTTAAAATGGGATTTTTTCATTTGGTTTTATTTGTCTCTTGTTTCTGCTCATTACCTTGTTTTCCACTTTCCATACAAAAGAAAAGGGATTCAAATATACTATGCTTCCTTGCTCACATTCAGCAAAATTCTTCAACAGATCAGATTAAATGAAAACCGAAAGAACTGCGGATGCTGTAAATCAGGAACAAAAACAAAGTTGCTGGAAAAGCTCAGCAGGTCTGGCAGCATCTGTGGAGGAGAAAACAGGTAACGTTTCGGGTCCGGTGACCCTTCCTCAGATTAAATTAAGTTTTGCTGATGATGGTTTCACACACTCGTGCGACAGATTCTCTGTCGAGGCTTGCGCACTAGATCAGGTGTCTGATGCCAAGTTGCCAGTCAAAAGCCTGCAAAAAGGTCTGGAAGATTGTTATCAGCAAGACAAACGACAGATCTTTTGCCACTGACCATAAAATCTGGCTGTTCAAATGCTGGTGATCCCATTTTTGTTTTTAAACATTGATTTACGATAGAAATCATCATATGCATTGGAAATAGGAAACAGACAAAAAAAAAAAATGTGGACACGTAACACACGAACCGCTGCTGTAGTCTGCGTTGCTGTGAGTCTAAGATATTCTCGTTCGATTAAGTCAAGTTTTTCAAGCTTCGATTGTAGATCAGATTGCTCCACCAAGTTCTTCTTTTCCAAAGGTGCCTTGATTAGAAAAAAAAATACAATGGAAATGGTTTTAAAAAAGTATACTATGGGTTCTGCTTGACACACTGCCACTTTGGAAATGCAAATTCGCTCAAAAATATAACAACTTGAACAACCAGAGGAAGGAGGCTATTCAGGCTATTAATTCCATTCCAAAGTTCAATGGCTGCTCTACCTCAGAACTTCATTGAATTTTACTGGTTCTGTAATTCTCAAATGCATGTCTCAGAAATCAAATTCCAGTGTTGAAATTCTTAAATGGCATAACCCTAACTGCACTTGCATATTTAGATTTCTACAATACTTCAAGTGAAGAACAGCTTTTAATATCATTCTCAATAGTAGAGCTCAAAACTAAAAAAGTTATGTTAAACTTGTTTTGGATTTTCCCCAAGGTTAGAAATTGGAGTTCTTTTTAAAACCAAAAGTTTAGTTGAATTTTCTAGTATGTGGTTTTGTTTCGAGTAACAAGACTTTATAAATCTGCAGTTACCCTTGTCAAAACAAAAAAAAAACCTCCAAGAAACAAGGATGAACAGGCAAAGAATAAAGGAACACAGACCATCTGTAGGCAGTTAGAATTTATTTAAAATAGCATCATGGTCAGCACAGACATGGTGGGTTGAAAAGCCTATTCTTGCTTTGTAGTGTACTGTTCTAAGTTCTACTAAAGACAAAAGGAAGGTGTCATTAAATGTCACCATGTTCGATGGAACTAATATCAAACAAATGACCTGGAACCACAGGTATCTATTAACACAAAGCTTAGGAAAATAACAGGGTTGCTCATGGGGAAAAGAAATAATGAAAACTAACTTGATGAAGGTGGACAAGGATAATTCTGACAAAGGGCACAACTACTCACACCAATTCACTAGAAGAATTCAAGTGTGTGACAGTGTAAACAATCAGCCCTAGAAACAGGATACGTCAACAAGTGCAGACGAATCCTGGTCAGTCCTAGTCAGGTGGCAATACGTGTCAAACAACTGCCTTGAAGGAGAGAGTTCCTTAACATTTCTTCTAGAGAGCACAATGCAGCCTTGACAATTTTAGTGGGATTGATACTAGTGAATCATCTTCAGTTGTCATGAGTGTATACCTTTCTGACTATTAGACTAGTGAATCATTTTTAAGCTAGTAGATTTTAAACAAAAAAGAATTTTCTGCCCACTATGAATGGTCAACCATATAGGGATTCAGGACTGTCACCCGAAGTCTCAGAGGAAAAAGCAGCTGAATGAGAGAGAACAACTCCTGCAAAAGATGTCCTGGAGCAGAGATGAATGGCCAACAACTACAACATTTTCTCTTTGTGCACAGTACAGCTCAAAAAAAGCTGAGTTGGACAGTTTCCCCAATTTCCATTGGCAACTAGTTTTGCCAGGGCTCCTTGATATCACAGGCAATTTATCACCCTCACTACAGAAATTCAACTCGTTTGTCCATGTTTGAACCAAGGTAGTAATGAGGTCAAAACTGAGTCTGCGTAGATGGAACCCAAACAGAGATCTATTTGCAGGTGATTATCAATAATCAGTAATATTATCAAAGTGATGGACATGGTCATAAAGAATGTGAACAAGTAGATCAATGGGCCAGTTATTTAGCAGGTTGTTGTGGGTCTTGTAGCTAAACTGGAACAGCTTGGATATGGGTGCAGCAAGTTCTGGAGCACATCTTCAGTACTATTACCCGAATACTTTCAGGGCATATAGCTTTTCCAGTATCCAGCATCTGCAGACATTCTTTGATATCACGAGGAATGAACTGAATCAGTTAAAGGCGTCAGGAGGTGGTCGGGATAGATCATCCATTCGGCACTTCTGGCTGAAGATCATTGCAAGTGTTTCAGCCTCATCTGTTACACTGCTACTGAAGTTGGCATCCCATATCCCAACGATCGTGATATTTGTGGAGCCACCTTCAAGTGAACTCAGCTGTCCATCACCATTCATGATGGAATGTTAGCTGGACTGCACAACTTACAACAATTCCTTAACCAACTATGAAATCCATCGCTTGCTATTTGGCATGCTAGTAGCCCCATGCTGTAGCTGGTGCTGTTCCTGAAAGGTCTTCCTGCATTCTTCATTGAAGAAGTGCTGATCCCCTGGCTTAAGGGTAAATGGAGTTAGGAAATTATGCTGGGGCTTGAGGTTACAGTTTGTGTTCCAGTACAATTCTGCTGTTGATGCCCACAGTGCTTTATAATGTCCAGCCTGGAGTTGCTACATCTGTTTGAAGCTGATCCTATTTAGCGCAGTGTTAGCACCCTGCAACACAATTCAGGATCTCCTCAACATGCAGACAGGACTTTGCCTCAGAAGAATGTGCAACACTCATGAACAGATGCTTGGTGTGGCAGGTAGACGGGCAAGGATGAGGCAAAGTATGTTTTTTCCTATAAAATTGTTTTTTTTAAAAGAAGGCCTGCTGCAGTCCCTAGCAACTGGGTCCTTTAAGAATACTTGGTTTAACAGAAGGCTGTGAAGACTTGCATCGGTGCAGTCACCACTACCAGGAGAACCTCAGCAAGACACCCTATGGGTTCAAACACAACAAGGGCGGCACGGTGGCCCAGTGGTTAGCACTACTACCTCAACGCCAGGGACCCAGATTCAATTCCACCCTTAGGCAACTGTGCAAACTCCACACAGACAGTCATTCTCCTTGTGTCTGTGTGGGTTTCTGCTGGGTGCTCCAATTTCCTCCCACACTCTAAAGATGTGCAGGCTAGGTAGATTGGCCATGCTAAAACTGCACATGCCGATCAGGGATGTGTGGATTAGGTGGGTTACAGGGAAAGGGTAGGGAAATAGGTCTGGAGTGGGATGCTCTGAGGGTCAGTTTGGACTTGATGGGCCAAGGGCCTGTTTCCACATTGTAGAGATTCTATGATTTCTATGATATGATCAAATGAAAGTGCTGCTGAACCACTCTTGGCGAGTGACATGGAGTCTCCCTTCCAGAGCTTACTGCATCTTTGCCACTCAGGTGTTTCATCCAAGTGGTGCTCAACACAGATTGAGCATATCACAACAAAGGGTTAACTATCACAATGTGAAGTATTAGTGAAACAGTGATGACATGGCTTTTGAGGGAATTAAAGCAGAATCTTCTGAAAGGGAAGAAATTGGAAACTTTCAAAGTTTGAACAAGCTTTGATGACCCACTGTGTCACTAGCATCTGGGTAAGTTGCTCAGAAATCTGTGGACTATCTTCATTGCATTTGTAATTTGATATACTTTGTGGGGTATTCAACGAGTGTCTGTTCCCCATTTCTACCTCATGTTAATTCTGGAGTGTTAGAATGCAAGTTGCACGTGTTGTGGATATTACTGTACCAATTCAGCATTGTACACAAAAGGAGTAAAAATCTGAAAGGGTTAATGCTGTTAACACCACCCGATATGACATCACAAAGGCTTTGAGGTGGAATGGAAAGAAGAACTGCAGAGAGAAGAACAGAGCAAGACCTACCATCTGGGTCTTCCTCAATTTCTGTAGCAATATCAATTATATTAGCTAACATACTTACCATTATGCAAATGAAATTTTTGTTTAAAATTACAGCATCCTCTCATTAGACTACCAAGTGGTTTCCCCTCAACTGCTTAAAGTCAAGGGAGCTTGTAGATTCCTACCATAGAAAAGGAATGGTGGCAGCAAGTCTAATCACAATAGGAGCAGTGCGATGTGATATCAAGTACTCAGGATCTCACATTTTCACAGAATCCCTACAGTGCTGAAACAGGCCCGTCGGCCCAACAAGTCCACACTGACCCTTGGAGCATCCCACCCAGACCCATTCTCCTATAACCCACCTAAGCTACACATCCCTGAACACTATGGGCAATTTAGCACGGCCAATCCACCTAACCTGCACATCTTTAAACTGTGGGAGGAAACCGGAGTACCCGGAGGAAACCCATGCAGACACGGGGAGAATGTGCAATCTCTGCACAGACTCTGGCGCTGTGAGGCAGCAGTGCTAACCACTGAATACTTAAAATAAGTATATACTTAAAAAAAAAATTATTGGTCCCACAGCATCCTTAAAATGTGGTCAGGTCCAAGATTTCAACTGTTTCCATCCATCTCTCTTTGTCGACCAAGACTACCTAAATCAAGAGCTTTTTTTGTATGAAATAGCCATATTTTTACTCTTGGAATTTACCAAATACTTTATTGAATGCCTCTCACTGCCCATCCAGTTTTAGCTATTAAGATGATTTTGCTTTATGGTGGTCAATCCTGGTTGATCCCTCAAATATCTTGGACAATTCATGTCTTCACAAAATGATATTTTACATTATGATTAATCCTCACTAAATTTAATACAACTAGCTCTTTCGTTAAAAAAGAAAAAGCATTTTTCCAGAAAACCAACTTTAAAAAATTGCCAATTTGGCTATTCTAGTTGTTTTGCTTCCATCAGTTGATCTGGAAATTAGCTTCCCACTATATCTAGATAGTTTTGGTATTAAGCTTCTTTAATCTCCAATAGTATCTGAAAGTCGATAATGTAACTCCCAGAGACTGGAATTATTTTCTGTTCATCTATTCTAACCATAGCATTTCCATTATTCGTTTGAATATTTCCCAATACGGTAAGAAGTATTTATCAGTATTGTGGCTTTACTGCCTTTTCCAACACAGTCCTTTCTAAAAAAGGACCTTAGAACCATTATTTAAAGCTTAAAAAGGAACAGTACAATGTTGAGAAAATGGATATAGGAAAACTAGGAAACAATTGCGTTCTTGAAGTCAAATAATTTTTGGCATACCTATGTCAAGAAATAAAACAAACTTAAAATCTAGCTACAGTAATTTTTCTTGAATTAAGCAGGAGTTCAAACAATTTGTAGTAAAATACCTAAACGCCTTCCAACCTTTAAATATTTGCCAGATATGAAAGTAGTAAAATCAACTAATCCAAGGGCATTTTCAAAATCAGCTAGCATATGTTGCTATCTTGAGAAATCTGTTTCTGCAAGATGAACAAGTTAGCATTGTAAGATCAAGTTGAAGCAAAATACTCAATGCTGGAAATATGAAACAAACAGAAAATGCCAGAGAAGTTCAGAACTCTGAAGCCATATAGGACTTGAAACATTAACCCAGTTTCTCTCCACAAAGGTGGTGCCAGAACACCTGACATCCAAATTGAGTCACTTTGATACTGCATCCATTTACAGAAAAGGTCAAGTGCTGGGAGGTACACATTCAAGTTCAGACATGGTAAATCTTCATTCCCATATAAAGAGCAGTCACCAATTCCTACTCAGTGATCATAAAAAGGGTCAGCCTGAATATTTTGGGTTTGCATTTTTGATTTGCTTGATAACTTCACCATTACCTGTCTCTGCAATGCCATCTCTCTCCCCAGTTCAGCATTCTGCACCAATTTTCTCATATATTCCAGCTGCTTTTCCAGAATGTTACAACGAGATTCTGCTGCTGACAATTGTGCTGCCAATGCTGGAGATTAAAAATTGAGTTAACATTTTGCTCAGATTCAAAACTATGCTTAATTGGTAGGATATTACAAAATACTTTTTAATATCACAATTTTCTATCCACAGTATGAAACAAAATATTATAATGCAGATAAGTGGGAAATGCACAAAAGTCTGTTGTTTCCAGACTCTAACAAGCAGTTTTAAAACAAACAATACATTAGCAGATGGATACCTGCCCATAACTATCAGGATTACATATTATAAATATTCAGCTTCCTCTAGATGGAGGAAAAAGTGCCAGATTTTAGTTTTGAAAGTTCCAAATAACAAACCATTTCGACCAACCTTGACTATGTTGTGCCACTTCAAGCTCTGCAATGCCTTCTTTTTGCTGGCTCTTATCCAAGATGTTTTTGCTCTCAGCTGCACCTTTGGACATCCGCTTCAAGTTTTCCTCTGCCTGTGTTCGCTCCACCTCCAACCTACGAATTTTCTCCTGAAGATTTCTTAATGCTGAAAGTACAGCTAAATTAAAATGTCAAAAGCAGAAACAAAGTCAATCTTGATAGGTATATTCAACTAAACATCATTAGCATGTATTTCCAAGGATTTAAATGTATAAAAATATTAATTTATAAAAAAGTTAGCATGAAAGAAACATTGGCTTATACATTATAATTTTCTATCCCCCCGCCCCAAAAAGTTAGACCACATAACGAGATAAAACTACAAGAACAGAAGGATTAGTTGTTTTGCCTTATGATCGTTTTCCTAGCTACTATCAGTTGAGGAAGAGTCACCAGACCCGAAACGTTAACTCTGATTTCTATTCAAAGTTGCCGGACCTGCTGAGCTTTTCCCAGTAACTTCTGTTTTTGTTTCTGATTTGCAACATCCACAGTTTCTTACCCAATAAAAACTGAAAGAACTAAGTTGTGAAGAGTACATAGGAATATAAATACCCTAAATGAGCGGGTGAATCTGGCGAATGGAGTGCAGTGCAGGAAATGTGAAGTTGCCTGGCCAACGCGTCACAGTCCTTTCTTTGGGGTGACATGGTGGCCGAGTGGTTAGCATTGCTGCCTCACAGCACCACAGACTCGGGTTTGATTCTACCCTTGTGCAACTGTTTGGAGTTTGCACATTCTCCTTGTGTCTGAATGGGTTTCTGCCTGGTGCTCAAATTTCCTCCCACAGTCTAAAAGACGCGCAGGTAGACTGGCCATGCTAAATTGCCCATAGTGTCCAGGGATGTGTAAGTTAGGTGGATTAGCTATGGGAAGTACAGAGTTACAGGGAAAAGATAACGGGATAGGTCTGGGTGGGATGCTCTTCAAAGGGGCATTGTGGACTTGTTGGGCTGATTGGCCTGTTTCCACACGGTAGGGATTCTATGTTAGTATTCAGTTTTAGCAAGTATTTCAGAAAGCTGATAGAATATTATTATTATTGACTACATTGATTAGATCAGATTCTCTGATACATTGCTTCATAATGTTGTAATTTAGTTTTACACTGAGTATTTGAATAAGTTGTTCAAATTTATTCAAGTCAAAATGATACTGACCAAGTCTTAATTCATTATGAACATTCAGACACAAGAGTATAAAAACACTGGATAAATGGATTACAGTTATATAACAATCTTCTGATTACATACCTCTGCTATTGCTCTCAGAATATGCAACAACAGGCTTTTCAGAGGATTGGCATAAGTCAGGATTGAGGAAGGGCTTGTCCATCGGGTATACAGCAAACGATGGTTCAGACAAGCTATCAGGTGTTGTTAATACTTGAAAGTTTCCATCTGAACAAGGCTGTAAATGTAGAATAAAAAAATGTGATTTAACAGATCAAGTCATTTGAGATGCCCGTTGTGTTGAATAGGATTTGAACATAATTCCTTGTAGGCAGAGGTTAGGAAGGCAGTTCCACAGAATTGGACCAGGGCAATATACTTTAGGGTGCACTTATGTCACTCTACAGAAAAGTGCAAAGCACAGAACTAAATATATTTGAATTACTCGCATTCAATGTTCAGCATAACAGGTACTCAAGTTGCAATGTTATAAGTAGAATCTACAGAATAAGGCAAAACAGTTTTAGTTCAACTGAGAAGGTTACTTTGTTGTAATTGCACAGCATGTAACTTTTAGAAAACCTGTAAACTCAATTCATAGCAATGCAATAAAAGGTTTTGACTCTACATAAGACTCCTGCATATTATCTTTGAATGTTTGGTTTTGTCCAACAGCCTTCAAGAATGGAAGCTACATACTTGATTTCGGAAACATGCAAAGTTAGTGCAACCGATTTAAAAACCTTGGGAAAGAGATTACATCACATCTGTTATGGCATTGCAACATCTCCATTTCTGATGTGCCATCTTTTTTGGCCAGTGAACAATAGCACACTCACCCACATCTCTCTTTCTCATACTTATGCTCGTCTATTCTTCTCCATCCAAAAAGATGACAAGGCTCCTCTTACCTTTTTTCCCACCAGCCCCCATATTCAATAAACGATTTTGCTTTTTCCATCACCTCCAGCAGGAGGCAAAACACATTCTCCTCCATTTTCAGCTTTCTGGAGTGTTCACACCTGTTCCATCATTAACAAAAACGCAAGCCAGGGGACAATTCTACATCAGCACACCAACATCACCAAACTTAAGTGCAGGAGATGTTAATCCCTGCCTTCTCACTGCCTGAAGCCCCAAACACTTTTCTAGGTCAAATAACAATTAACTTGCATACTTTTCAATTTATACTATTTAGCTTCTTAAATGTGGTCGGATTTAAATTGGGGAAATTAAAGGCAATCTGGTGACTGTTTTGTGGAACATTAAGTCCACAAGCACACATCATCCGATCATTAGTATTTTAAAAAAAAAACAACCTATTCAGAAATGTTGAGACAGCTCTGGAACAGGCAGGACTTAAATGCTAATACTATGCCACAAGAGACTTGATTCTTCACTTCATTCTCACGCAGCCCTGTGTACTAAAGCTTCGACAATTAACCTTAAGCTTTAACAAAGAGCAACACAAACTGGAGGCTCAGCACCTAGTCTTTCAGTTAGACATTTTGTATACTTCCATAAATCAACATTAGAGTTAATTCAATTTCAGGACATAAGCTCTGTTTCTTATGGTGCCCTGTGCTTTTCAGGCATAAGTTTGCTATTTACACCTTTAGACACTTGTGTTTCTTTATGATAATTATCTCCCTGGGAGCAGGGGAAGGGGGTGCTGGAAGATAGCTAGATGTCTATCACATGGTTCACAGTAAAGCCAACAGCACAACTTTCATTCCAGCTGAGGTGTGGTCTTGGGATCTCCCCAGAGTGTGGACTAATGCTAAAGCACCACAAAGGAAAACTATAGGGGAAAAAGGGGCCTCAAAAAGAAAATAGTAAACTGGAACCTGACGTTGAGCAGTTCCAACATCTGCAATATGTACTGGCCACACAGGTATTAATTTTACCAAAGAAATTTAAAATACAATTTTCCAACATTCAATATTGAATACCACATGCCTAAAAGATTTTAAATGATCTCTTGTCACCACACTAGTATTGACTTTCAATGTTTCCAACTCAAGTCTTATCCCTCATGCTTTGAGTCCACCCAAGATCATAAGTATCTCTATGATGTTTAATGTTCCAGACTGCTGCTCTCACCACATCCCAAAATCCACACAGTACCATGCATACTCTCAACCCCTCTCTCCAACAGCATTGAATCACACTGGCTCAAAGTTGCACCACTCTGCTCCACCCCAGTTCTGAGGTAGGGTCATCTCAGAAACATTGACTCTAATTTCCCTTCATGGATACTGCCAGATCTGCTCACTTTTTCCCGCAATTTGTTCTGGTTCATCGCCGTATACCTAGAAGAGGAAGCTAGCATCCATTTTGGCAACAGGTGTGTGCGGTGTGCTGCTCACAGCCTCACTGCTCCAGTACCCGGCTCTGAAAACTAAAATTTTGAACTATATTAGACTGGCTGAGTGAGATCAAACATTTAAAGAATGCAAAAGAAACACTGGAAGAAACAACAGGTCATTAGTCTGGAGGTTAAAATAAGATTTCAATTACTCAATGTTACAAGTGCTCTTAATTGTTCCATGTCTGACAGTGACGCATTATATTGAGGACAGGTACATGTTCATGACATCTGCCATTTTTATTTAAAACTATTAACTCCCCATTCATACTCTCTAGAGGACCACTCATTTAATTTACTCTTCTTTAAATATTGTAGAAACAAATAAGACAGACAGTTTGTGCTTCTTGGCAGCTTTCAATTATATCCAAGTTCTTTCTTTCTCCAGTTAACTTTTTGGTTATTTTGTTCTTTATATTCAGACCATTCAGCTGACCTGCCATTCATCTTTGCACAATGCTTTCTGAACTACTACAGTTAACTATAGATCAACTGTCCTGGAATTTTGTTCACAATAGGAATATATATTCTAAAATATACTCTTAAACATCTGCCACTGCTTCTCTATTGATCTCTCCTAGACGTGTATCCCAGTTCACTTGAGCTATGCAGGCCTGAAAGCAGAGTTAGTTACCTTTATACAGGTTTAAAACGCTATTTTTCGACATGCTCTACCCCTTTCAAGTGGGATGTAAAATTCAATCAAATTCTGTTGGCTGTTGTCTAGGGTTACATGTGCTCTAAAGTCATTAATTTTGTCTCAATACAGAAGACTTGGGTTAATATAATATGTTCTCTAATTGATTTCAGAACATGCTGCTCTAAGAAGCTTTCTCAAAAGCATTTCATGAACTACTCATCTAGATTATCATTGTCATTGTCAATTAGTTTTCCAATTTACATGAAGTTTAAAATCACCCCTGATTGTCACCCTTTCATAACAAGCACCTAATATTTCTTCTTATATACTTTGCCCTAATTGTGGTTAATATTAGGGTTAATATTAATGCCTGTGGACCACTTCCACTAGCAACTTCGTATACATCCTGACGTCCTAAACCAAGGTCATCCAACTCTTGCATCAATGCCATCTCTGATCATCAGCACACTCCCCTCAACCTTTATCTGGTTGCTCTTGAATGTCAGGTACCTCAATAATCAGGATGCAGTTCTCAAAAATTTTGCCTCCAGACCTCTACACAGTGACAATCAAATCATTTTATTTACTTTTGAATATTATGTGAACTCAGATACATAATGTCTAGTTGTGTCTTTCTTACATTTGTAACATCCAAGTCTTGGCATTTGGTGGCATCTTAGGAAGGGACAGAACAAAAAACCTACAATTCTGACCTTCATTTCCCATTTAATATTTTCCTCTCGTGCTTCAAATCTACCCCTTGGTTTGCTCGATTTACCCAAGCCTCAAGCCTCAAGCCTCATTCTTCCTAAACCTTCCCCACCCCTTCTCCTCCTCCTCCAACCAAGTTTAGTTTAAAGCCCTCATTAACTCCTGTAGTTATCTAGCTTGGAAAAATCATCAGTTTTGTACACGTCATGTAGTCCATTAATGAGTCAGTTGGCAACTAACATGTTTTTATGCCTCTGATCAAAATCCATTACTCACTTTAGGAGTTAGATAGCAAACTGATATGCTTGCAAAAGTGCTATTTAGTGTTTGTTTTCAGAGTTCAAAGGTCTATGCTTTCTTTTGTCTCATTCTTGTGACTGCACAATAGCCTTAAAATTCTGAAAAAACGACGTTCACTTTTGTCCTTGTAACTATGCCATGAGGTTCCTAGAACTGTAATTCACAACACCGTAAGACACAGGAACAGAGTAGGCCATTTGGCCCATTGAGTCTGCTCCACCTGTGACCAAATTGGCTAATTTAATAGTTCTCAACTCCTCTTATCCCCATAATGTTTGAATTTTTGCAACTGATCAAAAGTTTGTGTCTCAAACTTGATTATTCGTCACAACCCAGCCTCGACAGCACTTCAGAATTCACTACCCTCAAAAGAAATTCTTCCTCATAGTTGACCTCTTACTCCGATGCCAAGAATCTTGTATATTTCATTCATACAAACTTCAATGCGCATAGGCCAACCTATTCAGACTCTAAGAAAATGCCTCCATACCCAGAATCAACTGAGAGAATTTTTTCTGGACTGCCTCTAGTGCTAGCATCTCTCTCCTTAGATAAGGGGACCAAATCAAATCACAGTATTTCACTTGTATAGTGATAAGTACCTTGTTTAGTTTTAGCACAAATTCCTATTTTTTTTTTCCTGAAGAAGGGTCTAGACCCGAAACATCAGCTTTCCTGCTCCTCTGATGCTGTTTGTCCTGCTGTGTTCATCCAGCTCTACACCTTGTTATCTCTTCCTATTTTTGTACTCCAGACTCTAAAATAACAGCCAACAGTCTATTTATCTTCACTATTACCTACTCAATTCGTATGCCAACATTTTGTTGGATTCCCAAATCCCCATGCTGAAAAACTTTCCAGTCTTTCTCTATTTCAATAATAGCATTCAGCTCCTCTATTCTTCCTGTCAAAATGCATAACCTCACAATTTCCCTCTGTTTACAAAGTGATATAGAACATCTCATCATTGGCCTTTCAACTTGCAAGTTATGTTAGCTGCAGCAGCCACTGACAAAATTCCATGAAGCAAAACAATGACAGATTAGGAACAACTTATGACTTCTTCTATATCTTGTGCTTGAGACAGTGTGCATGCAAACAGCAAATCACTAGATGTTGAAGTTCCACATTCCTCCAATGTTGTGAGGATAGGTGTAGCTACACTGCTGCAGAACATTCCAAGCATTTGGACCATATTATTTCACTTGTTCCTCATGACAGAGTTTGTGCAGAAAATATCTTTGACCACAAGTTCACCAGGCAAATGGTCCATACGCAATGCCCACCATGAGAAAAGGAGTAGATCCTATAAACAATTTACAAGAGCAGGCTGACAAAGTCATTTGACAGAATGTATCAGAATTTTCAAAGTGCCATGACAAAACTCTACTGGTGGTGAGAAAGGCCATCCCAGATACTTCTTTCCTACACATTCCAGATTCTCAACCTCTCTACATTTTGCCCTTAAAGATAGCAGTGGTAGGGTAAGTGACTATGGTCTACTGTGTGGTGGGCTGTGTCTTTGCAAGAGGTCTGGAGAGATAGTAGCTTTTGTCATAGTGTCAGGATTTGAGTATAGGAGGAGAGGGGTAATGCTGCAGTTATACAGGCCTTGGTGAGGCTCCACCTTGAGTAGTGCACGCAGTTTTGGTCTCCTAGTCTGAGGAAGGATATTATTGCTATTGTGGGAGTCCAGTGAACATTCACCAGACTGATTCCTGGGATGGAAGAACTGACATATGAGGAAAAACCAGATCAACAGGGCTTCTACTCGCTAGGATTTAGCAAAATGAGGGTGATCTCAGAAACAAAACCCTGATGGGACTGGACAGGCTAGATGCGGGAAGAATGTTCCTGATATTGGTGGGGTGGTGGTGGGCAGTCCAGAACTAGGGGACACCCTAAGAATAAGGGGTAAACCATGTAGAACGGATACAAGGAAGAATTTCTTCACTCCGTTGTGAACCTGTGGAATTCTCTCCCACAGAAAGCTGTTGGCGCTAGTTTGTTAAGACATTTTCAAGAAGCTGGATACGGCCCTTGTGACTAAAGGATCAAGGGATACGAGACAAGGTGGGAAGGGGATACTGAAATTGCATGATCAGCCATGATCACATTGAATGGCGGCACAGGCTCAAAGGGCTGACTGGTCTACTCCTGCACCTATTTTCTACGTTTCTACAAAGTTCATGGAGTCATACAGCACAGAGACAGACCCGTCAGTCCAACCAGTTCATGCTGAACATAATCCCAAACTAAACTAGTACCAACTGCCTACTCCTCCTCTACCTCCCTCCAAACCTTTCCTATTCACGTACTTAGCCAAAATGCCTTTTAAACGCTGTAATTGTTCACACAGACCTCTTCGAGAAGTTCATCCCACATGCGAACTACTCTCTTTGTAAAATATTTGCCCCTCATGTCTTCTTCAACATCTCTCTCCTCTCACTTCAAAAAATGTGCTCCCTAGTCTTGAAATCCCCAATCCTAAAGGGGAAAGACAACTACCAGTGACCCTATTTATAGCCCTCGTTATTTTATAAAATTCTATAAAAGGACACATCTAAACTCCTATGCTCCAGTGGAAAAAACTGCCAGTCTTTCTTTTTAAACTCAAACCTTCCGTATCCAGCAACATTCTGGTGAATCTCTTCTGAACCTTCTCCAGCTTAATAATATCCTTCCTATAACTGGGTGACCAGAACTTGACATAGCTTTCCAGAATAAGCCTTTCTAATACCCCGTACAACCTCAGCATGACTTCCCAAATCCTGTACTCAAAGAACTGAGCAATGAAAGCAAACATGTAACCACCCTGCCTGTGTGTGATGGAAACTTTAAAAAACTGCATACCTGAAACCTTTATATCCCTCTATTCAACAATGCCCAAGGCCCCATCATTTATTGTACAAGTCTGACTCTTGTTTGTTTTATCAAAATGCAATACCTCGCATTTATCCAGATTGAACTCCATTTGCCATTTTGCAGCCCATTGACCCATTTGATTGCAGTCTCTCTGTAATCTTAGAAAACCTTATTCACTGTCTACAATGCCACCAATTTTGGCGTCAATCGCAAACTTCCTCAACAGCTCCATTTGTTCAGCGGCAGGAGTCGGGTGAGAGCGCAAGGGGATTGCTGGGAAGGTAAAATCATATATTCTGGCAGTGGCTAAACCCCTCACACTGCATGTATAGTGTCTCCCACACACCCTCCTCCTCTAACCAAAAAAAGACTGTGTGGAGGGTCAATAAGCACAACAATTTCCTCCGAGTCGGGAGAGAGCGTGACGGGACTGCTGGAAAGGTAAGCGGCGAGTGTAATAACTTACAGTTAGTGCTTCAGGGCCTTCATTTTTGGCGGCGGAGGAGGAGACCGGGAGCGAGAGCACAAGAGTGGCGTCTCCCATCCCTTCCACCTTCTCTAACCCAAGAATAAAAGGGTAAGTAAGTTATTCTCTACTTTTTACAAATCTTTTGGGGAAGTTTAAATTTAATGAGGATGGGCAGTCAGGGCAGTGCAACGTTCCTCCTGCAGGATGTGGGAGGTACGAGTCAACAGCAGTGACTCTGCTGACTTCACCTGTGGGAAGTGCACCCAGCTCCAGCTCCTCAAAGACTACGCTAGAGAGCTGGAGCTGGATGAACACAGGATCATTCGGGAGGCTGAGGTGGTGATAGAAACGAGATACAGGCACATAGTTACCCCTAAGAACGAAGGCAGTCGGGCGACAGTAAGGAAAGGGAAAAGGAAGGAAACAGTCAGTGAAGGGATCCCCTGTGGTTGTTCCCCTCAACAATAAGTACACTGTTTTGGATACTGTTGGGGGGACGACCTACCAGGGGTAAGCCACAGGGACTGGCTCTGTAGCTCAGAAGGGAAGTGGGGGAAGAATAGGAGAGCAATTGTAGTGGGGGATTCAATAGTTAGAGGCACAGATAGGTGGTTCTGTGAATGCGAACGGACAGTAAGTTGCCTCCCGGGTGCCAGGGTCCATGACATCTTTGATTGTGTCTTCAAGATCCTTAAAAGGGGAGGGTGAACAACCAGCAGTCATGGTACACATCAGTACCAATGACATAGGTAGAAAAAGGACAGAGAATATGAAAAATGAGTACAGGGAGTTAGGTTGGAAGCTGAAGTCCAAGACAAACAGGGTAGTTATCTCTGGATTACTACCAGTGCCACGTGATAACGAGGTAAGAAATAGGGAGAGAGTGCAGCTAAACACGTGGCTATAGGGCTGGTGTAGGAGGGAGGGCTTCCATTATGTGGATAATTGGAGCACGTTCTGGGGAAGGGGAGGACGGAAGGGCACAAATATCCTGGGAGGGAGGTTTGCTAGAGCTATATGGGATGGTTTAAACTAGATTGGCAGGGGGTGGGGAACCGGATTTGTAATTCAGAGGATGAGGTATTCAACCTTCCAAAAGACACAACAGGGAGCGAGGTTGTTAATAAAGAAATGTGGTCGATGGAGCGTAATTGTGGACACAGATGGTTTGAGGTGTGTATACTTCAATGCTAGAAGTTTCGGAAATAAGGCAGATGAACTTAAGAGCATGGGTCAGTACTTGGAACTACGATGTTGTGGTCGTTACAGAAACTTGGGTAACTCAGGGACAGGAATGGTTGTTGGAAGTTCTGGGATTTAGATGCTTTAGAAGAAATACGGAGGGTGGAAAAAAGAGGCGGGGGAGTCGCATTGCTAGTCAGGGCTAGTATAGCAGCTACTGAAAGGCAGCTCGAGAATGATATGTCTACAGAGCCAGTTTGGGTTGAGGTCAGGAACAAGAAAGGAGCAGTCACTTTGTTGGGTTTTTTTTTTAAAAAAGCAGACCCCCTAAATAGTTGCAGAGAAGTGGAGGAGCGGATTGCGAGGCAGATACTGGAAAGGTGCAGAAGTCACAAGGTTGTAATCATGGGTGACTACAACCTTCCAAATATTGACTGGAAACATTTTAGTTCTAATAGTTCAGATGGAGCGGATTTTGTCCAGTGCGTTCAGGAAGGATTCCTGACACAGTATGTTGATAGACCAACACGAGGAGAGGCCACTTTGGGATTTGGTGCTTGGCAATGAACTGGGCCAAGTGTTAGACCTGTTGGTAGGAGAGCATTTTGGCGGTAGCGATCATAACTCTGTTACCTTTACAATAGTCATGGAAAAGGATAGGTACATACAGCAGGGTGACGTTTATAATTGGGGGAAGGGTAATTATAATTCTGTTAGGCAAGAACTGGGTAACAGAATGGGAACAGATGCTATCAGGGAAGAACACGATACAAACGTGAGGATTGTTTAAGGAATACATACTGCGTGCGCTCGATATGCATGTCCCTAGCAGGCAGGGAAGATGCAGTTGAGTGAGGGAGCCTTGGTTCTTAAGAGAGGTAGAGAGGTAGAACGACTGGTTAAAAGGAAGAAGGAGGCTTATATAAGGTTTAGGAAACAAAGACCAGAAAACGCTCCAGAGGGATACAAGTTATCCAGGAAGGAGCTGAAGAAAGGGCTTAGGAGATATAGAAGGGGGCATGAGAAAACCTTGGCAGATAGGATCAAGGAAAACCCCAAGGCTTTTTATACGTACGTGAGGAATAAGAGAATAACCAGAGAAAGGGTAGGGCTGATCAAGGATTGTAAAGGGAATTGTGCACGGAGCCTAAAGAGATAGGAGGTCCTTAATGACTACTTTTCTTGGGTATCCACAACTGAGAGGGACCTAGTTGCAGGGGAGGACAGTGTAAAACAGGCTGGTAGGCTAGAGGTGGATGTTAGTAAGGAAGATGTACGAGGAATTTTGAGGAAGTTGAAGATAGACAAGTCCCCCGGGCCTGATGGGATTTATCCAAGGATTCCACGGGAAGCGAGGGAAGAGATCGCAGGGCCTTTGGCAATGATCTTTTCGTCCTCACTGTCCACAGGTATAGTGCCAGAAGATTGGAGAGTGGCAAACGTCATTCCCTTGTTCAAAAAAAGGGAATAAAGGATAACCCCAGAAATTACAGGCCAGTTAGTCTTACTTCAGTGGTGGGCAGTATTGGAAAGGGCTCAGAGATAGGATTTATGATCTCTTGGATAGGCAGTTTGATTCGGGATAGTCAGCATGGATTTGAGAGGGGTATATCATACCTCACAAACCTTACTGAATTCTTTGAAGTGGTGACCAAACACGTGGATGAAGATGGAGCAGTGGACGTGGTATACTTGGATTTAAGGAAGGCATTTGATAAGGCTCCCCATGGTAGGTTCATGCACAAAGTAAGGAGGCATGGGATAGAGGGAAATGTGGCAGATTGGATTCAGAATTGGCTGATCCTTAGAAGACAAAGGGTGGTAGTGGATGGAAAATATTCAACATGGTGCTCAGTTACGAGTGGTGTACCACAAGGATCTGTTCTGGGTCCTCTTCTATTTGTGATTTTTGCAAACGATTTGGACGTGGGAGCGGAAGGGTCGATTAGTAAGTTCGCGGACAATACGAAGGTGGGTTGAGTTGTGGATAGGGCCGAGGGCTGTTCTCGGTTACAAAGGGACATTGATCGGATGCTGAGCTGGGCTTAGAAGTAGCAGATGGAATTTAACCCTGAATAGTGTGAGGTGATTCATTTTGGAAGGACAAATTTGAAAGCAGAATACAGGATTAACGGAAAGATTCTTGGCAGTGTGGAGGAGCAGAGGGACCTTGGGGTTTATGTCCACAGTTCCCTGAAAGCTGCCACCCAGGTGGATAGAGTTGTTAAGAAGGCGTATGGTGTGTTAGCTTTCATTAATAGAGGGATTGAGTTCAAGAGCCATAAAGTTATGCTCCAGCTATACAAGACCCTGGTTCAGCCACATCTGGAGTATTGTGTCCAGTTCTGGTTGCCTCATTACAGGCAAGATGTGGAAGCATTGGAAAACATGCAGAGATTTACCAAGATGTTGCCTAGAATGGAGGGAAAGTCTTACAAGGAAAGCTTGAGAGATCTAGGGCTTTTCTCTTTAGAATGATAAAGGAAGAGAAGTGACTTGATACAGGTGTACAAAATGATCCCAGATATAGATACAGTGGACAGCCAGAGACTTTTTCCTAGGGTGGAGTACCTATGACAAGAGGGCAGTTTTAAAGTGAGTGGAGATAGATACAGGGGAGACATCAGAAGTAGGTTCTTTACTCAGGAGTGGTAGGGGCGAGGAATTGGCCTCATTAGAGGCATTTAAGCGGCTATTAGATTGGCATATGGATGATAGTACAAGGTAGAGGTGGAAGTTGGATAGACCTTAGGTTTAGGGTAAAAGTTCGGCACAATATTGTGGGCCGAAGGGCCTGTACTGTGTTGTTCTTTGTTCTAGGACATGAGTCATGCTCTACAGACAGTTCCCAGGGATAGAGCAATAGACATCAACTGCTGCTAGAGTGTTCTGACCAGCTTGCTGGTTTTCCAGTGCAAAACACTGCTCACAACAGAAGGTTGCAAACTGGCATATTCCAAGACCCACGATTATTGCCAAGGCTCACCCCAAGGTCTGGGTTGGCAACTACAGAGACATTATGGGGAAAGGTTACCATCTCAGGCCTTAGAGTCATTGTACACTAAGTACTAGAAAATGTCAACCCCCTCAGGTTGTACTCTGACATAGACCATGAGTGTTGAAAGTTTATTGTAGCACCAAACAGTGGACATGCAATAAGGAGGAAAGTTGAAAGCTACTATCATAATCTTAAGTATAAATGCTTTATATGTACACTACTGTTACTTATAAAAATTTACTTATGACTTCGGTCATTAATACAGGCGCCATAGTAAGGCGACTTATAACAATTTTCATTGTATTTTTCCTCGTAAAAGTACACATGACAATAAATTCTAAATTCAAATGCTAAGCATATTTTTGGAAAATAAATGCAAATTTCAAAGCCTTTATACCATACAATCTACAGACGGCACTTTGCATAATATGGATTATCGTACTTAATATTACAACTTCAACCCAAAACAAAAATGTTCTAAGTCCACGTAACGAACGTTCACTTTACATATCAATAGTGTGGCAAGTCTCAAGATTGGGCGGGGGTGGGTAGGGGGAAAAATAATCTTTAAATTATTAAAAGATCTCAAACCGTTAATGCAAAGGTATGAAATACCGTTCGAGAAGCATTTACGTATTGTAAAATATACTGAGTGGCCATTAACGACATTAAACAAGACCACGATGACTCGAATCCACATGGCTTGTCTACTTACAGCTGCAAGAAGGAGCACAAAGTATCGAAATATAAGAAACTGCATAGGTTCTCACACTACGGACCCTGATGCCAGCCCTTCCGTCAGTACGACGTGGTTAGTCACGTTTGACACAAGAGACAATAAATGAGAGCCTCACCCTTCCGTTCCTAGAATCAGTTGCCATATCCGGGTAGTCGAATATACTATTATTTATAAAGTATCAACAGACAAAGCCCAGAAAACAACCACATTGAAAACTGGAAGGGATAAGCCATTACAACCGAGGCCACCATTTGAGGCCTTTCGAGGGGGGTTGGGCCGCCAGCCGGAGCCCCGTCACCTCATTGGTGGAACCGGCTGATTGGCCGCTGTCACTTTTAAAAAAAGGTAGGTTTCGTCAATGGAAGGGGGAGATTTCAGGGGATTTATTTGTGCCTCTTCAATTTTCTCTCTGCCTGAAAGGTCCTAAGGAAGATACTAGGTGAGGGGGAAAAAAAAACCCTACAAAGCGATCGCAATCACAAAACCCTCTGAGCCCACAATCTATGCGCGGCCTTGACTCCTCCACTGCTATCACGTGATCATTTTAAATCCGGGTTCGTCCGCGCGCCGCTGCCTCTAACTGTCACTTTCCATTGGTAGCCGCGCGTGATGTATGAAGCCACCTCTTCATTGGTCATGACGGTTTGCGCGTTTCAGTACGCTCCACTACAGAGGACTCTGATTGGCTGAACACTCCGGATTTTTGCGTCTGGTTTCTGATATCGGCTGTCTGTTTGGTGTGACGCCGGGAAGTGTGATTTTATAAATTATTTTTTATTTTGTGTTTTTATTTTGGCGGGGAGAGGGGAATAAACCAGGAAGCAAAATTCTTTCGTCTTGATACGTCTGGGTTTCTATTCCTACTCGTGTCAAGAAGCCAGCAACGCGTTGAAGCCAGAGCGGCCGGTTGCGCCTATTGATTGGTATTTGAAATAATGGCCGCGCTTTATGCTTGTACCAAATGCCACCAGCGGTACCCGTTTGAGGACCTCTCCCAGGGCCAGCAGCTATGTAAGGTTTGTAGTAAACGTCAGCTCTATCCGCCGGAAATGAGTTATACTGCTGTTTGTCATTTGTATTTATTTGATCCAAAATCCGGCCAAGTACGTTGTGCTGTGGCCAATCCACTCGCTGGTTCTCACTTAGCAGGCCCTGCCCAATGCGGAAGACGCCGGGCAATAAACCACTTTTGAGCTTCACTCGCGTGGTAGCTGGCCATGTCACTGTTCGAATCGGCCCGAAACGTCAGCCTTCCTGCTCCTCTGATGCTGCTTGGCCTGCTGTGTTCATCCAGCTCTACACCTTGTTATCTCTTTTCCCATCAATACTGTTTCCCCGATATTCTTTGCTACTGCCATTCTCTTTTTGTGTCTTGCTGTCACTTCATCCAGTGATTAGTTTGAACGTGTAAGATTTAAGGTTGTTTTGCTGTTCCCTCCTGGGACAAACTCGACAAGGAGGAGGACTATGTGTAATAGATTTCACAGACTTTCTAGATTATCTAAGAAATTCAAATGGAAAATTAAACAAGTTAGAAGTTCTTGATTGTCATGCACTGAAAGATCCAGAATATGAAATGAAAAATTAATTATTCTCTAAACGCAGATATTTAGGTCCCTAATGTAAATAATTGTCCCCATCTCTCTTCAGAGATGTGACCATTTGGCTATCTTGTTTACACTGTAAAAGTGACCTACTTAGTTTAATGAAGACTGGGAAATGTACTGTATCCTTTTAAGCATACATTTCAATTTTTTGTTTGCTTCTGCCCTTTTGGGCAGTATTTTAATCAAATTCCCACTATTTTGCCATTAATATTTAATCTAGGCCCTTCAATTGCTAACTTACCTGCTAGTGGAAACACTTTTTTTTTCTAATTTACTCTTTGCATACCCTGTCATGATTTTGAATGCATTTATTAAAACTTTTCTTAACCTTCACTGTTCTCTAGAGAGAGCAATCCCAGTTTCTGGTGTCTTTCTATTTCACATCCAGTGTTCCCTTTAAAATCTTAACATCATTGCTAAAACATTGTACCCAACTGAGGCCTGTTCAACAATTTTTAAAATGAAATGCTGGAGATCTGAAATTAAAAGCAAAGTCAGCAGGTCTGGATGCATCTGTGGAGTAAGAAACCGTGTTACCATTTTGAGTAAAATGCATCTGAAATTTTTAAAATGCCCTAAAAGACTTTTATAGTCTTCACAATCCTATCGATTACTTTATCAGCTTTCAAGGATCATTATTGTTTGTTAGTCTTAATTATGCAATAATTGTATTGGATGCCATGATATGAAAAGATCTGAATACTTGACTAGATCTACATGTCTTAAAAATTTAAAGTGGATAACATCCAGCTTCCATATTTTTTTCCAAAGGGAAGTTCCCACTGCATCATGAGTGGTTTTCATGGTATATGATTGAAAAGTGCACAGTTTTCATTTGCCATCACTGCTCCCTTTGTAAATGTTTATTTTTCAGCACACATCCAAAGTTGTGACCAGGGTGATGCATGATTGTCTTGAATGCCAGTTCATCATTTTTTGCAATGGATTTTTACTTTGGTGTATGAAGTTGAAAATGCCCCAAGTAACACATGGTAGATTTATAGGAGAGATATATTGCAGATGTGATATGTGTGATGAGTTTTATGTATTGCTGATTATCAGATTTCAACATAAGACTTAACTAAAGAGAGTTAAGACTTTCAAGTATATAAGTAATTTGGGCCTTTACTTGGTCTCCTATTTTTAGTTGTATAAATTGATAACTTCCTTCTTTGACAAACTTTGTTCCTTCATTTTGACTTGTGAAACACATGCTGTTATGATGATTCAATACAGGCAAAATATTTGACACCATTTAATTTGTGATTCATAAAGTTCTTAACATGAAAAATTGTCTTGGCCAGAAAATTCTTAACATCAACTTTGTGAAGTGCACTGGTCAGTAAGTTAACTCTTGGTTTCCAAAGGAGGATCCTAATTGCGTTTTGCTGCAATTTTCCTACAGTTATTTTATTCAATGAGCCATGTTCTTAGTTCATATTTATTTTAACCAATTTTTCTGTAACCGATTAGCCTATACTTAAGAGGAATTTTTTTTGCTTGAAATGTAACTTCTGTTTGACTGTTTTGATGAAAGAGCTTGCAGAAAACATAAATGCATATGGTTGGCTGTTCTTTACGGGCTTTTCTTTTGTAACCCAGACTTGGGGGTATTGGGCTTGTTAGTAGATGTTTATAGAGTAGCGCTGAGCCTTGAACTAACTCCTGTTTCACAATTTTATGGTTTGAAAGGTATTTGAGTTTAGTACTATGGAAGTGTAATTAAGGCTTCTGGAGGCAGAGAAACAGTTACCGTTGAGACAAAGGTTGGCATTGCAGATAGCCAATTTAGCCTTTTCTAGAGGTTAAGTGGAAAGTCATTAATGTCACCTTGTCTGATAGATGCAACTTACAATTTTGTTAGGTAGGATTTTTTTCTCTCTTTGAATTGATCATCTTTAGCAGGTAATAACATAATAATTAGCATTCCAGACCCATTGGGAGGTACGTACATGGTGTTAGTCATCTTGACTTTGATTTTAAGATGTTTCTGGAAGTTTATTGCCAAGTCCAGTTATATGATTATAATAGCTTTTTTTTTGTTGAACTGTTAAATGTGTTCTTAAAACTGACACTAGGGGTTTGAGTAAATTGCATAGTATTTTTTGAGAGATTCTCGCTGTGAGGACCAGTGAAAATTCTTGCCATATCTTATCAACCATGCCTCATTAACTACCTGCCTTGGCCTTGTGGTGCATCTCCCATCTGATTCTATGACCAATCCCCCTCCACTGACACCCTCATCCGCTTAGCCAAACTCGTCCTCACCCTCAACAACTTCTCTTTCAATTCCTCCCACTTCCTACAGACAAAGGGGGTGGCCATGGGTACCCGCATGGGCCCAAGCTATGCCTGCCTCTTTGTCGGTTACGTGGAACAATCCCTCTTCCGTACCTACGCAAGCCCTAAACCCCACCTCTTCCTCCGTTACATTGATGACTGTATCGATGCCGCCTCGTGCTCCCACGAGGAGCTCGAACAGTTCATCCACTTCACCAACACCTTCCACCCCAACCTTAAGTTCACCTGGACCATCTCTAATACCTCTCTCTCCTTCCTGGACCTCTCTGTCTCCATCTCGGGCAACCATCTAGAAACCGATATCCATTTCAAGCCCACCGACTCCCACAGCTACCTAGAATACACCTCCTCCCACCCACCTTCCTGCAAAAATGCCATCCCCTATTCCCAATTCCTTCGCCTCCGCCGCATCTGCTCCCAGGATGAGGCATTCCACTCCCGTACATCTCAGATGTCCTCGTTTTTCAAGGACCGCAACTTCCCCCTCTCAGTGGTCGAGAACGCCCTCCACCGTGTCTCCCGCATTTCCTGCAACTCATCCCTCACACTCCGTTCCCGCAATAACAACCAAAAAAGAATCCCCCTCGTCCTCACGTACCACCCCACCAACCTCCGGATCCAACGCATCATCCTCCGACACTTCTGCCATCTGCAATCCGACCCCACCACCAAAGACATTTTTCCCTCCCCACCCTTATCTGCTTTCCGGAGGGACAACTCTCTCCGTGACTCCCTTGTCCGCTCCACACTCCCCTCCAGCTCCACCACACCCGGCACTTTTCCCTGCAACCGCAGGAAGTGCTACACCTGCCCCCATACCTCCTCCCTCACCCCCATCCCAGGCCCCAAGAAGACTTTCCACATCAAGCAGATGTTCACCGCTGTACCCGTTGTGGCTCGTCTACATCAGGGAAACCAAGCGGAGGCTCGGTTCGCAATAAACAACTGCACCTCCCAGTCGCGAACCATTTCAACTCCCCCTCCCATTCATCAGATGACATGTCCATCCTGGGCCTCCTGCACTGCCACAATGATGCCACCCGAAGGTTGCAGGAACAGCAACTCATATTCCGCTTGGGAACCCTGCAGCCCAATGGTATCAATGTGGATTTCACAAGCTTCAAAATCTCCCCTCCCCCTACCGCATCCCAAAACCAGCCCAGCTCGTCCCCGCCTCCCTAGCCTGTTCTTCCTCCCACCTATCCCCTTCTCCCACCTCAAGCCACACCCCCATCTCCTACCTGCTAACCTCATCCCGCCCCCTTGACCTGTCCGTCCTCCCTGGACTGACCTATCCCCTCCCTAACTCCCCACCTACACTCACTTTTACTGGCTCCATCCCCGCCTCTTTGACCTGTCTGTTTCCTCTCCACGTATCTTCTCCTCTATCTATCTTCTGTCCACCTCCCCCTCTTTCCCTATTTATTTCTGAACCCCCTTCCCCTCCCCCATTTCCGCTGAAGGGTCTAGGCCCGAAACGTCAGCCTTTTTGCTCCTATGACACTGCTTGGCCTGCTGTGTTCATCCAGCTCTACACCTTGTTAACCAAGTACCTGCTCTGATTTCCATGTTGAGATTTGTTGATATCTAGCTTGTTTGGCACATTTGATAAGATGCGAAATTGTATATTAATAAGTTACGTTGTGATATGGCACTTCATTAATCCCCTGTAATTGCTGCTCATCACGGCCAGTGAGAAACCCACCACATCACTCAGCAAAGGCATAAAAGTGAGATCCTCCTTCATCAGGGTCGCCCATAAAGAATAAGAGCAGCAAAAGGCTGTTCAGCCCCTCAACCCTGCTCTTCCATTCAGTAGGTTCATGACTGATCTGGTATTCCTTGTTCACTTTCCTGACTTTTCCTTGTAACCCTTGATTGTCCTACTGATCAAGAATCTATAACTATCTCAAACTTAAATATGCACAAAGACTCTTCTTGCCATGGAGAGCTGTGTGGGCAGCTCCAAAGGCACACTTTCTTCTGATGAAAGAAATTCCTCTTCTTAATTTGGCACCCACTATTCCAAGACTATGCCTTCTGATTCTAGACTCTCCAATGAGGGGAAACGTCCTCTCGGCATTTACCCTGTCAATCCCCTTAGGAATCCTATGTTTTTCCATGAGAACACCTCTCCTTATACATTTCGAACGTGCTGGACTTCTGATTCTGCCACACATCTTGCTATCGCCTATATTGCCCAGGCCTCAATAAAATCTGTCCTATATATGTAATCTATATTCAAATTAGTTTTAACTCCATTCGTAACACTGTCTCTCAATGTTGTTCCTTCAAAAAATAAGTTCACGTTAAGTGGTACCTGTTGATTTTGCCAATCATTCTGTCACCTTGAAGTCATTTGGTATCTCACTAAATTATCAAGTTTTGCATCATTTGGAAAATTTTAAACTGACAAGGAGAGGCAATGGCTTAGTAGTATTATTGCTGGACTGTTAATTCAGAGACCTAGATAATGTTCTGGAGACCCACGTTCGAATCCTGCCATGGCAGACGGTGGAATTTGCATTCAATAAATATCTGGATAAAAGAGTCTAATGAAGACTATGAATCCTTTGCTGATTGTTGGGAAAAACCCATCTGGTTCACTAATGTGCTTTAGAGAAGGAAACAGCTATTACCTGGTCTGGCCTAGGTGTGACTCCAGACCCACAGCAATATGTTGACTCTGAACTGCTCTTTGGGCAATTGGGACAGGCTGTCTAGCCAGCGACGACACCATCATCCCAGTACATCTTCCTTACCCTTTTGAGGGTACAACTTATTTAAAATCATGTTTTTTTTTCATAGAGCTTTGCATGGGCAGGTTTTCTCTTGAAAAACCAATTAAATGACTTGACTTTCAAATTCCAAACTGAATTTTTGAAATCCGATACAAAATAGCTTGTGAATCATCTACGTATTTTCTGACATGTGAAGTTGCATGTTTTGTGTTGCACTTGTTCCATTTAATTAAAACATGATCTTGTGCATTTTAGTGAAGTGCTTCACAAACTCCATTCCGATGTGACTTCATTTTAACACATGAAAATTCACGTGATTCCACCCCCTGCCTCACCAGCAACACCAAAACAGTAAGAATGCCACATTGTAACCTTCAATTTGTAGTTAAAGTTCAGGTGTAGACAATGTCATTCGGATTTTCACATGTACAATTTACTTTTAAAATACCTTGTAAGAGTGATACTTCATGTAATTGTACAGGTCTCAGATCGCTGTCCATCCTGCCTGCGCCCCCAAACCCTTATAAAGTGATACAGCATGGAAACAGACCCTTTGGCCCAACATTTCCATGCCAACCAGATTTCCTAAACTGAACTCTTCTATTTGCCTGCATGTGGTCCAAGTCTTTCTTATTCATGCACCAGTCCAAATTTCTTTTACTTTGTAGAGTATCATAGAATCCCTACAGTGTGGAAACCGGTCCAACAAATCCACACCGACCCTCCGAGCAGCCCACCCAGACCCATCCCCTATAACCCACCTAATCTATACATCCCTGAACACTATGGGCAGTTTAACATGGTCAATCCACCTAGCCAGCACATCTTTGACTGTGGGAGGAAACCCACGCAGACATGGGGAGAATGTGCAAACTCCACAGAGACAGTCACCCAAGGGTGGAATCTAACCCGGGTCCCTGGCGCAATGAGGCAGCAGTGCTGCCCAACTTGTTGTAATTGTATACCCCTCTGCCACTTCTTCTAGCAGCTTGTTCCCTACATGCAGTTGTGTGTTAAGTTGCCTCTCAGGTCCCCAATATTCACCTTATCTATGGCCCTGATGATTTTATAAGCCTCTATAAGGTAACCCCTCAGCCTTTGGCTCTCCAGAGAAAAACACACCAGCCTATCCAGCCTCTCCCCATAGCTCAAACTCTCCAGTCCAGCAACATCCTTTGTAAATTTTTTTGTTTGCACCTTTTCCTGTTTAATAACATCCTTCCCATAGCAGGTTGACCAGAATTGTATGCAGTGCTCAAGCTGTGGCCTTTCCAATGTCTTGTACGGTTATTTCTGCTATAGTGCGTGTTTCATTAACGCGAATTAGCTGTAACACGATTGAATAGTGGATGCTGTTTGGATTACGCGAACTTCGTACAGTACAGTATAGTGATTTTTTTTTCTATAACTTTATTTTCTACAGTGCGAGGTCACACAAGAACATAACTATTGTGTTATAGGACAAATACTTGTGCAGCTGTAACATGGCGTCCCAACTTCTGTACAGGTATTTCTCGTATAACGCAATTGTTGCGATCTTGTGTGCTCTCGTGCTATAAAAAATCGCTACAGAAGTAGAAAGTTTGCATTATCCAAACAGCGTCCACTATTCATCAATCGCTTTACAGCCAATTCACATTAACGAAACACACGTTATAGCAGAAATACCTTACAATGCTGTGACCAATGAAAGCAAGCATGCCAAATACCTTCAGTTAGCACCTCTTGTTTTCTGCTTTCACTACTGTGCACATACTCTACCTGCTAACATTCAAATCTGCCCCCTCCACCTGCATTTACTTAACAGCAACAACCCCCGCCCCAATATTTAGTGTTTCCTGTTCCTAGGCAGTTTGTCACACTTGGCTTTCCCTTTCCAAATTCACTGTACCTCCACGTTCACCATGCACTCACTCACCAGCCTCTCTCCTCTTCACAGTTTCGTTTTTTTGTCTTGTTACTGGTGCCCACAAAACAGAGTTGCCATCCTGAGCCTGTACCAACAAACTGGCAAGTCTAGAAATATAGCGAAATTTCAATCCACTTTCCCAATTCAGCCACATGACCTTTTTTTCTGTGTTTGGTCAGCGTCCGAGTTATGCTTAAAACCCATCACATTCTCTGCTTCTCTTTCCTTCTGAATAAAGAAACATCGGATGCTATTATCTGTGTTTCTCCCTCCATGCATGCTCATTTTCTCCAGCACCTTGTTTTTATTACTGAGTTGTTGCTTGCCGGTGCCAAGTCATGCATAAACAACCCAGACCCACTCAAACTTGCTGTTAAAAGTGGCTCCTGAGTTAAAGGGTGCTTTGGTCTTGTTGTTCGCATCAATCCTGGCTTCTGAGATTGTTCTGTCAGAGCCTTTGGACTGGACAGCCTCCCCTCTAGAGGCAATCCTTTTGGTGTTTACAACCCAGAATTTGGGAATTCTTGTTGCAGTTTCTATTAAGTAATTTGTTTACTAGCTTGCTGCACTGGCCTCCGATTGGAGCAGAGAGAAAATTTTGTAATAATTTGTTGAAGATGTGGCTCTTTTGAGAGGTGCAGAGCTGCTTGCTTGATTTTATTTATTGTCACGTGTACCAAAAAACAGTGTAAAGCTTTGTTTACGAGCGGTACAGGCAGATCATAATAAGCAAAGGATGTACAGATCAAGAAGACTTAGAGGCATACAGGTCACATTGCACAGGGCATCCACTAGGCAAGATCAACATTAGCAAGATCAGTATTATTTTGAGGCTGGAGAGTCCATTCATCAGTCTTGACGGCTGGGAAGAAGCTCTTCCTGAACCTGCTCATGCGTGTGTTCAGGCTTCTGTATTTTCTGCCTGACGGAAGAGGTTGTCATAGATCATTACCGGGGTGCAATGGATCTGTGATGTTGGCAGCCTTTCTGCAGCAGCGAATCATGTAAATGGAGTCCATGGATGGAAGGTTGGTTTCCATGATGGTCTGGGCTATGCAAAGCACCTTCTGTAGTTTCTTACAGTCCTCGACAGAGCAGTTCCCATGCCAGACTGATATGCATCCGGACAGTATGCTTTCAATGATGCATCTGTAGAAGTTGGTGAGGTACCTTATGGACATGCCAAATTTCCTGAGCTGCTTGAGGAAGAAGAGGCGTTGTTGTGCTGCCTTGACTATTTACGTGGGAAGTCCAGGACAGGTCATCTGTTATCATCACTTCGAGGAACTTCTGGACTGTTTGCAATAAATTATTTCTTCAACTTGTTCATCTGCTTAATTATATGATTTTAGTATTTTAAAGCTGACTATTTTTAATATAGGCAATTGAAATTCCAAGTTATTTAAAATTCTGTTTTAAAATGTTTTCAATTAAAATACTATGTTCCTTTGTGGTTTATTAGGTATCAAATACATTTATTGCAAAAATAGCTCCATTCTTAGAGGTAGATCATACAGTATCTTTTTCTTCGTCCTATACCTGGGATAGTCAAGGTAACTTATTGTTTCAACCTACAAGGTATTAGTGTGACAATTTGAAACTGTATTTTCTATTTGCACCCATAGTGGGGGATAATGCAGTTATTTTATTTCATGGGCAAAAACACCTTTTTTTTTTCTAGTTATTGACTCCATTCCTGTCTCTGCTAATAGTCTGTGGTTAGGTCAGTGTGTTCACAACCTTGGTGTCATATCTGATCCTGATGAGCCGCTGACCTCTTATTTGCCATTTATAAGACCTTTTTCACCCAAGTAATATCGCGCAACTTCACCCCTATCTCAACACAGCTGCTGCTGATACCTCTATGCATGCCTTCATTATTCCTAGGCTTAAATATTCCAACGTACTCCAAGCTGGTCTCCCACATTCTACCATAAACTTGAGGTCATCCAAAGCTCCTACTGTCTATGCCTTAGCTCCCAGCAGCGTTTCCTGTCTCACCTTTGGGTTTGCTGACCTAATGTGTTTTTGTGAAGTAGCGTCTGGATTTTGAAATCTCCTCCCTTTGTGGCCTTGCTGCTACCTATCTTCGTAATCTCCTCCAATACACAGCCAGTGGATATCTACTTTAATTCTGCACTGTTATACCTTTTCATTGACAACTGTTTTAGCATTGGTGACCGTGCTATTGGTTATCTAAGCTCAGGTTCTGGAATTCCATCACTACCTGTACCTTTCTTCCTTTCAACCAATGTTTAACATCTACTGCTTTAAGTTTTTCATCTGATATTTCCTTTGGATTTGTTTTAATGTGCTTTGAAAAATATTGTGATATTTGACTGAGTGCTTTGTTTATCTTCTAAAAAGGAGTGTCGGATAGCACATCCAGTAGTCAAGTGTACATACTGCAGAACTGAATTCCAGCAAGAAAGGTACAGTTGCAATAACACGCTTTCATTTAGTTCTGTGCCCATTTGAAATCTTAACCTTTTCTGAATTATGGGTTTCTTATTTTGTGCAGCAAAACCAACACAATATGCAAGAAATGTGCACAGAATGTGAAGCAGTTTGGAACAGTAAGTTGATGTGATGTTTTGCGATGCTTTAATAACACGGATTATAAGAACTTGCAGGTCCTAAATTTTGTTACTGGGACAATTATTAATATTTTAGTATTAGTAGTGAAATTTCTACTAGTAAATAATGTATGTGCTGCAGTATTGCTGCTATCCAGCTTTTGAGTTTGAGCAGGGTAAGCAGAGTGTGCTTGGCTTTTGTTCCAGTTTTTCATTTTAGGGTTTGCTTTAATTTATCTTGTTGTTTCAAATTATGTCTACAGATTGAGTTTGTGAGAGAATTAGTCATGTTGCTCAACACAAGTAGTCTGTGGTAATTATTAGTCAATTTTGCCAGCCAAAAATTTAGATGACTTTCATTTTCATGAATATAGAGCTGACTAAGGTACTGGAAGGCTACATTCGTCTGCCTTTCATAAAATGGGGTGAGAGAGACGAATAGTTTATTCTGAAGAGTAATATTTCTACTTCATTCTAAGCAACTAAATTGATGGTTGATTGTCAAGTAAGCCCCGTGCAGCTCAAAATAATTTTCCTTTACACTGCCATTATTGGTGTAAACTCCATGAAGCAAGAACATTTGCTGATAACGTTATGAAATATTTATTTTTAAACCTTAACATATGAACATCCTTCCAAGAACAATCATCACTTTTTTAAAAAATGTCGATGGGTAATTCTCTTGGTCTCCAGTACCTTCTCGAAAAAATGTCCAACTCCAACTTGGAGGTGGAGATTCTGGCGTACTTGTGTAGGTAATGAAACAGAACATAATCGAAAGAGATTAATCTAACTGCTTTGTACCATATAACTTGATTTTTATCACTGTCCCATCCCTGAAAACTCTTCAGATCATTCCCACTGACTCTGACTAGCTCTCCTAATGCAACATTCATGTCACGTTCGCATCTCCTCCCATGCCCCCACCCCCAAAAAAAATTGTCTCTCCATGGCTTTTCAAAGAAACTTGGAACATTTGAGCTCATTACTTAGTGGAACAGTAGCTAGGGTGCATGACTTGTATGTGGATTTTCTGCACTCCTTATTTTGAGGTTTGTTGCGCTTAGTTAATTTGAACAATGGAATTAGATGGAAGTGGTCCTGTTTTTCATTTTGTGTGATCAGTGTTGGAAATAGCGTTCCCAGTTCCAGCTTGAAGATCTAGGACGTTGAGTCAGAACCACTTGGACATATCTTGAATCCCAAGATGTGCTTTTGCCCTTTTTTAATATAAATGATGTATTGAAACACAAAGCCATGCTGACTACTCCTAATCAAACCCTGTCTTTTTAAATGCCTGTATATCTTATTCCTCAGAATCTTATCAAGTAACTTACCACAGACGTTAAGCTTACTAGTCTGTAACTCCCAGGTTTATCTTTGCAGCCCTTCTTGAATAAGGGCACAACATTCACTATCCTCGGGTTTTCCAGGACCTCACCTCTGGCTAACGATGATGCAAATATATTGGTCAGGGTCCCCGCAATTTTTTCTCTAGCCTCATGCAAGGTTCTTGGATATATCTAGTCAGGAATAGGAGATTTATCCTCCTTCATACATTCTAATACTTCCAACACCACCTCTACTGTGATATGACTGTCCCCAAGATGTTGCCATTAACTTCCCCAAGTTCCCAAGTTGTCTTGTCTTTCTCCGCTGTAAACGCAGGAGAAATATTCATTGAGGAATCTCACCCATTTCCTATGGTTCCACATATACACATCCACTTTTGTCCTTGAGGGGTCCTATTATCTCTCCAATTATTTTTCCTTCAATATACTTAAAGAATCTCTTTGGATTCACCCTAATCTTCTCAGCCAAAGCTATCTCATGCCCACTTTCTGCCTTTCTGATTTCCTTCTTCAATAAACTCCTGTATCCCGTATATTCCTCCAGGGATTCCCTAGATCCCAGCTGCCTGTTCCTGAGCCGTACCTCCTTCATTTTTCTGGTCAAGACCTCAATATCACCTGTCATCCAGGGTTCCCTACTTCGTCATCATTAGAGGAACGTATAGACCTTGAGCTCTAGCTATCACACTTTTAAAGGCCTCCTACTTGCCAGAGATCCCTTTTCCTGCAAACGAACTACTCCAGTCATCCCCTGCAAGCTCCTGTCTAATTCCATCAAAATTTGCATTGTCCCAATTTAGAACTTGAATGTGCGGGCCAGTTTTGTCCCTCTCCTTAAGTATTTTAAAATTAATAAAACTATGGTCGCTGGTCCCAAAATGTTCCCCCACTGACATCTCAGTCACCTGTCTTGCCCTGTTCCCCAAGAGTAGGTCGAGTTTTGCCTCTTCCCGAGTAGGACCCTCTACATGCTACTTGAAGAAACTTTCCTGAACACATTTAACAAATTCCACCCCATCTAAGCTCTTAAAACTATGGCAGCCCCCAGTCTATGTTAGCAAAATTAAAATCCCCCACTATGACAACCCTATTTCTCCTGCAGGTCTCCATAATCACCCTGCATATATGTTCCTCTAATTCTTGTTGACTATTTGGGGGCCTATAATACGGCCCCAGTAACATAACATCCCCTTCTTATTTCATAGCTCCATCCACAAAGTCTCACCAGATGATCCCTCAGTTATTTCATTTCTGACTACTGCTGTGATACTCCCCTTAATCAAAAATGCAACTCTCCCCTCCCCTCTTTCCTTCACCTCTCCTAAAGCGCCTGTACTCTGGCACATTAAACTGCCAGTCCTGTCCCTCCCTTAGCCATGTTTCTGTAATGGCTATAATATCCCAGCCCCACGTACCTCTCCATGCCCTGAGTTCACCGGCCTTACCTGTCAGCCGTCTTGCGTTGAAATAGATGCAATTTAATTCAACAGGCATTCCTCGCCCCCTGTCCTGTTCCAGCCTTACCTGTTTTTTCACCTTTCTACTTCTGATGACTGTATCTCCTTCCAGCCTCGCACTTGCCTCCCTGGTGTTGAGGATCCCACCCCTCTGCCAATCTAGTTTAAACCTGCCCTTGCAGCAGCAGCATATCTACTCCTTGACACCAGGCCCTGGACAATCTGCAGGTGACTTATGCGCCACAGTGATGTCTTTCCCTCTCAGTTGCCCTCTGCTGGACACTCTTCCACCTGCCGATCACAAGGGCTGTTCCCAGACTATCTACTTTTTAGTGCGGGTGACTGCTTCCAGGCTCTAATGTATGTGCTGAAGTGATCTCTTTCCCTCTCAATTGCCCTCTGCTGGACAACTCCATTGTCGTGGGATGAAATGTCCATTATGGTAGAAGGCAAACTAGATAGACTAGGGTTTTTTTTGTTGTTCAAGAACAGGGATGAGAAACTTCTGCCATTTGTCAGATTTCTTCAAACTGTCTAAGGTCTCTGTTTTTGAAGTTGTTAAGAGCGGGAGCTGCTGCAATGAGTTACTAAGTGTGCAAAAGGATAGTGAAGCAGTGACTGGAAGAAAGAGCTGCTCCTCCAGTCACAATTCTTTCTCTTCTTGATTCAGCCATTGAATATTACTTAGTTAATCTATATTTTCAAACAACCTGCTCAGTGATGTTATTACGTACCTCTGGAGCAGCTGGGACTTGAACCTGGGCCTCAGTCCAGGAGTAGGGACACTTCCATTGCACCACAAGAGGGCCCGAGACTCAGCTGCTGCAGCTTGTCCACTATCAGCTTGCAACTGAGACCTACAGAACTGGACTCTACAGCTGGCAACTGAGACTGAATCAGTACTACTTGAGCTCTGGCACAGGAGCATGGAAATGCAAGGACTTGTTGGTGCAATCAGAAGGTAGACTGTAAGTAAAATATATTAGTTGGAATATTGAAAGGCCAACATTTATATTAAGCACTTCCCCCAGACAGGAACTCTGTGCCATATTTCCATTTCCGAGGTGAGTAGCTTAGGTCAGGAAATTTTCCGACTTGGTAGAATTGCTTCAGTGAAACGGCTTTGTCAGACAACTTTTGTTTTGGTAGAGCCAGGCCTGCTACATCCAAAGCAGATTGGAAGTAGCCACAGGAGTGGCTGGTTAAAATGTTCACTTTGGTTCTCTGGAATTTTATTACAGTTGTTTTCTTATATTTTATCCCCTGTACCCTTGCCTCACAAACACCCATCCAATCTCCTTGTCACCTAAAAGCAAACTTGTACCCTTCAAACCCCTAATGCCTTCGGTACCACTTTATTTCAATTCTCAGTTTAATTTTCTACGGTCCAATGAACTTTGTAACTATAAACACTTCACATCTATTTGGTTTGACACATATAGGTTGACAGTTTCAGCAGTTGCTTTAAAAACAAAAGTGAAAAAGATTTTTTTTAAAGCAATTCCATACACTACCATTGTTACAAAGTTATACAAAAATTCTTAGTCAAGTTAGTGATGAACGTACTGATTTGAATTTGTGAAGGGAGCTAGGCATGAATGTTTGTCTTCTGTTTAATTCTATGGAAGAGAACGCGGAGGATGGTGCTGGAAAAGTTTCAGGGGATGTGACTAAATAGTGTAGGTCATAGAATATTGAATCTCGGGTATGCAGATGACAAAATACTTACAAGCCTATACAAAGAATGAGCTAGAGACTATGACAGGTCTTTTAAAAGACAGAGTCTTTTGGACTAGATATATAAGTGAAACAAACTCAAAATTGCATTACAAAAACCAAGGTAGAGCAGTGGAAATCTTCAAATATCTTGGCTCATTGATTAACATCAAAATTGCAATTTTAAAAAAAAAACTATGTCTGGATTAAATTAGCTGCAGCATGAGGAGTGACAAGTATCTTTTACTATAATAGAACAAAAACTGTGAATACTGAAGATCTGAAACAAAAACAGAAATTGCTAGAGAAACAGAGTAAGTCTGGCAGCATCTGTAGGGAGAAAACAGTGGAAAATGGTAGGAGGCACCAGATACTTAAAAAGGTATGGATTCTGACAGTCTTCTGGCAATGGTACTAAAGACTTCTGTTCCCCTAGCCAAGCTCTTCCAGGATAGCTACAACGTTGACATCTATCCAACAATGTGGAATTTGCCCTGGTGTGTCCTGTATACACACAGCAAGAAAAATACAACCTGTCCAATTGCTGCCCCATTAATAAAGTGATGGAAGGTATCATTAACAATATTATCAAGCATCACATTCTCAGCAATAACCTGTTCACTGATGCTCAGTTTGAATTCTGCCATGTCCACTCTGCACCTGCCCTCATTTAGCCTTGGTTCAAACATGGACAAAAGAGTTGAATTCCATAGGTGAGGTGAATGTGACAGCCCTTGACATCAAGACCACATTTGACTGAGTGTGGCATTAAGAGCCCCTAGTAAATTTGGAATCCATGACTATCAGGGAGCAAACTCTCAGCTGGTTGGACTCCTCCTGGCACACAGGAAGATGCTTGTGGCTGTTGGAGGTCAGTCATCTCAGTCCAGGACATCTCTGCAGGAGTTCCTCAGGGTATTGTGGTATGCTCAACCATCTTCAGCTGCTTCATCAATGACCTTCCCTCCATAATAAAGTCAAAAATGGGAATGTTCACCAATAATTGCCCAAGGTTCAGCACCATTCGTGACTCTTAAGATATTGAAGCAGTTCACGTTCAAATGCAACAAGATATGGACAATATCCAGGCTTGGGTTGACAAGTGGCAAGTAACATTTGTGCTATACGAATGCCAAGCTTTCACTGCCTGCAATAAGAGACAATCTAACCACCTTGATATACAATGACACTACCAACATCTTGGGGTTATCATTGACCAGAAAATCAACTGGTCTCACCACATAAACACTGGCTACAAGAGCAGCTCAGAGGTCAAGAATGCTACAACGAGTAACTCGCCAAATGATTCCTCAAAGCCAGTCTACCGTCTATAAGACTCAAGACAGGAGTGTGACGGGCTTATGTCTCTATTGAGTGCAGTTCCAACAACAATTAAGAAGCTTGACACCATCTCGGACAAAGCAGCCTACTTGATTCGTACCACATCTGCAAGCTTCCACTCCCTCCACTATTGAGACCCAGTCACAGCAGTGTGTAATATCTACAAGATGCACTGCTGAAATTCACCAGAGATCCTTAGACGGCACCTTCCAAGCCCATGGCCACTTCCATCTAGAAGGATAGGGGCCGCAAACACATGGGAACAACACCACTGCAAGATCCCCTCCCCTCCACGCCACTCGCCATCCTGGCATGGAAATACATTGCTGTTCTTTCACTGCTGGGTCAAAATCTTGGAATTCCCTGCTTAAGGGCATTTTGAGTCAACCTGCAGTATTTGGACTGCCGCAATTCAAGAAGGTAGCTCTCTGCCACCTCCTTAGGGGCAACACATAATGACATCCCAACTCGTTTATGTGCTGACTGATGAAGGCAAGTGTGCCAGACGCCACCTTCCTGTCTACTTGCGACTCCAATTTTAAGGATCTGTGCACCTACACCCCTAGGTATTTTTGTTTGGCAACACTCTCCAGGCCCCTACCATTTAAGTGTATAAGGCCTGCCCTGATTTGCCTTTAACAAAATGCAACATTCTACATTTATCTAAATTAAACTCCACCTACCACTCTGGCCCATCTGATCAAGGTCCCTTTGTACTCTGAGATAACCTTCTTCACTGTCCACCACACCACCAATTTTGATGCCATTGCAAACATACTAACCATATCTCCTATATTCAAATCTAAATCATTTATATAAATGATGAAAAGCAATGCACCAAGCACCGATCTTCGTGGCACACTACTGATCACAGACTTCCATTCTGAAAAACAACCTTCCACCACCACCCTCTGGATACAAAATTGGTTTGAAGGTAGGAGACAATCGGCTAGCTGTCCCTGGATTCCGTGTGATCTAACTTCGCTAACCGGTCTATGTTGTCGAACACCTTGCTGAATTGTGTATAAACAATGTCCACTGCCCTGTCTTCAATCTTTGTCACTTCTTCAAAAAACTCAATTCTGTGTATAATGAATGGCAGTGCTATTTGCAAGCTACTGACTTTTAAATCAGGAACAATACATCCATGAATGCAAAAAACAAATTTTGTTACCGAAATAAAACCAAGTTTTAAAACAATATAGCTTAGTGTAGAAACATGAAACTTGACAGGTTCACTCCATTTTACACAATTTCTTGATTAAAACATTTTTTTCTGAGTCTTAATTTTATGATTTAATAAGAGATTTTATTAATATCGTGCCTGTGACATAAATCACCTTCAGGAACTTCACAGGAGCAGTATAAAACAAAATGATATTGAACAGCGTAACAGAATATTAAGAAAGATCACATAATTATATTATAAATAGAAGCTGTTATAAGGATCTGATATGGATGTTTAACCAATGGAATTTGATTTAAGACCATTTGTGCTTGGATCACCAGAGGAACCGTACACTCATCAGCAAGAACATTACTTTTTCTACTTAGATTCAAACCATGCTTCCTACTTTAAATCTTTTCTTCTTTTAAATTTTTCCACTTCCTTGATCTCTCTTCCTGAATCTCTCTCGGGATGTTGTTCTGTAAGTACTCCAGTGTCTGGCTATTAGTGTACTTGCTAAAAAAATGTGTTCTTTTGTTGGCATTGCTGGCTGTCTGTGTTTATTGCTCATTCCTAATTGCCCTTGAAGGCAGTGATGAGTTGGCTTCTTCAGTCGCTGCATCCATAGTGCTTTTAGGAAATGAGTTCCAAGTTAGTGAAGGAACAGCAATACGATGCCAAGTCAAGTTGGTTTGTGGCTGTGAGGGGAACCTGGAAACATTGGTGCTCCTATGCATCTGCTACCCTTGCTCTTTTAGGTGGTAGAAGTTGAACGCTTGGAAGTTATTCTTGTAGAAGCCTTGAGCCCTGAAGTATAATCTATAAATGGTACACGCTGCTGCCACTGTGCATTAATGGTGGAAGACGTGAATGAAAGTGGTGAATGTTGTTCTGAACAAGTGGGCTGCTTGGATATGGATGGTGTCAAGCTTCTTTAGAGTTGTTAGAACTGCACTCATTAAAGTAAGTGGGGAGTCTTCCATCACACATCTAACATAGAAGACATTTAAGAGGCACCTAGATGAATACATGAATAGGGAGGGAATAGAGGGATACGGATCGAAAAATGGCGGGTTTGTTTTTAGATTAATTAGGGCATGATGGTCAGCACAGGCTTGGAGGGCCGATGTTCAACATGCTTTAATCTGGTGAACAGGATTTGGGGAGTGACAGTGAGTTCTCCATAGGATTCTGAGCATCTTGCCTCTTGTAGCTGCAGTAATTATGTGGCTGACATAATTTATGTTCTGATCAATGAGAGTCCCAAGGATGTTGATAGTGTGGAATTCTATGAGGGTAATACCATTAGCAGGGGAAGGCAGTTGGGTTCTCTTTTGTTGGCTCAGCACTTGTGTGGCATGAATATTACTTGGCACTTGCCAGTCCAAGCCTGGATATTATATAAGCCTTGCTGAAAATTGACATTGACTGCTTTTGTATCGGAGGAGTTGCAAGTAGTGCTGAGTGTTATGATTTCTGATTTTGTGCTGGAAGGAGGTTATTGAGGCAGCCAAAGATGTTTGGACCGTAACTGTGGTGACCACAACTAACCTCCTTCTGCTATGTCTGATTCCAACCAATCGAGTTTTTCTGTCCATGCCCAGCTGCTGCAAGTCCCATTGTCTTCAGTTTTACTAGGGCCCCTTGATTTGCCATATTGACTTGATTTTCAGAGCAGTGACTGTCACCTCTTGTCTGGGGAGTTTATTGCACTTTTGTCCATGTTTGAGCAAAGGCTGTAGTGAGGTCATGAGTTGAGTGGCTGTGGTTGAACCCAACTGAGTGAACAGGTTACTGTTGAGCAAGAACACTTGATAGTATTGTTGATAGCCTCTTGCATCATTTGTTTTCTTGACTGAGAGTACAATGACAAGGCAGTATTTGGCCTGCTTTTTGTTAACAAAACACACCTGTGCAATTTTCCCTGCTGGCTGGTAGATGCCAGTGTGAGCGTGACTGGAATTGTTCAACTAAGGGCATGAGTCTGACTTAGTATGCCTTTGTCTAGAATGGCAAGCCCAGTTATTGTGTTGGCAAGACCAGTTATTGTGTTCCCAAGCCAGATACAGTCTGGCATTGATCAGATCACAGTATCCAATATGAGGCTTTTTCTGTTTTATCATATCGAGTTCAGCAGAAGTTAAGATTACCTCCCAATGCCTCAATTCGTCTTTCACAATTGAACTAAAATGTACATAGTAATGCATTCCATAAGTTAATATAATATTTTTGCTTGTTGGATAATCTGGGGTGCGAGAAAGTTAATTTTAAAAATTCTTGGAATATTAGATGTAATTGTAAATCATTATTTGACTCTTACAACATTGGACAATTAAGAAAACCTTAATTCCAATCTTTTTTGCAAATCAGAATGAGAACCAAGAAAACATAGCAATAAAACAGATTTTCAGAGGGTGTGGTTTTGTTTGTTTGTTTGTTTGTTTGTTTCAATCCTTTGTACTGTTTGAATCTACTATATAGTATTACATCGCATTATTAAATGTAAATATGCAGCATTTTTGTAATCCATGCTCTGTTACAATGTTAAAGTTAATGTTTTGTATTTTTTTTAATGTTTGTAGCCCAAACCCTGTCAATATTGTAACATTATCGCTGCCTTCATTGGCACCAAGTGTCAACGTTGTACAAATTCAGAGAAGAAGTATGGGCCACCTCAGACGTGTGAACAATGCAAACAGCAGTGTGCCTTTGATCGAAAAGATGAGAGTCGGCGAAAGGTAATGGAAGTGAGCAAAAATTGTTTGGCATTGAAATCAATTTCTCTGATTTTAGAATTTTTAAAGATGTTGTTCTAAAATAGCACTGTCATACATGAAAATGGGTTGGGACTTGCGATGTTAAACCATGAATGACGTACAATACGTTGTTCCTTAACAATGACCTAGTGGGATTATTACTAGACTATTACTCCAAAGATGTCCAGAAATGCTCTGGTGGCACTGGATCAAATCCCGCCATGGCAGATGGTGGAATTTGCAATCAATTTGAATCAATTTGAAATCTGGAATTAAGAGTCTAGTAATGACCATGAAACTGGTGTCGATTTGTTTATTCTCCTGACAATCTGGTTCACTAATGTCCTTCAGTGGAGAAAATCTGCCATTCTTGCCTGTTCTGGCCTACATGTCACTCCAGCCCTACAGCAATGTCGTTGACTCTTAACTGCCCTCTGGGCAATGAATGCTGGCCTAGCCAGTGATGCACACATCCCATGAGGGAACAAAAAGACAAAATCAGCAATGATTCTGTTTTTGCTGTATAACATTCAAAGGACAAGAACCAAGAAAATTACAGTACAGGAACAGGCCCTTCGGCCCTCTAAGCCTGCAATGACATGTTGCCCGTCACAACTAAAACCCCCTACCCTTCCAGGAACCGTATCCCTCTATTCCCATCCTAGTCATGTGTTTGTCAAGACGCTCTTTAAAAGTCACTTTAGCATCTGCATCCACTACCTCCCCCAGTAGCGAGTTCCAGGCACCCACCACCCTCTGTAAAACAAAAAAAACTTGCCTCATACATCGCCTTTAAACCTTGCCCGTCGTACCTTAAACCCAGTGCCCCTGGTAACTGATTCTTCCACCCTGGGAAAAAGTGTGTGAATGCCCAGTTTGTCGATGCCCTTCATAATCTTGTAGACCTCTATCAGGTCGCCCCTCAACCTCCATCATTCCAGTGAGAACAACCCAAGTTTCTCCATCCTCTCTTCATAGCTAATGCCCTCCATACCAGACAACATCCTGGTAAATCTTTTGTGTACCATCTCCAAAGCCACCACATCCTTCTGGTAATGTGGCAACCAGAATTAAACACAGTTTTCCAAATGCGGCCTAACTAAGGTTCTATAAAGCTGTGATATTACCTGCCAGTTTTTAAACTCAGTGCCCCAGTCGATGAAGGCAAGCATGCCATATGCATTGTTGGCTACCTTCTCCACCTGCGTTGCCACTTTCGGAGACCTGTGTACCTGTACACCGAGATCCCCCTGCCTATCAGTACTCTTAAGGGTTCTGTCATTTTACTGTATATTTTCCATGTGGATTAGACCTTCCAAAATGCATTACCTCACATTTTTCTGGATTAAACTCCATCTGCCATCTCTCTGTCCAAGTCACCAACAGATCTATATCTAGCTGTATCCTTTGATGGTCCTCATCGCTATCTGCAATTCCACCAACCTTGGTGTTATCAGCACATTTACTAATCAGACCAATTACATTTTCCTCCAATTCAAAGGTCCCAACACTGATCCCTGAGGAATGCCATGAGTCACAGCCCTCCATTCAGAAACACACCCTTCCAATGCTACCCTCTGTCTTCTATGACCAAGCCAGTTTTTTATCCATCTTGCAAGCTCACCTCTGGCCCCATTCAACTTTACCTTCTGTATCAGCCTGCCATGAGAGACCTTGTCAAAGGCCTTACTGAAGTCCATGGAGACAACATCCACTGCCCTACCCTGATCGATCATCTTCATCACTTCCTCAAAAAACTCAACCAAGTCAGTGGGACACGACCTCCCCTTCACAAAACCATGTTGCTCTCACTAATATGCCCACTGATTTCCAGGTGGGAGTAAATCCTGTCTCAAAGAATCCTCTCCAGTAATTTCCCTACCACTGACGTAATGCTCACCGGCCTGTAATTAGCTGGATTATCCTTGCCACCCTTCCTTAAACAAAGGAACAAAATTAGCTATTCTCCAATCCTCTGGGACCTCCCCAGTAGCCAGTAAGGATACAAAGATTTCCCTCAAGGCCCCGGCAATTTCCTCCCTTGCCTCTCTCAGTATTCTGTGGTATATCCCATCAAACCCTGGGGACTTGTCTACCTTAATGCTTTTCAAGACTCCCAATACCACCTCCCTTTTGATCGTAACATGACCAAACTACCTACTCACCCTTCCCCAGACTCCTCATCCACCAAGTCCTTCTCCTATGGTGAATACTGATGCAAAGTACTCATTTAATACCTCGCCCATTTCCTCTGGCTCCACACACAAATTCCCTTCCTTGTCCTTGAGTGGGCCAACCCTCTCCCTGGCTACCCTCTTGCTCTTTATATATGTATAAAAAGCCTTCAGATTTTCCTTAATCCTGTTGGCCAATGACTTTTCATAACCCCTTTTAGCCCTCCTGTCTCCTTGCTTAAGCTTCTTTTGACTTTCCTTGTATTCTACCCTTGCTTCGTGTGTTCCCAGCCTCCTAGCCTTGATAAATGCTTCCTTTTTCTATTTGATTAGGCTCACAATATCTCTTGTTATTCAAGGTTCTCTAAACTTGCCATACTTCTCCTTCATCCTTAAAGGTACATGCCGGTTCTGAGTTCCCAGCAACTTATGCTTGAAAGCCTTACACCTACCATATGTTGAGTTCCCCTCAAACATCTGCCTCCAAACTACATTCTTCAGTTCCTGCCTAATATTGTTGTAATTAGCCTTCCCCCAATTTAACACCTTCACTGACAACTACACCTATGATTATCCATCAGCACCTTTAAAGCTGACTGAATTGTGATCACTGTTCCCGAGCTGCTCCCCTAACGCGACGTTGCCCACCTGGCCAGGCTCAATGCCCAATACTAGGTCCAGTACGGCCCCTTTCCTAGTTGGACTATCTACATGCTGTTTCAAGAAGCCCTCCTGGATGCTCCTTACAAACTCTGCCCCATCCGAGCCCTAAGTACTAAGTGAGCCCAGTCAATGTATGAGAAGTTAAATCACCCACGACAACAACCCTGTTACTTTTACATCTTGCCAAAGTCTGCCTACATATCTGTTCTTCTATCTCCTGCTAGCTGTTGGGAGGCCTATAGTAAACCCCAAACATTGTGATTGCACCCTTCCTGTTCTTTAGCTCTACCCATATTGCCTCGTGGTATGAGCCATCCGAGGTGTCCTCCCTCAGTACAGCTGTGATATTCTCCTTAACAAGTAGTGCAACTCCCCCACCCCTTTTATATCCCCTTCTATCCTGCCTGAAACATCTGTATCCCGGAATGTTAAGCTGCCAATCCTGTCCCTCCCTTAACCAAGTCTCTGTAATAGCAACAACATCATAGTTCCAAGTACTAATCCAAGCTCTAAGTTCATCTGCCTGACAAGTTACACTTCTTGCATTGAAACAAATGCACTTCAGTCCACCATATCCGCTTTGATCAGTAAGCACACCCTATCTGCTCTTCCTCTGAGTCTTACTGGCCCTATTCTCTAGTTCACTTTCTGTCCATTCACCTTTACTTTGGTTCCAACCCCCCTGCCAAGCCAGTTTAAATCCTCCCGTGTGACACCGTCAAACCTCCCAGCCAGAATATTTGTGCCCCTCCAGTTTAGATACAACCCGCCCTTCTTGTACAGGCCCCATCTGCCCTGGAAGAGATCCCGATGGTCCAGGTATCTGAAACCCTCCCTCCTACTCCATCTGTTTAGCCATGTGTTGATCTGTACAATCCTCCTATTTCTAGCATCATTGGCACGTGGCACAGGGAGTAATGTTGAGATTACAACCTTGGAGGTCCTGCTCTTTAACTTTCTACCTAACTCCCTGACCTGCTGCTGTAGGACCGCATCTCTCATCCTACCTGTGTCATTCGTACCAATATGTACCACAACCTCTGGCTGTTCACCCTCTCCCTTCGAAATGCTTTCTGCCTGTTCAGAGACAGCCTGGACCCTGGCACCAGGGAGGCAACACACCATCCTGGAGTCTCTTTTACGTCCACAGAAGCGCTTATCTGTACCCCTAACTGTAGAGTCCAGTTCATCCAGTTCTTTTCATCTTTTTCTGCTGTTTTTATTGGAAATAACTTTTTCTTGAATTGAGTCAAATGTGCCTTTTTTTTTTGCAGAGATTATGTGAAATCTTTTCAAGATAAGACTGAAAAATTACCCATTTATAATTAGAATACAGTTTCGGCATTTCATTGGCTTTGCAGCGAAAAGCATGAATGTACAGTAGATTAAGCAGTACTAAATACTCAAGTGTTTTATTCTTTCATGGGTTGTGGAAGTCAATGGCATGGCCAACATTTATTGCCCAATCCTAATCATTCTTAAATGGTGGCTCATTAGGCTATTTCAAAGGGCACTGTGTTAATGTGTAAAGCAGACCAGCCAAGCACTATGGATTTTCTTCCCTAAAGTGAACTGGATTTTTTTTTTTTGTGAAACAGCAATCAATGTTAGTGTCATGAACACTAGTACAGAGACTAGCTTTCATTTCTGGAAATTTTTAAATTAATTGGTATTCCACCAGCTGCTACGATGGGATTTGAACCTGTGCCATTAGTTTGAGTCTTTGGATTGCTAATCAATGATATTACTACACCGTATTGTCTATCCATGTAGTAAGTGTTGTGTGGTTCAAATGTTATCATTTTTAGTTATTATATTTTCAAAGTTATTGCAATTGGGCTTGCTAGAATGTTAAGTGCATAATTTGATGTAGTTAATCACTTGCTTTTCATGTCTTTAAAATTACTTGTGAACTGTCATCATTCCATACTATCATTACCAGATGGAATACATTATGATCATAGCTAATGTTATAATTGAACAAGTTAGATCCCAGAATGCAGTCTAGCTTGATAGATCAGATTTTGTTTTGTTTTCTTCGTTCACAACGTGGCCTTTCATTGGAACATGAGCATGCAATGCTGCAGACTTCAGCTTAACAGTAAAGCAGAAAGTTATTATGCAAAAGGAATGAATATAAGATCGAATAAGCCGAACTACTTAAACATATTTTTTTGAAATCTTTCAAACTAGTTAAAATGCAATCCCATCTATCTTGGCAATATCACTTTGCAATATTTAAATGCTACTGAGAGATCCCTTCTCAATCACAGCTATAAGGTTGACTTTCAGTTCCTGGCCTTGAGAATTTGTTAACTTCTTCAGTTATTCATACAACTCCGCTTGATTTTCTCGGCTTCAAATAACCCCTTCAGGATTCTATGCAAACATTTCTCGTCTCGAAGTTTAAAACTAAGCTCTTATGCTTTAGTAGCAACAGATTTTTCAACTCTTCTAAACAAAACCCTTTCTCCAGGAGAATCTTTTTTACTTTTAATGTTCACCGGGATTCCTGAGAGCTGATACTAAAAGCTTTCCAAGGTATGCGTTTTCCATCCGAGTACAAAAATCTCATTCTTCTTTATTGAATGCAAACTAGTTTTTTTCCAGTGTTTACTCCATCTTACAATAAAACACTCTCAAAGCCAACAAATTCTCCCTCTCCCTGTCTATCGTCGTGGCAATTGCCCTCTTGCCCTATCTATCGACCACGCTGCCTGCTTTTTGATCCAGAATCTAAGACCGATTGTGTTGACATCTATAAACCTCATCCCTTGCATTACAAGTAATATCAAGTGGTACTTGATTTGTTGTTTCTTGATTTTTTTTTTTGCTGAAACAGGGAATTAGGTGAAAGAAGGAGGAGGTGATCAGTCCCTCCTTTTCTCTCATTGGTGAGTACTTCCTAGGGAATTTAGGACATAAGGGTAAAGAGAAGCCAGTCGGGGAGGAGTCTGAGACTGAGAAAGAAATAAAAGTCCAGACATGAGGCCTGTATTCTGGTCTCCCTGCTATAGGAAGGATGTTGTGAAACTTGTAAATCTTTTCTGAACCCTTTCAAGGATGTTGCCGAGGTTGGCGGGTTTGAGCTATTGGGAGAGGCTGAATAGGCTGGGGCTATTTTCCTTGGAGCATCGGAAGCTGTGGGGTGACCTTATAGAGGTTTATAAAATGATGAGGAGCATGGATAGCGTAAATAAATAAGATCTTTTCCCTGGGGTGGAGGAGTCCAAAACTAGAGGGCATAGTTTAAGGTGAGAGGGGGAAGATTTAAAAGGATCTGAAGGACAACTTTTTCAAGCAGAGGGTGGTGTGTGTACGGAATGAGCTGCTCAAGGAAGTGGTGGAGGCTGGTACAATTACAACATTTTAAAAGATATCTGGATGTGTATATGAATAGGAAGGGTTTAGACGGTTATGGGCCAAATGCTGACAAATGGAACTAGATTTATTTAGGATATCTGGTCGGCACTAGCGAGTTGGACTGAAGGGTCTGCTTCCGTGCTGTACATCTCTGACTTTATGACTGTATGTAGAGAGAGAGGAAAAGCCAGTGGGGAGGAGACTTGGGGATCAGAAACGGTGGAAAAAGTGTGATTTCAGGATAAGTTGTACATTCATTGGTTGGTAAGTAACTGACAATTTGAATACCCATTCTAAATTGCTTTCAGATAAAAATAAATTGGGGAAATATTTTACAAATGTAAAACAAAAGACCAGTAACAAATTTAAGAATATAATTTAAAAACTAGTTAAAGAAAGTTGTTCGTTTGCTTGCTGAGCTGGTTGTTCGTTGGTGCGCAGACGTTTCTTTACCGTTCTAGGCACCATCACGAGTGCAACGTCTAATCAAAGTGTTGGTGTTTTGCTCTGTTCCCAATGTGTATGATCCTCTGGTGCGGAGGGTCTTGTCACTTCTGGTTCAGTTTTTTTCAGCAGCAGTCTGTATATGGGGTCTATTTCTGTGTTTGTTAATGGAGTCCTGTGTTGAGAAGCAGGCCTCCAGAAATTCCCTTGCATGTCTGTTGTTCGCTTGTCCCATTAGACATTGGACAAACGGGGAGAAAACTGACGACCAGGATATATGAACACAAGCTGGCAGTAAAAAGACACGACCAACATTCGCTTGTCTCGATACACACAGACAATGAAGGCTATCTGTTCGACTAGGACAAAGTGACTATACTGGGACAAGCGACCAATAGACATGCAAGGGAATTTCTGGAGGCCTGCTCCTCAACACGGGACTCCATTAACAAACACATAGAAATAGACCCTGTATTCAGACCGATGCTGAAAAAAGAACAGAACCGGAAGTAATAAGACCCACCACACCAGAGGATCATATAAATTTGGAACGGAGCATAACACCAACGCTTCGCTTAGAAGTAGCATTGATGATGTTGCCTAGAATGGTAACGAAACATCTGCACACCACAAAACAACTGGCTCGGCAAGCAAACGAACCACCACCTCCACAACCCAATCCACAAATGTTGGCTATACCTTAAAAACTAATTAAATAATTTAGAGATGCAGGGCTGGGTGATGTGTTGTACCTGCATTATGCACCTAATTGTGGTTTATAGTGACCACATCTATAGCAGGTATTGGTTGATGGAGGTACTCCGACTTGTGGTTGATGAGCTGGAGTCTGAGCTTCAAACACTGTGACGTATCAGGGAGAGGAAGAGTTACCTGGATGCTGTGCTTCAGGAGGAAGTCACACCTTGTAAGTAAAGTGCTTCAAATTTGCCCAGTGGTGAGGAACAGAAGGGTGTGAGGCAGGTAGAGGAACCTTGAATTTAACATTGGGGCAGCCTCACCTGTTGTCCAACAGGTACTTGCTTTCTGTGTGGATGGTGGAAAGGACTGAAGGGAGGATGGGCAAACTGGTCACTGCACCATGGTACAAGAGGCCATTCAAGCAGGGGGAGCAGAAAGAAATCTAGTAGGATATTTTATAATTAGGTGTACAGCTACTGTAAACAGAATATAGAGTACCATATGGTGTCTTGCCAGCTTGGTGCCAGGATAAGGGACATTTCAAAATGGCTGGAAAGAATATTGAAGTTGGAGGGGAAGAATCCAGTTGTTGGGACCAACAACATAGGCAAGAGTAACCACGAGGTCCTGTTTGAGGAATATCAGGAATTAGGAATAAAATTAAAGAACAGGACCTTCTTTGTTTTTAAAGATTATAAACTCTGGATTATTATCTGAGTCATGTGCAAATTGGCATGGAGATAAGAATTAGGGAAGTTAACGCATGGCTAAAGGAGTAGCAAGGGAGAAAGTGGTTCTATTTTGTGAGGCACTGGCATCATTATTGGAACAGAAGGAAATGTCCCAGGAGGAGGACTCCACCTGAACTGAGCTGGGACCACTGTCCCTTTTAAAGGGTAAATAAGTTGGACTTGAAACTAGTTAGGGGGGGGAGGGACTGAGGGCTTGGTGGCAGTCTGTACTGTTTCAGAATCAAGTAACATGACAGAGTAAAGAAACTGGAATCTTACTTCAGATATGGCAGGGAATGGCAAAACTATAAGAAGTGTATTGATTAAACTGGAAAAGAGAGAATTAATAAACAGGTGAATAAATCATCAGTGCTCGGGGACAGGTTACAGTGAATTGCCAAAGAAGAGTTCTATACATGAATGAATGCAGTACAAGGAGTAATATGAGCTGCAGGTACAAATTCAAATTTGACATTATGATACTGTGACATGACTGCAAGGTGGTCAGGATTGGGAACTAAAGCATCAGGTTATAAGGCTTACAGGATGGACAGGGAAAATGGCAGCAGAGTGGCCTCACTGATTAGAAACAAAATTTATTCAGTGGTGAGGAAGGACAGTATGAGGGGAAAGCATTCAATGGAAATTGGGTGAAACTGAGGAACAGTAAAGGATCTAAAACTGTAATAGGTGTTGTGTACGGACTCCCTGTAGCAAAGGTCCACAAAGCAGCTTAAAAAAAATTGACTAGGCCTTATGAAAGGAAATTTGCCAGGGACATCAAAATCAATAACAAGAAATGTTTTAGTTACATAAAGTGGAAGTGGGTAGTCGCGAGTAATGTTGGTCTACCAAAGATTGAAATTGGAGATATTGCCAATGACAATGGGGAAATGGCAGACAGGTTGAATAATTACCTTGCCTCTGTATCTGAGCAGAAAACGAGAATAATATGTCAGAAGTTTCGAGGAAATTAATAGTAGATGGGTACAGGGACTGAATATAAGTAAAATGTTGGTAATTAGAAAATTTTATGCAATTAAAAAGTGATAAATCACCAGCACCTGATAGTTTCCATCCCAGGGTGTTAATGGAAGTAGGGGAGCATATTGTAGACACACCAACGATGATACTATCAGAGCTCCCTCTGCAGGAGCCATCCCTCTGGATTGGATAATTGCACTTGTTACTCTGCTTTTTAAGAAGGGTAAAAGAAGAAAACCGAAGAATAAAGGTCCAGTTAGCCTAACATCTGTGGTGGGGACTTTGTTGGAGTCTATAATCCAAAAGTTTCAGTTTATCAGGGAGAACCAGTATGGATCCATAATAGGTAGGCCATACCTGAAAAACTTTATAGATTTATTTTTGAGGAGGTAGCTAAGGTTGTGGATAGGGGAACTTCGATGAGTGTTGTTATATCTATTTCCAGAAGGCATTTAATGAATTCCCATATAAGAGAGTGTTAACTAAGATGGAAACCCATGGAACTGAAGGCAAATTAGTAATATGGCTCAGAAATTGGGTGAGTAGCAGGCTAGAGAACATAGGGATAATTGGTAGGTACTCAAATTGCCAGGGTGTGACCAGTGATGCATCTTAAGGATCAGTGTTAAAGCCTCAATTATTCACATTGATTGTTAACGACTTGGATAATAGCATAATAAATCATATCCAAATTTGCTGATGACATAACGTTAGTTGGCATTGTACATAGGAATACATAGTAACAGGAGCAGGCTATTCAGCCTCTTGAGCCTGTTCCATATTGTAGACAATAACACAAAATTACAAAGGGATATTGGTAGATTAAGTGAATGGGCAAAACTGTGGCAGATGGGGTTCAGTGAAGCAAGTGTAAGGTTTTCTATTTTGGACCGAAAACATACTTTTTAGGTGGTATGAAGCTAAATACATTGGATGTCCAAAGATTTGGGGTTGCAGGTGCATTGTTCATTAAAATACCATGAAAAGTGCAGACAGCATTCAAGAAAGTTGATGGAATGTTGGCCGCTATATCTAGAGGACTGGAATACGAAGATGCAGAAGTTGTATGAAACTGTGGTTGGCCCCTACTTGGAGTAATGTGAGAAGATGTGGGCACCGTATCTTAGGAAGGATAGAGGGAGTGCAACATAGGTTTATGTGAATGATGCAGGGACTTAAGCTATGAGGAGAGATTATACAAATTAAACCTATTCCCTCTCTCATTTAGAAGGCTAAGGGGTGATCTGACTGAAGTCTTCAAGATATTCAAGATATTGGGCAGCACAGTGGTTTGCACTGTTGCCTCATAGCGCCGGGGACCTGGGTTCATTTCCAGCCTTGGATGACTATTTGTGTGGAATTTGCACGTTTTCCCCATGACTGCATGGGTTTCTGCAAGTGCTCTGGTTTCCTGCCACAGTCCAGGGATGTGCAAGCTAGGTGGATTAGTCATGGTAAATGTGGGGTTACAATGATACGGTGAATCTGCATGGGGTGCTGTTTGGTTCGTGCAGACTCAATGGGGTAAATGGCCTTTATCTGCATTGTAGGGATTCAGGAAAAGACATAGTTTATCTTTATCAACAATTTCCACTGGTTGGAGGTTCTAAAACTAGGAGGCATAAAAATAATAACCTAAAAATTAGGGTCAGACCATTCAGGAGAGATGTTCGGAAGCACTTGAAGATGCAAAGTGTAGTAGAGGTTTGGAACTCTCTTCCACAGTTAGCAATCAGTGATCGATCAGTTATTAATTTTAAATCCAAGATTGATAAATATTTGTCAGAAGCAAAGGTGTTCAGGGATATGGGCCTTAGGCAGATATATAGCATTAGGCCACAGATCAGCCATGATCTCATTGAAGGTAAAAAAGGCTCAAGGAGCTGATAATCTTCTCCTGTACCTAAATTCATACAAAGATTTAGGTTGAATGGAGACAAATGAAAAGTCTGTAGTTACACTTGTCTTGGAGGAAGTTACACAGCTGCAACTTAATCACCAGGGTCTTGATGTCATATAATGTTCATAAACTTGTTAGATTTCTTCAGTTATCTTCAGTTCTCCCCTGTGTAATTGTATAATGTAATGCCTATTTCAGTTTAACCATTCACATCCCTACTTCTCACCACCATTGACATTTTGAGTTCACCTTGAAGTTTGAAAGCTTTGCAAAACAAATTGGGAGAAAAGTTAAGGAAAAGTATTGCTGTAAGTTGACCTGTAAGTGCCTGTGTGTATGACAGTTTCTTTCAAATTGCAAGGTTGCTTTTTTCCAACTTTTTAGCCTCTGCCACTTAAAATATTTCAAGAACAATGGTTACCATTGGCTTCATTTTTTTGGGGGGGGTCAATAGACAAAGGTGGAAGTTTAAAAATCAGTGAATAGTCCCAACATATCTGTAGCTGATTCATTCTGGAGAATTTTGTTTCTCTTTTTCTTCCTTTTGAGAAAAGTTAATTGCATTTCATTGGGGTGGGAGAATTGCACGACTGAGGTAACTTGGGAATTCCTGTACATCCAAATAAAGATCAAAAATCTGTATGAAGGTGCAAAAACAAAATCAATGATATTTACAAATAGCTTGCCAAAACTGTTTTTAGCATAGCCCATCCTGCAGCAAGTATTCTTCTGGCAGTAACGTTTGAATTTTTTGGCAGCTAAGGTACATCCAAGAGATTATATTTTCTAAAACAGAATAATAGATATCATTATAAACAATTCTCTCAGCCCATTTTGCCAAGCTTTGAAATTATTTTATTTATAGGTTGATGGAAAACTGCTGTGTTGGCTCTGTACACTTTCATATAAGCGTGTTCTGCAGAAAACAAAAGAACAGAGAAAGAACTTGGGCTCGCACTCCTCCTCGTCTTCAACTTCATTACCTGAAAAAGAGGTCTCTAAACATCACCATAGTACGAGTCGTCACAAGTGAGTTTGTTACTAATTTCTTTTTAAAACAGATGTTGTGCATTCATGTCAAGGACAATTTTGTCATTCAGGTTCCTTGTTTTATTGTCTTTCTAGACATTGCTTCTTTTGAGCATGCTTTCAAATTTGAAATTATAAATTTCAGTCAACTTAATTATTTTCTTTTCTACATTTCTAACCAAATGGGTCTGTTTTTAAAGTGGATTTTTAGCATGTCTTAACACTGTTTGTGCAGTTACATTTAATAATGGAATTCTTGCATAATGTCTTCTCATTTTGGCCATTCATCTTCCTGTGCTGGATCCTTGTCCACTGCCAAGTTCAATGCCCATTAAAAAGATTTTTAAGTTAATTTTTCAGTTTGGTGATACAATTGAAGAAATTAGCATAGACAGAGAGGAGGTTCCATGTGATTTGGTAGGCTTAGAAGTACATAAATCTCAAAGGACGAATGATAGGTATCCTGGGTTGTTGAGTGAAGCAAAGGAGGAATTAGCAAGGGCACTTGCATGAATTTTTAAACTCCTATTTGGCAATAGGACGGGTGCTGGAGGACAGCCAATGTGGTACTGTTATTCAAGAAGGGAGCAAGGGTTAAAGTAGGAAACTACCTCCCAGCGAGTTTACCACCTCGGTGGTAAGGAAACCTGTTGGAAGTAATTCTGAGGAGAGGCAGTGATTAATCAAGAACACTCAGCCTGGTTTTGTTGCAGTGAAATTCTATCTGACCAACTTTTTTTTATTCACTCATTGGATGTAGCATCGCTGGTCAGCCAGCATTAATTGCCCATGCCTAGTTGCCCTTGAAAAGGTAATAGTGAACTACTTTCTTGAACTGCTGCAGTCCTTGTGCCGTAGGTTGACCCAGAATTTTGACCTACTGGCAGTGGAGGAATGGGATATATTTCCAAGTCAGGATGGCAAGTGGCTTGGAGGGGAACTTGCAAGTTGTGATTTTTCATGTATCTGGCTGCCCTTGTCCTTACTTATGGAAGTGGTCATGTGTTTAGAAGGTGCTGAAGGAGCTTTGGTGAATTTCTGCAATGCATCTTGTACATTGTATACACTGCTGCTGCTGAACGGTGGCTCACTGGTTAGCACTGCTGCATCTCAGCACCAGGGACCCGGGTTCGATTCCACCCTCAGGCAACTGTCTGTGTGGAGTTTGCATATTCTCCCTGTGTCTGTGTGGGTTTCCTCCGGGTTCTCCGGTTTCTTCCATCAATCCAAAGATGTGCAGGCTAGGTGGATTGGCCATGCTAAATTGCCCGTAGTGTTCAGGGATGTATAGATTAGTTGGGTCTATAGGGGGATTGGTCTGGGTGGATGTTCTGAGGGTCGCTGTGGACTTGTTGGGCCGAAGGGCCTGTTTCCACATTGTAGGGATTCTATTATTTATGATTCTACGATCTATGAACATCAGCGATGGAGGGAATAGAATCTTGTGGATATGATGCCATTCCAAGTGGGTTATTTTGTTGTGGATGGTGTCAAACCTGAGTGGGGTTGGAGCAGCATCTATCCAGGCAAGTGGGAATTATGCCATCACACTCCTGACTTGTCGATGATGGACAGGCTTTGAGGAGTCGAGAGGTGAGTTCCTTGTTGTAGTATTTGTAGCTTCTGACCAGCTCTTTAACCACTGTCTTTATGTGAGACCAGTTGAATTTCTGGTCAGTGGTAACCTCCAGAATGTTGATATTGAGGAATTCGGTGACGGTAGTGCCATTGAATGTCAAGGAGCGGTGGTTTGATGGTTATTGCCTGGAATTAGTGGTGTGAAAGTTATTTGTTACTTGTCAGCCCAAGCTTCGATATTGTCCAGGTCTTGCTTGCATTTGAACATGGACTGCTTCAGATTCTGCGGAGTCATGAATGGTGTTGATCATATGCAATCATTGGCGAACTTCCCCACTTGTGACTTAGGGAGAGGGGAGGTCATTGATGAAACAGCTGAAGATGGGTGGGCCTAGCACACTACCCTAAGTAGCTCCTGCAGAGATGTCCGGCAGCTGAGAAGACTGTCATTCAAGAAGCACAACCATCCTCCCATGTGCCAGACTTGACTTCAACCACCATAGAGTTTGCCCCCGATAACCATTGATTCCAGTTTTGCCAGGACTCATTGATGCTACACTTGATCTAATGTGACTTGATGTTAAAGGCTGTCACTCTCACCTCACCTCTGGAATTCAGTTCTGTTCTCCATGTTTGAACCAAGACTGCAATAAGGGCAGGAGTTGAGTAGCCTTGGCCAAGCCCAAACTGGGCATCACTAAGCAGGTACTGCTTGATAGTGTGGTTGATGATGTCTTCTGCCATTTTATTTGTGATTGAGCGTAGACTGATGGGAGTATAATTGGCCTGGTTGGATTTGTCCATTTTGTGTACAAAACATGTCATTCTCTTGTTCAAGAAAGGGAATAGGGAAAATCCTGGAAATTACAGACTGGTCAGTCTTTCTTCTGTGGTGGGCAAATTATTTGAATTATGATCATTTGGAAAAGCACAGTTTGATTAGAAATAGTCAGCATGGCTTTGTGAGGGGCAGGTTATGCCTCACAAGCCTTGTTGAATTCTTTGAGGATGTGACAAAACACATCGATGAAAGGAGAGCAGTGGATGTGATGTATATGGATTTTAGCAAGACATTTGATAAGGTTCCACATGGTAGGCTCATTCAGAAAGTAAGGAGGCATGGGATTCAGGGAAATTTGGCTGTCTGGATACAAAACTGGCTGTCCAATAGAAGACACAGGGTGGTAGGAGATGGAAAGTATTCAGCCTGGAGCTCGGTGACCAATGGTGTTCCGCAGGGATCTGTTCTGGGACCTCTGCTCTTCGTGATCTTTGTAAATGACTTGGATGAGGAAGTGGAAGGGTGGGATAGTAAGTTTGCCGATGACATGAAGGTTGGTGAAGTTGTGGATGGTGTGGAGGGCTGTTGTTGTTTGCAATGGGACATTTGACAGGATGCAGAGCTGGGCAAAGAAGTGGCAGATGGAATTCAACCCAGAAAAGTGTGAAGTGAATCATTTTGTAAGGTCGAATTTGAATGCAGAACTGCAGGATAACCTCACGGCTCTTAAACTCAATTCCCCTGCCAATGAAAGCCAACACACCATACACCTTCTTTACAACCCTATCAACTTGGGTTGCAACTTTGAGGGATCTATGGACGTGGACCCCATGATCCCCCTGTTCCTCCACACTGCCAAGAATCGTGCCATTAACCCGCTCTCTCAAAAACTCCACTACCACTGGAGTCAGATACTTTAGAGACTTTTAAGTGACATTTGCATAGGCACGCAGAGGATGGTAAAATGTAAGGTATGCATGGTAGATTGATCTTAATAGGATAATAGTTCGGTACAACATCGTGGGCCGAAGGGCCTGTACTGTGCTGTACTGTTCTATGTTCAATGTTCTAACATACCTGGGCAATTTTCCACATTGTCAGATAAATGACGATGATGTAACTATATTGGAACAGCTTGGTTAGGGGAAGAGGCAAATTCCGGTGCACTAGTTTTCAGTATTATTGCTGGAATGTTGTCAGGGCCCATAGCTTTGTAGTACCCAGTGCCTCCAATTGTTTCTTGATATCATGTGGAGTGAATGGAATTGACTGAAGTCTGGTATCTGTAATGCTGGGCACCATCGGAGGAGGCCGAGATGGGTCATCCAGTCAAATGCACTGTGTTGCTCTTCTATCATTGAGAATGGGGCTATTTATGGTGCAACCGCCACCAGTGAATTATTTGATTGTCCATTGAATATGGCAAGACTTCAGAGCTTAGATTTGATTCGTTAGTTATGGATTGCTTATCTATGTCTGTTACTTGCCACTTATGCATTTTGATATGAAAGTAGTCCTATTTTGGTAGTTTCCACATTGCCATCTCATTTATAGGTATGCCTGTGCTGCTCCTGCCATGCTTCCTGCAATCGTCTTTGAGCCAGGATTGATCCACTGGCTTGATGGTAATGGCTGAATTGGGGGTATGTCAGATGATGAGGTTGCACATTGTGCTGGAGTACAATTCTACTGAAGTTGATGGCCCACAGCACCTCATGGATGCCCAGTTTAGAGTTGCTAGATCTATTCAAATTCTGTCCCATTTAGCATGGTAATAGAGCCACGCCATGCAATGAAGGGTATTCTGAACGTTAAGGCGGGACTTGGTCTTCACAAGTTGTCACTCTGATTGTCACTGTCGTGGATGGTTGGGTCAGCAGCTGACAGATTAGTAAAGATTAGGTCAAATATGTTTATCCCTATTGTTGGTTTCCTTACAAGCTGCTGCAGACCCAGTCCTTTAGATGCCCCCCAGCTTAGTGGTGGACATTGAAATGCCCCATCCAGAATACATTTTTGCACCCTTGGCACCCTCAGTGCTTCTTCCAAGTGTTGTTCAACATGGTTCATAAGCCAAGAGAAGACCATATGTGTAATCAGGAGGTTTCCTTGCCTATGTTTAACGTGAAGCCATGAGACTTCATGGAGTCTGGACTCTCAGGACAACTCTTCCACCTTTGGGCAGGTCATATCCAAGGATAGTGATGGTTGTGTCTGGCATATTGTGTTAATTATGCCTATAGCTTGACTACTCTGAAAGACAGCACCTAATTTTCGCACTAGCCCCCAGATGTTAGTGAGGAGGACTTTGCAGGGCTGTTTCTGCCATTGTCATTTTTGTTGCCGAGGTCAATGCCAGGTAGTCTGTCCAATCATTTCTTTGTTGTGACTTTGCATTAATTGCTAAAGTGGAGTGGCTTGCTAATCCATTTCAGAGGGTAGTTGAGAGTCACCCACCTTGCTGTGCATCTAGAGTCACATGTTGGCCACGCCAGGTAAGGATGGCAGATTTCCTTTCCTGGAGAACATTAGTCATTAGTGAGCCATTAGTGAACTTACTTGAATTTTTCAAACAGGTGACCAGATGTGTAGATGAGCCCAATCCTTTGTAGTCTACTTTGATTTCACTAAGGCTTTTGATGAAGTCCTCTATGGGAGACTAATGGCAGGAAGTGGAGGGTAATGTTTGACGGGTGACTTTAGACTAGAATGTAAAAGTAAAAGAACTGCAGACACTCGAAATAAGAAACAAAAACAGAAATTGCTGGAAAAGCTCAGCAGGTCTGGTAGCAACTGTGGAGAGAAAGTAAAATTAATGTTTCAGGCCCGGTGACCCTTCTTCAGATTGATTAGTAACAATTGGACTTCAATCCAAATAAATGAGTTGATACACTTGGACAGGACAAACAAGACAAGGGAATACATAGCCAAAGAATTGTATAGCACAGAAACAGGCCTTTTGGTCCAATTTGTCCATGCCAAACAGATATCCAAAACTGATCTAGTCCTACTTGCCAGTATTTAGCTCACCCCTCCATATTCATGTACCCAACCAGATACCTTTTAAATAACAGCTGTACCTGCTTCCACCACTTCCTGTGGAAGCTGATTCCATACACACACCACCCTCTGCGTGAAAAAGTTGCTCCTCAAGTCTTTTTAAATCTTTCTCTTCTCACCTGAAACCTACGCCCTCTAGTTTTGGACTCCCCTATCCTGAGAAGAAGACCTTTGGCTATTCACCCTATCCATGCCCTTCATGATTTTATATACCTCTATGTAAGGTCACCCCTTAGCCTTCAACACTCAAAGGGGAAAATAAAAGGCCAAGCCGATTCAGCTTCTCCCTATAGCTCAAACCTTCCAATGCCGGCAACATTGTTATAACAAGGTGTAGAGCTGGATGAACACAGCAGGCCAAGCAGCATCAGAGGAGCAGGAAGGCTGACATTTCGGGCCTAGACCCTTCTTCAGAAACGGGGGAGGGGAAGGGGGTTTTGAAATAAATAGGGAGAGAGGGGGAGGCGGATAGAAGATGGATAGAGGAGAAGATAGGTGGAGAGGAAACAGACAGGTCAAAGAGGCGGGGATGGAGCCAGTAAAGGTGAATGTAGGTGGGGAGTTAGGGAGGGGATAGGTCGGTCCAGGGAGGACAGACAGGTCAAGGGGGAGGTTAGTAGGTAGGAAATGGGGGTGCGGCTTGAGGTGGTGGGAGGAAGAACAGGTTAGGGAGGCAGGGACAAGCTGGGCTGGTTTTGGGATGTGGTAGGGGGAGGGGAGATTTTGAAACTTGTGAAATCCACATTGATACCATTGGGCTGCAGGGTTTCCAAGCGGAATATGGGTTGCTGTTCCCGCAACCTTCGGGTGGCATCATTGCGGCACTGCAGGAGGCCCAGGATGGACATGTCGTCTGAGGAATGGGAGGGGGAGTTGAAATGGTTCGTGACTGGGAGGTGCAGTTGTTTATTGCGAACCGAGCGTAGGTGTTCTGCAAAGCGGTCCCCAAGCCTCTGCTTGGTTTCCCTGACGTAGAAGAGGCCACAACGGGTACAGCGGATGCAGTATACCACATTAGCAGATGTGCAGGTGAACATCTGCTTGATGTGGAAAGTGTTCTTGGGGCCTGGGATGGGGGTGAGGGAGGTGGTGTGGGGGCAGGTGTAGCACTTCCTGCGGTTGCAGGGAAAAGTGCCGGGTGTGGTGGGGCTGGAGGGGAGTGTGGAGCGGACAAGGGAGTCACGGAGAGAGTTGTCCCTCCGGAAAGCAGATAAGGGTGGGGAGGGAAAAATGTCTTTGGTGGTGGGGTCGGATTGCAGATGGCGGAAGTGTCGGAGGATGATGCGTTGGATCCAGAGGTTAGTGGGGTGGTACGTGAGGACGAGGGGGATTCTTTTTTAGTTGTTATTGCGGGGGCGGGGTGTGAGGGATGAGTTGCGGGAAATGCGGGAGACACGGTGGAGGGCGTTCTTGACCACTGAGGAGGGGAAGTTGTAGTCCTTGAAAAACGAGGACATCTGAGATGTACGGGAGTGGAATGCCT
>NC_063337.1:63580878-63685614 GCF_021869965.1 Rhincodon typus | reverse complement strand
GTGAAGTGGATGAACTGTTCGAGCTCCTCGTGGGAGCACGAGGCGGCGCTGATACAGTCATCAATGTAACGGAGGAAGAGGTGGGGTTTAGGGCCAGCGTAGGTACGGAAGAGGGATTGTTCCACATAACCTACAAAGAGGCAGGCATAGCTTGGGCCCATGCGGGTACCCATGGCCACCCCCTTTGTCTGTAGGAAGTGGGAGGAATTGAAAGAGAAGTTGTTGAGGGTGAGGACGAGTTTGGCTAAGCGGAGGGCCTTTACGCCATCTGTATGGGGAATGCAGGTGTGTAGGGACTGGGCGTCCATGGTAAAGATGAGGTGTTGGGGACCGCGGAATTGGAAGTTCTGGAGGAGGTGGACGGCGTGGGTGGTGTCACGGACGTAGGTAGGGAGTTCCTGGACCAAAGGGGAGAAAATGGAGTCCGGATAGGTGGAGCTAAGTTCGGTGGGGCAGGAGCAGGCGGAGACAATGGGTCGACCAGGGCAGTCAGGTTTGTGGATTTTGGGAAGGAGATAGAAGTGGGCGGTGCGGGGTTGGGGAACGATGAGGTTGGAGGCTGTGGGTGGGAGGTCACCTGAAGTGATGAGGTTGTGGATGGTTTGGGAGATGATGGTTTGGTGCTTGTGGGTGGGGTCATGATCAAGGGGGCGGTAGGAGGAGGTGGCGTCTGGACTCGGCGATGTAGAGGTCAGTGCGCCATACTACAACTGCCCCTCCCTTATCCGCGGGTTTTATCGTGAGGTTGGGATTGGAGCGGAGGGCTGCATGTTCTGCGGGGGAGAGGTTGGAGTGGGTGAGAGGAGTGGAGAGGTTGAGGCTATTGATGTTTTGACGGCAGTTGGAGATGAAGAGGTCAAGGGTGGGTAGGAGGCCTTGGAGTCGTGTCCAGGAGGAGGGGGTGTGTTGGAGGCGGGAGAAGTGGTCAGTCGAGGGAGGGTTAGGTTCACGGTTGAAGAAGGAAGCACAGAGGCGGAGGCAGCGGAAAAACTGTTCAACGTCCAAACATGCCCGGTATTCGTTGATGTGTGCGTGGAGGGGGACAAAGGTGAGTCCTTTACTGAGGACTGACCATTCGTCATCAGTAAGGGGGAGGTCTGGGGGGAAGGTCAAGACTCGGCAGGGCTGCCCACCACCTCCACAGCCAGTAGCTCCAGAGGAGACAGCAACACTCTGCCTTCCTGCTCCTATGATGCTGCTTGGCCTGCTGTGTTCATCCAGCTCTACACCTTGTTATCTCAGATTCTCCAACATCTGCAGTTCCTACTATCTCTGCAACATTGTTAAATCTTTTCTGAACACTTTCAAGTTTACCAATAATGAACAGTTGGACCCTGGGAAACACCGATGGTCAGAGGGATCTCAGTGTGCCTGAACACTGGTCCCTTCAGGTATCAGGACAATTGGATGATGTGGTTAAGAAGACATGAGATTCTTGGCTTTCTTAGCTAGGGCATAGAGTTGAAGAGCAGATCGGTTAGGCTGGAACTGTAGAAAATATTTGTTAGGCCATAGCTTGAGTATTTTGTGCAGTTCTGGAATCCACACTGTTGAATGGATATGATTGTACTGGAGAGGGAGAGGAGATTTACTGGGATGTTGCCTGGGCTAGAAAGTTTCAGTTATGAAGACAGATGGTTTCCGTAGAGCAGTAGACATTGAGGGCAGATGTGATTGAGATGTATGTATGATGAGTGGCATATATTGACATATATAGACAGGAAGAGACTTTTCCCCTTGATGGAGGGATCAATGATCGGGGACATAGATTTAAGGTACGGAGTAGAAGATTTCAAAGGTACTGGGAATTTGGAACTCTCTGCCTAGAAGGGTAATAGAAGCAGAAACCCTCAGCATTTAAGAAGAATTTAGATGTGTGCTTGCAATGCCAAGGCATACAAGGCTATGGGCCAAAAGCTGGAAAATGGGATTAAAATAGGTGGTTATTCTTGATCTGCCTGGATACAATGGGCCGAAGGCCTTTTTTCTGTGCTGTCGATCTTTGATTGTATGAATGGAAAGTTTGACAAGGTACCTTCGAGCCCATGGTGTTTGTAGAAAATAATTGGCATGAATAGAGAATTGGCTAATGGGCAAGAAACAGCGAGTGGGGATAAGGCGTTCTTTTTCATGTTGGCAGCATGGGACTGGTGGAGTTAGTGGTCAGTGCTGAAACTGCAACTGTTTCAATATGTATGGGTGACTTGGATAAAGGAAGTAAATATACTGTAGACAAATTTGCAGGCTCCAGAAAAATAGGCAGTTTTTGAGAGAGATAGAGAAATTGATAGGTTAAATAAGTGTGAGAAAAGTTGCCAAATGGAATATAAAGTGGGAAAATGCAAAGTTGTTCATTTTAAAAGGGAGAACACAAGAATAATATTTAAATGAAAAGAACACTGCAGAAAGCTGCAAAACAAAGTGACTTGGTATTTGTGCACAAAACATAGAAAGCTAGCACACAAGTGTGGCTCGTAATCAGAAAGGCTAATGGGATGTTGGCCTTTATTTCAGCAGGGTTGGATTATAGGAATAGGCAGGTCTTACCACAGCTGTACATCTGGAGTACTGTGAACAGTTTTGGTTTCGTTATTGAAGAAAAGATATTGTTTTATTGGAGGCAGTTCAGAGAATGTTCACCTGGATGATCCCCAGTATGGAGAGTTTGTCTTCTGAGCAAAGGCTGCACTTGGGACTATATTTATTGGAATTTAGAAGAATAGGAGGTGACTTAATTGAAACATAAAGGATTCTTGAGGGGATTGACAGGGTAAAAACTGAGTGAATGTTTCCCCTCCTAGGAGAGTGTAAGACCAGAGGGGAGAATCTCAGAATAAAGGGAGCCCAATTTGTGATTGACGTGAGGAAGAATTTCTACTTTGAAGGTTGAGAGTCTTTGGATCTCCTTGCCACAGAGAACTGTGTGGGCAGAACCCTTGTATATATTTAAGGATAAGATGGATTCTTGATCAGTAGGTGAATTGAGAGAGATCAGGAGAAGGCAGGCAAGTATACATGTGTGAGATCAAGCATGACCTTGTTGAATGGTAGAGCAGGCTCTCTGGCAAGAGGCCTGCTCCTGTTCCATTTCTTGTGGTTTTGTAGAATGTTGCTAAAAATGGTTATCCATAAGTTTTTCTCCAATATTCCTTGTTAAATATTTCTTGTCATGTATTTTTCTTTCTTTGTGGGTGCTAAAGCTGGCATTTCTTGTCCAACCCTAACACACCACAGTCACCCCAAGGATATATTTTCCGGCAAATTAGAATATCTTCACAATTAAGGTGAAACTCCATTTAAGCTTGGTTTGTACCAGTCAAATCTTAGTTTTCATCCAAAACTGCCAAAAGTGCAAATTAAGAAAATAATCAACTGGATGTTTTCCTTTATTTGCATAACTCCATATTCAAAAATGATACCCCTGTGTGGTATCTGATATGGCTTAGGTCCTGATGGGGAGAGAGATTACAAGTTTTAAAGCTCTGTATTTTGAAAGGAGCTGATTAATTCGGCGAATTGGCGTATAGTGAAATCATCCAGGTGTTTAACTATTTCAGCATCTCTGACCAACAGTGTTAGCTGACTTACCTTGGGATGAACAGTTTATTTTCCTTTTTGATCCATGATCTCTGCCCCTCCTTGGCGAATAACGTGAGCTTCCAGCTTCTGGTATCAGTGGTGTAGGATTCAAATGCCTCTGACCCCAAAATTTGTAGTGAAGCTATTTGCATAAGTGTGGGGTAAGCTAATGTTCTGCTTCACCCTAGATCCATCCCACACATAACTTGCTTGGAAATTTGGTATGCTTAACACTTTGCGTACCAAATATCGCTGTATGATAAGCTGCTGAACAGATTTTGTACTTCTGTTTAAAATGAATAATCTTCTTGGCAAAGTTAACAAAGAACACCTGACCATATATTTCAGAATTGGCAGCCTAAGTCCAGAGCAGCAGCATGGCGTTTGGAAAATGAGGTAATATTTAGCTGTTCTATTACAAAATTGTTTTACTGTATTTGTAAGATTTATTTTAAGTTTTACTATTTTGTCCCTGACATCCTTGTTAATCTGAATGGAAATATTCGTTGTACTGTCCTTTGTGTCTTCATTTTTTCTCATGTTGAAAACTGATCTATTTGCTTATGGAACTTGGACTGGAAGAATATTGTATTTTATCGTATTTCCCTAAAATGTACAAACAAAATTGCCTGTTTTCTCATTCCCATAACAATTATTTTATTCGCAATGTATTGCACCTTCCTAATTGTGTTGAATTTGGTAACAATCTACCTGATTAAAATATCTGACAATGTGGGAGACAGGATAACATTGTACGTCAAAATATTGTGTTTCCATCTTTTGACATGTTGCACCATGTGCAAACCGAACAGTTAGGATGCAGTTATCTCTTCTTTCTACTCAATGTAAGAACCTTAACTGCGTACTCCATCTCCTAGTTGCTCTTAATTTAGCACTAATTTTCATTTGCAGACTTGGTTACTATAAGAAAGTTAAAGGATACATTCTGAAAATGTATCCTTTTCTGATACTGTAATCAAGATATGCTATTAGAATAGTGCGCCAGGAGATAACATTCTGATCTATCATTGCTCACGATCTTCATTATGATGACCATAACATGTTTTGCTTTTACATGCTATGTAGTACCTTCCAAAATGATAAAAGGTTCCAGTGGACTTGATGGATCATTGAAACAATATATGATGCTTAAACAGACATGGAGGTATTTATTCAGGTGATTAGAGCCTAGTCAAAGAGAGACTTTTAAAAGAGAGCAAAGAGACGTAGAACTTTTAGGCAGAGAATTCCAGAGCTGAGCACCTAGACAACTGAAGACATAGCCGACAATATGGAGCAACTAAAAGTTCAACTGCACAATTGCAGACCTTTTTGAACTATAGGCCTGGAGCAGGTTCAAATTCGGATGAGACCATGGAGGGATTTAAAAACAATCTTGAGAATTATTAAATTGAGGCATTGCCAGATTGGAAGCCAAATCATGCCAGTAAGTACAATAATATTGCGTGAACCAGTTTTGGTGTTGCTTTGCAGATTTGGATGTACTTCATTTTATGTGCAGTGACAGATAGGATGCTAGCCTGGAGAGCGTTGGAATCGTTAAATCACGAGGTGATGAAATATGTATGAAGTTTCAGAAACGATGTGTTGAGGAACTCCAGACACAAGTGATGTAACGGCAGCGGTGATGGGCAATTTATTGAGTTCAATATGACTTTAAAAATAACTCTGAGCTGTAACTAAGTTGGTCAAGTTAGCAGTAGCCGTCAAATTATTGAACTTCAAATCCTATTGAGTACAGTGGAGGCCATTTATTGAAAGTTCTGTTATTTTAGATTATTAACGTTCTAAAAATGTCATTGATCACTTAAAGTAGGATTGGAATTATTTTTACCTGTACTAAAAATGGCAATTAGTAGGTTTACAACTCCATTCTGTACTTAGTTGATTTTCCTACAAATTAGATTATGCCAAGCTCTGTAAACTACTTAGTTATCAAAACTCCTTCAGTTGTATCATAAATTACCTGGGATCTAATCTCGTGTATAATCGTTGGTATGGTATATTTCTTTTGAATGTAATTGAGCAAAAATTGAATCCAGTTGCTCAGTTCAGTAGACTCATTTTAATTCACTCCTTGAGAGCTAAAGGTATGCTTTTGAAGAAGTTTGTTTCTAATGGACTTAGGAAAGGTTATTTTGAATCCTTGTGAAACCCTAGTTTTGATGTGTGTGTACAGGGAGCCAACAACGCTTAATTCTGCTGGATTTTAATCTTAATTGTGGAAAGTGCTCGTTCTAAATTATTGTTGTTTAATTTTTTTAAAATAAATAGTCACTGTATTTCACCTGTGCAAACTAGTGGCAGCTCAGGCTTCCTCCAGTGTAGGGCTTATTTCTGTCATCCTTAACAACTGCCTCAGCTTTGAGCATTTGTGGCAACAAGTTATGTGTGTTTGTTTTTACAGCTATTTCTGTGAAGCTGTATAAGCTCAAGGGGTGAGTAACAGAATTAACTCCACCAAATAACACAGCAGCACCAAAAACATTTGATTTAAATAATAAAACGTGAAGAACAACGGTACATAAAGACTAAATATTATGTACAGAATTGCTGTATAATCTCTACAGACTATCAAGGAAGAAATCTGTACATTTGTTGATTTCTGAGTTGGTCCTTGTTTCAATGTTTTATGCTTTAGAGCTGCTGGTTAGAGACGGCTTGGGCGCAGCCATGACAGTAAGAACGAGAAGAGTAGGTTCCGGTCAGCATAGTACCCATAGGCTGGAACTTCTTCATATTCCCAAAGCATGAAGCACAATAACAAGGGCAACAGATACTTGTATAGGGTAGGTATTCAAACTGGAGTTGGGCAGAGGGTAATGTTGGTGGGGGAGAGGCAGATTTGGCAGATTCCAGATTTTTTTTTTAACCATTTTCTAACTTACAAGGACTTTAATTCCTGTATTGTGAGGATACATGCTTTCTGCAATGGTAGCACTGTTTTTCTTCTGAGTAGTCAACAGTCTACTTCATCAGGTAGTCCACCATACAAATATACAATTAAATATTTCCTTAAAACCATTAGAATTAAGGTGATAGACTTGCTAGAGGTCTTTGGTTTCAAAATATTACTGACTTCATTTTTAAAATTTACAATTAAGGAAGATTGCAAGAGTTAAAATTATCTTGGAGGGGACATCAAAGCAATTTTCAGTGTTGCAAGCTTCTCATTAATTAGTTATCCAACTGAGACCGGAATTAACAGATCTTTGCTTCTTCCATACCGTCACATTTTGCCTAACTCTGGAGGTATTGCTGCTCTTGTCACCACCTTTTCTCTTTAGATCCTGGAATTTCCTCCTACGCTACTTCTCATTAATCACTCCTTTTTGCTCATCACCAGATTGTTTAATTGCTCGCTGCAACCTCTCAACCTTTTTATTATCCTCCATTGTGCATCACAGAGTCTTCTTTTTGCAATCTTGTGCAAGCAATCTCTTTCCTAGTCAATACTGGCAATACCTCTACCTGCTTCCATTTTGAACTTTGCAAATGTTTTGCATTTCCCAACTATCCTCATTGCCAGTAACATACAAGTTTCATTCGTCATTAACGAGCCCCAGGAGTCAATCTTGGGTAGCCTGGGAAAATATGATGTACTGCTCTTTCATTGGGCATGGGGTGTAGTTTAACACACACATTTGGAAGTTATAGATCATAGAATTCCTACAGTGTGGAAACAGGCCCTTCAGCCCAACAAGTCCACACTGACCCTCAAAGCATCCACCACCACCCCCCCCCCCCCCCCCCAGACCCATCCCCCTCTAACCCACCTAATCTACACATCCCGGAACCCTATGGGCAATTTAACATGGCCAATCCACCTAACCTGCACATCTTTGGACTGTTGGAGGAAACTGGAACCCCGGAGGAAACCCACGCAGACACTGGGAGAATGTGCCAACTCCACACAGACAGTTGCCCAAGGGTGGAATCAAACCCGGGTCTCTGGCGCTGTGAGGCAGCAGTGCTAACCACTGAGACACCTATTTAAATAGAAGGATGGAAAATCAGGTTTGTTACTACACCACGATTTTGATTTAATTCCTTCAGTGCCAAGTGTGCAACATCGTAAAATATACCCTTATGCTGCACTCTTCTACCTTTTTTGATGTGGTTACGACACACCGTTGTAAACCTGTATGGTAAATATTTCACAGTACTTCAGCTCACATTTGTGCAAACACCCAATTTACGTGAAAGCCTCCAGTAAATCATTTGTTTTGTTTTCAGTTTACTTTTAAATTTCTATCATTTTTGTATATTCTTTTTCACTACCATTGCTTTATTTCCAAAATTTTAAAGTGTACCAACACAATAAAACATGATTGTAGAATTGTTACAATCCAGAAGTAGGTCATTTCACCTGTCTTGTCTGTGTTGCTTCTAAGGAGCAATTCACACTCTGCTACTTCTCTGCCTCCTCTCTATCTATCTCTGCACTCTCTTCCTTTCAAATATTTACAATATTTATAAAATGTGGAAAATAAATTACAGCACAAGGACGCCACCATCTTTATGGAAATCAGACAACTCTGCCTGTTTTCCAAAACTTGGCCTGGATCCCTGAAGTTTGAGAGGCTCAGATGCACATCCAGGCATTTTTTTGTACAATAACTTGAAGATTTCTGTCTCCCCTGCCCTTTTGGGGCAATAAGTTTTAAGATGCCTGCCTCTCTGGATGCAAAGATGTTTCATCATTCTCCTTCTGATCCTTTTGCCAGTCACTTTAAATTTATAGCCCCTGTTCACTAATTTTTTTCACTTTTAAAAAAAAAACACAATTGGTTCTTTACATCTACTCTGCCCAGGCACCTTGTATTCATGTACATTTCCATTGAATCTCCCCTCACCTTCCTCTGTCCCAAGAAAAGAATCTCCAGCCTGTCCAATCAGTCTTATTTACTACAACTTCGCAGTCCTGGCAGCAGCATTGTAAAGCTCCTTTTATATGCAATTTTATATTTTTCCATAGGTGACCAGAACTGCACATGGCCCTTGAGTAGTGGCCTAACAAATGTTTTATTTAGCTGCAGCATATCCTCCTTCCTCTTCTATTTCAATAAGTCGGCGAATAAAGAATGTATTCCTTCTGCTTTTCTAACTACCGTATCAAATTTTTGTCTGGTATCTATTAAAATATGTCATCTTCATCAAACAGTATAAACATCAAAACATTTACATTACTGATTATAAGCCCTTCAGCCCAGTATGTCTGTGCTGGTCGACAGCTACCCAGCTGTACACCACCTTCCTGCATTTGGTCTCTGGTTCTGCTCGTCATATTTCAAGTATAATTGTAATGACTTAAATCTCTGCTCCCCTCTAATAAGATAGATAGATAGAATTAATAAGGGTGACCTATCTAGACCATAATCATTTTATACATTTCTGCTGAATTATCTCTCGGCCTCCTCTGTTCCAAATAAAACCAACCTTTCTCAACCAGTCTTTCACCATAGCTTTTTCTTTACAGTACAATTATATAGGTTTATCACCATAGTCATAAAATCTAAGCCTGAAAATACTGATATTTCCATTACACCATAATAACTTCATTTCACTTTTTTGATTAGCGGCCTTTGCAGGGAGGGGAAATTTCTTTGGGCAGTACTGCCATACAGGTTTGTAAATTTTTGATTGGCAAGTTGTACTTAAGACCACTACCTGCTTGGCCACTCGTTGAAGAACATTACACAGGTATCAGGCTGTATGTTGCCTGCTCCCAGGGAATCTGCATAGTTTGTATAGCATTGCTTTGTGAATAACATTTTTTTACTATGCGGAATATTGTCTGAATCCCTGAATGTTGCCACAGGCAGTCTACAAATAATGAATTAATGTAGAATAATGTGGACTGTTGTTGGTTGCAAAATAATAATGCATTTTGGAAATGAAATGACGTATTCAACCAATTTTGACTCTGTTCCTGTGGCAACTTAACCACAAGCTGGAATGAAATAAATATATAGAAAACGCTAGATCTGTTAATTTTGTCTGGAAACATGTTGTGGACACCAACAAATGATCTTTTCCTACTTGGACACAAAGTAATTAGACTGGTAGTTATAGTGGGATTTATCAGCCACTGATAAAAAGAATGTTGTAGTTTTATCTATTCATTCCTTGTTTAGTGTCAAAACAGAAGTAGACAACACTGAAATCTAAATCCTAACTCGAGTGGTGTTAATGGAAAAATACATAACAGCCTTAATTTTTACATACAAAAGAAATTGATCTGGTTTGACAGTGGCTATAGATCAGCTTCTGCTCTCAATTTGTTGTTTGTTACAGATGATAAAATGCCACTTGGGTAGCTGAGATGCTAGCATCCCAAGTGTAATATGTTTGCCCTTAGTTTCTCTGTCTCCTGTGCATCATGATCTTAATTTGATCTGTGGAATTTGTAGGGAGAGGTAGGTACTTGCTTATAAATGTGGTAGAGGGAAATACTATTTATCTCTTCTTTTCCCCCTGCCCTCATCCCCAAATAAAAACAAAATTGGAGCTTGGACATGTTGTTTGAGGTCAGGTAATCTTAACATAAAACCTTGAAAATAGATAACGGGCATGTAAATTAAATTCTAAAATGGTGGACTGAGAGCGGCATGGATCTCGCAGCTGCTCCTTGGCTTCAGGCTTATTTCGAAATTTGCTTCTAGATTTCTTAGTTATTACATTTGTGGTATAAAATTTTTGATTCATTTTTGGTTATAAGTACATGAATAAGAAATGTTTGGAGGGATAGGGGCCAAGTGCAGGCAGGTGGGACCTGCTTAGTTTGGGATTATGGTTGGCAAGGATCGGTTGGACCAAAGGATCTGTTTTTGTGCTGTATGACTCTATGGCTTTAAATTAACTTGTTCTACCCAGAATGCAGAGTGACCTAGGATTTGAATCCCTGATTTATACCTTTTTGGATTTCAAACTCCTTGATTCACAATTGGCTTTAAATAGGCATCAAGAGGTGAGATATTTGCTCTGATTAAAATCTAAGTTGTTAACTCCATATTTAACAACTAATATAGATTTATAACTGTACTGTGAATGGGATATAAAGTAGGAAATTTGAATCCGCTCTCCCATGCAGTGACATTCCTTGCTTAGTATTACCCTGCCCCTATGTCCAATATTTCAATATGTCTCAATTAAGTTTTACAGGTTTATGTTGATTAGAATTTGCTGGTGTATATTAAGTTGATGCTTCGGAATTGTTTTTGCCTTTTTTTATTTTGTCAACAAATAAAATTTGTCCATAAATTAAATACATCTTATTGTTTACAGCCATAAATCGACATCATCTAGTATTCAAAACGAAGCTCCAAAGAAAAAGCCAAAACTTGAAACAAAGCCCTCCAATGGAGACAGGTAAACACTGGGATTTAAACTCTTTTCATATTATTTGGCATTGGGGGAGTTTTTATACTTTATACAATGTACAGCACATTCAACCAGCTATCAAAGTAGCAAAGCGCAAAGGCTCCTGGCTTAGCTTTACTGACTGAGAAGACTCCAAAATACTACTCCCTGGAATATTTTGTGCCATTTTGGTCTCCTTGCCTAAGGAAATACTTGTCATAGCGGGAGTGCAGTGGAGGTTCACTACCCTGATACTGGGAATGGCTGGGCTGTCCTGTGAGGAGAGATTAGTTCTATTTCACCTGTATTCACGAGAATTTAGAAGGTTCAGGGGGATCTGACTGAAACATGCAAAATTCAAAAGGGCTGGACAGAATAGGTGCAGGAATGATGATTTCCCTGGTTGAGGGAGCCTAGAACCAGGATTCAGTCTCAGGAATATGGGTTAGGCTGTTTAGGGTTGAGATAAGGAAGTATTTCTTCCCTCAAGGGTTAGTGAACTTGTGCAATTTTCTGCCACAGAAGCTGTGAAGTCTGAGTCACTGACTATTTTCAAGAAATAGATAAATTTTGAAAACATGAAGGGGTAAGGGGAGAAAGTGGGAATATGGACATTGCGATAGAGGATCAACCATGATCATTTTCAATGACGAAGCAGGCTTAAGCAGCTGAGTTGCCTGTTGCTGCTCGCAGTTTCTATTATCTACATAGAGGTAACTGATTTCATTTGAGTGCTGCTGAAGTCCTTGCGTGAAGGTGAAGGAAAGAAAATTAGCAAGATTTCTTGTTTGTTAAAACAGTGACTCTGCCGGAGCTATCAACTATGATTGTGGGGAGAGGGTAGTGTCTGGTTCACTTGTGGTGCCATCAACAGATGCATAGCCTAGGTGATGATAGGCATGCACAAATGTTGAGCCTTGGGTCAGGTGCTCAACAATAACTGAGTTATACTCCACTAAGTAGATTCAATGCTTTTAGAACGGAAGTTATTTCAGAGACTTTTTTAAAAAGCTCCACACAATCTGCACCTGCTATGGTTTGATGTTCTAATGCAATTAAAGTTATAAAAATTAAATTCTGTTGTGCAACTGCAGAATAATTAGGTTGATTCCAAGACTATTCATAGCATCCCGACAGTGCGGAAAGAGGCCATTCAGTTCATCGAGTCTGCGCCAACCCTCCAAAGAGCATCCCACCCAGCACCATACCTCACTTCCCCGTGACCCCACATTAACCATATCTGATCAAACTAGGCTGGATATCTCTGGACATGACAGGGCAATTTAGCATGGCTAAGCCACCTAATCTGCATGTCTTTGAACTGTTGGAGGTAATGGAAGCACTTGGCAAAAAAATTAATAATGATTATACATAGTAAATCAAGGACTTTTGTATAGCTGGTGAAATTTAATTGCTCAAATTTTATCTATCATTATGACAGTGAAATGATCTTTGGATTGTTACTAAAAATTGTTGACAAATTGGTTGGGCATTGTATATAAATTTTTGGAAGGTACTCAATATGTGATTTGCCTGAAAATGTCACATTTCATGTAACAACTTTTACAATGAATATGTGGGTGGGTATACCCATGAAACTGCGCCTACTTTGCAGAGTCTGGCTAATAGGTTACTGTAATAAATAAATGTTTAGAACATAGAACTGTACAGCTGAAATTATCGGAGTAGAAAGCATCTGCAGCTTCAATTTAGCATTAAAAATATTTGACATTGTGAGGATTAAAAGGGTAAGACCTGGCAAGAGAGCTCCAAATCGCAGTCTGCTCCTCTTGCTCGATGTGGGAAGCCAGGCACGTTTCCAGAGCCCGGGACCTGCATGTGTACAAGAAGGGTCTCCAGCTGCAGCTCCTGGAAGTCTGAGTTTCGGAGTTGGAGTGGTGTCTGGAGATGCTATGGAGCATTCACGAGGTGGAGAGTATCACGGATGGCATGTATAGAGAGGTTGTCACACTGCAGACTCAGACTACACAGCCACAAAGTGAATGGGTGACCACCAGGCAAAGCAGGAGGGCTAAGCAGGCAGTGCAGGAATCTCTTGTGGTTATTCCCCTGCAAAACAGATATACTGTTTTGAATACTGTTGAGGGGAATGGCCTGTCAGGGGATAACAACAACAGCGAGGTTCATGGCACTGTGTATGGCTATGCTGCAGAAGCAGAAACAATTAGGCATAGAAATGCTCTAGTTATAGAGGATTGAATTGTAAGAACATAGAACAGAACAGCACTACAGGCCCTTCGGCCCACGATGTTGTGCCGATCTATTATCCTGCTCTAAGATCAAACTACCCTGCATTTTACATTCATCTATGGGCCTATCCAAGAGTCACTTAAATGTCCCTAATGTATCTGACTCCACTACCACCGCCAGCCGTGCATTCCACACACCCACCACTTTGAATGTAAAGAACCTACCTCTGACATCTCCCCTATATCGTCCTCCAATCATCTTAAAATTATGCCGCCCTGGGAAAAAGTCTCTGGCTATCCACTCTATCTATGCCTCTCATCTTGTACACCTCTATCAAGTCACCTCTCATCCTCCTTCACTCCAAGGAAAAAAGCCCTAGCTCCCTCAACCTTTCCTCATAAGACCTGCCCTGCAGTCCAGGCAGCATCCTGTCTAAAGCTTCCACATTCTTCCTATAATGAAGCGACCAGAACTGAACACAATATTCCAAGTGTCGTCTAACCAGGGTTTTACAGAGCTGCAGCATAACCACGTGGCTCTTAAACTCAATCCCCCTGCTAATGAAAGCCAACACACCGTACGCCGCCTTAACAACCTATCAATTGGGTGGCAACTTTGAGGGATCTATGGACATGGACCCCAAGATCCCTCTGTTCCTCCACACTGCCAAGAATCCTGCCATTAACCCTGTATTCTGCATTCAAATTCAACCTTCCAAAAGAAATCACTTCACACTTATCTGGGTTGAATTCCATTTGTCACTTCTTTGCCCAGCTCTGCATCCAGCCCTCCACACTGTCCACATCTTCAACAATCTTCATGTCATCAGCAAACCTACGAACCCACCCTTCCACTTTCTCATCCAAGTCATGTATAAAGATTACAAAGAGCGGAGATCCCAGAACGGATTCCTGTGGAACACCACTGGTCACTGAGCTCTAGGCTGAATACTTACCATTCTCTACCACCCTCTGTCTTCTATTGGACAGCCAATTCTGTATCCAGACAGCCAAATTTCCCTGAATCCCATGCCTCCTTACTTTCTGAATGAGCCTACCATGGGGAGCCTTATCAAATGCGTTGCTAAAATCCACATATACCACATCCACTGTTCTCCCTTCATCGATGTGTTTTATCACATCCTCAAACAATTCAATAAGGTTTGTGAGGCATGACCTGCCTCTCTCAAAGCCATGTTGACTATTTCTAATCAAACTGCTTTTCCAAATAATCACAAATGCTATCTCTCAGAATCCTCTCCAATAACTTGCCCACCACAGAAGTAAGACTAATTTCCAGGAATATCCCTATTCCCTTTCTTGAACAAGGGAATGACGTTTGCCACCCTCCAATCATCTGGTACTACTGCAGTGGACAGAGAGGACGCAAAGATCATCGGCAAAGGCGTAGCAATCTCTTCCCTTGCTTCCTGTAGAAACCTTTGGTATATCCCATCTGGTCCAGGGGGTTTAATCTAGCCTCATGTTTTTCAAAATTTCGAGCATATCCTCCTTCCTAACATAGTGTTCCAGTTTATCAGCCTGTTTCACGCTATCCTCATGAACGTCTAGGTCCCTCTCGCTGGTGAATACTGAAGCAAAAGTATTCATTAAGGATCTCCCCCACCTCCTCCGACTCCATGCACAAGTTCCCTCCACTATCCCTGATCAGCCCTTCCCTCCCCCTGGCCATCCTCTTGTTCCTCACATAAGTATAGGACAACTTGGGGTTTTCCTTAATCCTACCCGTCAAGGCTTTTTCATACCCCCCTCTAGCTCTCCTAAGGCCATTCTTCAGTTCCTTCCTGGCTACCTTGTAGCCCTCTAGAGCCCTGTCCGATTCTTGCATCCTTCTCCCTCTTGACTAAATGTTCCACATGTCTTTCATCCAAGGTTCCTTCACCTTACCATCTCTTCCTTGCCTCAGTGGGACAAACTTAACCAGCACTCGCAGTAAGTGCTCCCTAAACAACCTCCTCATTTCTGTCATGCATTTCCCTGCGAACATCTGTTCCCAATTTATGCTCCACAGTTCCTGCCTAATAGCATTGTAATTCCCCTCTCCCAATTAGATATTTTCCCATACCGTCTGCTCTCCTATTCCTTTCCATGACTATAGTAAAGGTCAAGGAGTTGCGATCACTCACCGAAATGCTCTCCCACCTAGAGATCTGACACCTGGCCTGGTTCATTGCCAAGCAGCAAATCCAATATGGCTTCCCCTCTAGTCGGCCTATCTACATATTGAGTCAGGAATCCTTCCTGGACACACCTGACAAAATCTGCTCCATCCAAACTATTTGCACTAAGGAGGTTCCAGTCAATATTAGGGCAACCCTATTACTTCTGCACTTTCCAAAATCTGCCTCCTAATCTTTTCCTTGGTGTCTCTGTTGCTACTGGGGGGGTCTACAGAAAACTCCCAAAAAGTGACCACTCCACTGACTCAGTAGACGAGCCCTCTTCGATGACTTTGCTTTCTGCAGCTGTGATTCTATCTCTGATTAGCAATGCCACTCCCCTACCTCTTTTACCTCTTCCCCCCCCCCGCCACTATTTCTGTTGAAACATCTAAACCCTGGAACATCCAACAACCATTCCTGCCCCTGTGATATCCAAGTTTCCGTAATGGCCACAACATCGTAGTTCCAAGTCCTGATCCATGCTCTTAAGTTCATCACCCTTCTTCCTGACACTTCTTGCATTAAAATCGACACACTTCAACCCATCACACTGACTGCAACTTTGCCCTATCAACTGTCTATCCCTCTTCACAGACTGTCTGCATGCTCTATCTGCCTGTACACCAACTACCCCATCCTCTGATCCTGAGATTACTACTGTGCTCGTCCTGCCTTTTAGCTTCCAACCTAACTCTGTATGTTCACTTTTCAGGTCCTCATCCCGTTTCCTAGCTATGTCATTGGTACCAATGTGTGCCACGACTTCTGGCTGCTCACCCTCCCCCTTAAGAATCCTGTAGACTCTATCTGAGACATCCCTGACCCTGGCACCCGGAAGGCAACATACCATCCGGGAGTCTCATTCTCGATCACAGAATCTCCTGTCTGTTCCCCTGACCATTGAACCTCCTATCACTATTACTATCACTATGACTCTCCTATTCGTCCCCATTCCCTTCTGAGCCACAGATGCAGGCTCAGTGCCAGAGACCTGGCCGCTATAGCTTTCCCCTGGTAGGTCATACCCCCCAACAGTATCCAAAGCGGTATACTTATTGAGGGAAACGTCCAGAGGGGATCCCTGCACTGTCTGCCTATTCCCCTTCCCTCTCCGGACAGTCACCATACACCTTCTTAACAACTCTATCCACCTGGGTGGCAGCTTTCAGGGAACTGTGAACATGAACCCCAAGATCCCTCTGCTCCTCCACACTGCCAAGAATCTTTCCGTTAACCCTGTATTTGCTTTCAAGTTTGTCCTTCCAAAATGAATCCCCTCACACTTTTCAGGGTTAAACTCCATCTGCCACTTCTCAGCCCACCTCTGCATTCTATCAATGTTCCTTTGTAACCTAGAACAGCCCTCCACACTGTCCACAACATGACCCACCTTCGTATCATCCGCGAACTTGCTAATCCACCCTTCCACTCCTTCATCCAATGATATGTCAGATGACTTATGCTGCGAGGCAATATGGGTAGACCTTGAGAATAGGAAAGGTGAAATCACATTGCTGGGGGTATACTACAGGCCTTCCGACAGCCAGCAGGGGAGAGAGGAAAGAATATGTCGACAGATTTTGGAAAGATGTAAAAACAACAGGGTTGTTGTGGTGGGTGATTTTAACTTTCCCTAGATTGACTGAGACTCACTTCATTCTAGGGGTTTGGATGGGGCAGAATTTATAAGGACCATTCATGAAGGTTCCTTGATGCAGTATGCAAACAGACCAACCAGGGAAGGTGTTATACTGGACCTAGTTTTGGGAAATGAGCCTGACCAGGTGAGTGAAGTTTCAGTGGGAGAGCATTTTGGGAGTAGTGACCATAATAACGTGAGTTTTACGATACTCCTTGGATAGGGATAACAGCAGTCTTTGGGTGAAAGTATTAAATTGGAGTAAAGCAACCTACAACGATATTAAGCAGGAACTGGAGAAATTTGATTGGAGGTAGCTGTTTGAGGGTAAATCCACATTGGACATGAGAGTATTTCAAATGGCAATTGATAAGAGTTCCGGAGTGGCACGTTCCTGCTAGAATGAAAGATAGGTATGGCAAGTTGCATGAACCTTGAGTGACTAGGTCAAAACATTGGTCAAAAAGAAAAGGGAAGCACATGTAAGGTCTAGGAGGATGGGAACTGAAAAAGCCCTTGAAGTATACAAGGAGAGTAGGAAAGAGTTTAAGAATTTAGGAGGGCTAAAAGGGGTCATGAAAAGTCACCAAACAGGATTAAGGAGAATCTCAAGGCTTTTTATACTCTTACGTGTAAATAAACACACACACACACAGAGCATCAAATGAAACTAATTCCTACTGCTTGCTCTTGATCCACAACCCTCCATTCCTTGCATATTCATGTGCCTATCTAAAGTCCCTTAAATGCCTCTATTGTATCTGCCTGCACTCCCACCTCTGGCAGCACATTCCAGGTAATGGCCTAGTGGTATTAGCGCTGGACCTTTAATCCAAAGACAAAGATAACGTTCTGGGTTTGAATCCTGCCAGGGCACGTCGTGGAATTTGAATTTAATAAATATTGGGAATTAAGAATCTAGTGATAACTAATCTAGTCCTGATTATCAGGAAAAACCCATCTTTTAAGGAAGGAAATGCCATCCTTACCTGGTCTGGTCTACATGTGACTCCAGACCCACAGCAGTGTGGTTGACTCTTAACTGCTGTCTGGGCAATTAGGGATGGGCAATAAATGCTGCCTAAAAGCAACATGTCATCCCGTGAATGAATAAAGGAAAAAATAACTCCTACCATTGTATTTTTTTTTAAAAAAAACTTGCCCCTTGCATCTCCTTTTGAACTGTACCACCTCACCTTAAATGCACGCTTCCTAGTAATAGACATTTCAACTTGGAAAAAGGATTCTGACCGTCAATCCTTTCTATGCATCTCGTAATTTTTATAGACTTCTATCAAGTCTCCCCTCAGCCGCTGCTGCACAAGAGAAAACCACCTGAGTTTTTCTAGCCTCTACATTTGGCTCATACCCTCTCTAATCCAGGCAGCATCCTGGAAAATCTCTTCTGCGCCCTCTCCAAAGCCTCCACATTCTTCCTGTAATGGCAACCAGAACTGAATGCAGTATTGTAAGTGTGGCCTAACCAAAGCCTTAAAGCTGCAACATGTCATCCTGACTCTTGTACTCAATACCCCGACCAATAAAGGCAAATATGCCATATGCCTTCTTTACTACCCTGTCTACTTTTGTGGCCACTTTCGGGGAACTATGGACTTGAACCCCAAGATCCCTCTGTACGTCAATGCCATTAACCGTATATTTTTCCTTAACATTTGATCTCCCAAAGCGCAGGACCTCACAATTATCCAGATTAAACTCCATCTGCCATATCCCACTGTTTCCTTTGACAACCTTCTAACTCTATCCACAACTTCAACAATCATTGTGATAGTAGGAACTGCTGATGCTGGAGTCTGAGATAACAAGATGTGGAGCTGGATGAACACAGCAGGCCAGGCAGCATCAGAAGAGCAGGAAAGCTGACGTTTTGGGTCTGGCCCCTTCTTCAGAAATGGGGGAGGAGAAGGGGGCTCTGAAATAAACAGGGAGAGGGGAGGCGATGATACAAGGTGGACAGAGGAGCACATAGGAGGAGAGAAGACGGACAGGTCAAGGAGGCAGGGATGAAGCCAGTACAGGTGAGTATAGGTAGGGAGTGGATGGGGGTTGGTCAGTGAGGAGGGAGGGGCCGGTAGGTGGGAGGGAAGACAGACAGGTCAAGGAGGTAGGGATGAGGCTAGTAGGTAGGAAGTAGGGGTGGGGGTTGATCAGTGAGGTGGGAGGAGCGGATAGCGGGGAGAAAAAACAGACAGGTCAGACATGGCCAGCAGCTCCACAGTAAACACTAGCCCCCAGCCCTGCCGGGTCTTCACCATCCACCCCCCCCCCCCCCCCCCCCCCCCCCCCCCCCCCCCCCCCCCCGGACCAACCGTCCGTCCTCAGTAAAGGACTTACCTTTATCCCCTGCCACTCGAACATCAATGAATACCGCTCACTCCTGGACATCGAGCAGTTTTTCCGCTTATTTCTTTAATCGCGAGTCTAACCCCCCCACTGACCCCTTCTCTCACCTCCAGCACACTCCATCCTCCTGGACACCACCCCAAGCCTCCTACCCTCCCTTGACCTCTTCATCTCCACTGCCGTCATGACATCAATCGCCTCAACCTCTCTATCCCTCTCACCCACTCCAAACTCTTCTCCCACAGAACGTGCAGCCCTCCGCTCCAACCCTAACCTCACTACAAAACCCGTGGACAAGGGAGGCACAGTTGTGGTATGGCGTTCTGACCTCTACATCACCAAGGCCAGGCGCCAACTCTCTGACACCTCCTCCAACCGCCCCCTTGATCACGACACCACTCCTGACCACCAAAACATCATCTCCCAGACCATCCATAACCTCATCACCTCCGGTGACCTCCCACCCACAGCCTCCAACCTCATCGTTCCCCAACCCTGCACCGCCCATTTCTATCTCCTTCCCAAAATCCATAAACCCGACTGCCCTGGTCGACCCATTGTCTCTGCCTGCTCCTGCCCCACCGAACTTATCTCCACTTTTCTCGACACCATTTTCTCCCCCCGGCCCAGGAACTCCCCGCCTACGTCCGTGACACCACCCACAAAACCTCCTCCAAAACTTCCAATTCCCTGGCCCTCAACACCTCATCTTCACCATGGACGTCCAGTCCCTATCTACTTGCATTCACCATGCAGCTGGCCTAAAAGCTGTCCGCTTCTTCCTCTCCCGCAGGCCTGACCAGTCCCCCTCCACCGGCACCCTTATCCGCCTAAACGAACTCATCCTTACCTTTAACAATTTCTCCTTCAACTCTTCCCACTTCCTACAGACAAAAGGGGTGGCCATGGGTACCCATGCCTGCCTCTTTGTAGCATATGTGGAACAGTTCTTATTCCGCAACTACACTGGCACCATCCCCCACCTCTTCCACCGTTACATCGATGACTGTATCGGCGCCGCCTCGTGCTCCCACAAGGAACTCGAACAGTTCATCCACTTTACAAACACCTTCCACCCCAACCATAAGTTCACCTGGACCATCTGTGATACCTCTCTCTCCTTCCTGAACCTCTGTCTCCATCTCTGATAACCACCTGTTCCCAATTCCTTTGCCTCCGCCGCATTTGCTCCCAAGATGAAGCATTCCACTCCCGGACATCCCAGATGTCCTCATTTTTTCAAGGACCGCAATTTCCCCTCCACAGTGGTCGAAAAACGCCCTCGACCACATCTCTCACGTTTCCCGCACCTCGGCCCTCACACCCCCTCCCCGCAATAACAAAGAAGACAGAATTACCCTTGCCTTCACATATCACCCCATCAACCTCTGGATTCAAAGCATCATTCTCCGCCACTTCCGCCACCTGCAATCTGATCCCACTACCAAGCATATATTTCCCTCCCCACCCTTGTATGCCTTCCGGAGTGACCGCTCTCTCCGTAACTCCCTTGTCCGCTCCACACTCCCCACTAGCCCCACCACCCCCGGCACATTTCCCTGCAACTGCAGAAGGTGCTACACCTGCCCCTACACCTCCCCCCTCACCTCCATCCCAGGCCCCAAGAAAACCTTCCACATTAAACAGATGTTCACCTGCACATCCACTAATGTGGTATATTGTATCCACTGTTCCCGATGTGGCGTCCTCGACATTGGGGAAACCAAGCGGAGGCTTGGAGCCCGATTTGTGGAGCACCTACGCTCGGTTCGTGACAAACGACAACGCCTCCCAGGCGTGAACCACTTCAACTCCCCCTCCCACTCCTTGGACGACACGTTCATCCTGGGCCTTCTCCAGTGCCACAACGATGCCACCCGAAGGCTGGAGGAACAACACTTCATATTCAGCCTGGGAACCCTGCAGCCCAATGATCTAAATGCGGACTTTACAACTTCAAAATCCCCCCACCCCCCCAACCTCATCCCAAGACCAGCCCATCTCCTCCCCACCTCCTTGGCCTGTCTGTCTTTTCTCCCGCCTATTCACTCCTCCCACCTCACTGACCAACACCCACCCCCACCCCCACTTCCTACCTACTAGCCTCATCCCCGCCTTCTTGACCTGTCCGTCTTCCCTCCCACCTACCCGCCCCTCAGTGACCAACTCCCATCCCAACTCCCTACCCGCACTCACTTGTACTGGCTTCATCCCTGCCTCCTTGACCTGTCCGTCTTCTCTCCACCTATCTGCTCCTCTGTCATCGCCTCCCCCTCTATTTATTTCAGAGCCCCCTTCCCCTCTGCCATTTCTGAAGAAGGGTCCAGACCCAAAACGTCAGCTTTCCTGCTCCTCTGATGCTGCCTGGCCTGCTGTGTTCAACAATCTTTGTATTGTCTGTAAAATTACTAACCCATCCATCTGCATTTTCATCCAAGTCATTTATATATATCATAAACAACAGAGGTCCCACTACACATCCTTGCAGAGCACCATTAGCCATGGGCCTCCAGCCTGGAAAGAAACCTTCCATCACTCTGCTTTTTATGGGCCGGCCAATTGTGAATCCACGCAGCCAAGTTGCCTTGGATCTTATGCATCTTAAGCTTCTGGATGAGCTTACCATGAGGGACCTTATTGAAAACCTTAGTAAAATTCATCCAAACAACATCCTCTGCTCTACCCTCATTGATCACCTTTGTTACTTCCTCAAAACTTCAATCAAGTTAGTAAGACGTGACCAACTTGCACACAGCCATGCTGATTGCCCCTAATTAGGCCAAGCTTTTCCAAATGCATGTAAATCCTGCCCCCAAGAATTCTCTTCAGTAGCTTCCCAACCATTGATGTGACCTCACCGGTCTAGATTCCTGGATTATCCCTATTTCCTTTTTTGAACAGAGGAACAACATTAGCTACTCGCCAGTCCTCCAGGACCTCTCCAGTGGCTAGCGAGGATATGAAGATCTTGGTCAATGCCCCAGCAATCTCCTCTTTTGCCTCTCACAATAGCCTGGGGTAGATACCATTGGGCCCTGGGGACCTATCCACCTTAATGCTCTTCGAGAGACCCAACACCACTTCTTTGTTCATCTCAAAATGCCCTAGCATATTAGCATGCTCCACACAAATCTCACTGCCCTTCACATCCTTCTGGGTGAATACCCACACAAAGGACTCATTTAGGATCTTGCCCACATCCTGCCTCTAAGCACAAGTTCCCTTCTTTATCCTTGAATGGCCCTACCTTTTCCCTAGTTACCCTCCTGTTTTTAATGTATGTATAGAATGCCTTGGGATTCTCTTTAGCCTTACTTGTCAAGGGTCATTTCATGGCCCCTTCTTGCTCTGCCAAGTCCCTGCTTGAGTTCTTTTCTGCTTTCTTTGTATTTCTCATGGGCCCTGTCCGATTTTAGCTTCCTAAACTTTTTTTTCGTTTTGACTAAATTCACAAGCTCCCTTGCTTTCCAAACGTCCCTTACCTTGCCATTCTTGTCCTCCCTTTAATGGTACCTGCCAGTCCTGAACTCTCATCAGCAGATCTTTAAACAATTCTCACATGTGAAATCTGGACTTGCCTGATAACAGCTCTTTCCAATTAACACTCCCAGGCTCTTGCCTAATACTGACGTAATTTGCCCTTCCCCCAATTTAGTACCTTGCCACAAGGTCCTGACTTGTCCTTATTCGTAGCTATCTTAAAACTTAAAGGAGTTATGATCATTGTTTCCAAAATGCTCGTGCACTGAAATGTTAGTCACCTGGACAGCCTCATTAGCCAGTACAAGGTCCAGTATGGCCCCTCCTCTAGTTGGACTATCTGCATAGTATTTTAAGAAACCCTCTTGGATGAACTTAAATTCTGACCCATCTAATCCTCTTGCTCTAAGGGAGTCCCAGTCAGCATTGGGGAAGTTAGACACCCCCCCCGCTATGATGACTGTTGTTATTGCATCTTTCTATAATGTACCTACATATTTGTTCCTCTATATCTCGTAGCTGTTGGGGGAACTACAGTATAGTCCCATCAGAGAGATTGTACCCATCTTATTTTTGAGCTGGACCCATATTGCCTCAGTGAATGAGCCCTGCAGAATGTCCTGAGTGCAGATGTGACATTCTACCTGATCAGTAATGCATCTTCTACACTTCTTTTACCTTCCTCTCTATCTCCAACAATGAAACCCTAGAACGTTGAGCAGCCAGTCCTGTCCTCCTCTCAACCAAGTCTCTGTAATGACCACAACATCATAGTCCTATATTCTGATCCAGGCTTTAAGGTCATCTATCTTGCTTATAATACTCCTTGCATTGAAATAAATACACTTCAGCCCATTAGAACCATTGTGTTCATTTACCTGTCTCTGCCTGTTCTTCCTTTCTGATTAACTCGTCCTAACATGTACCTTCCCCTCAGTCCCTCCACTTACTAACCTGCTGCTCTGGTTCCCAGCTCCCTTTCACCTTAGTTTAAACCCTCCCAAGTAGCACAAGCAAGCCTCCCTGCAAGGATATTGGTTCTCCTCCAGTTTAAACGCAACCCATCCTTCTTGTACAAGTCCTCCTGCCCCAGAAGAGGTCCCAATGATCAAGAATCCTGAAACCCTTCCCCCTGCACCAGCTCCTTAGCCACACATTCATATAAGGGAATCTTTATGTTCCTTACTTCACTAGCACATGGTATTGATAGTAATCCAGAGATTACTACCCTCAAGGTCCTGCTTTTCAGCCTCTTTGCTAACTCCGTGTACTCACTCCATAGGACCTCCTCCATCTTTCTACTTATGTTATTGGTACCAATGTGCACAACTGCTCATCCTTCCCTTAAGAATTTTATGCAACCACTCACAGATGTCCTTAACCCTGGCACCAGGGAGGCAACACACCATCCTGGAGTCTCCAACGTGGCCACAGAAATGCCTGTCTGTGCCCCTAACTAGCAAGTCTTCAACCACTATTGCTCACTTGAATCTTGCCCGATACTGCTCTACAGCAGAGCTAGTTCTTGTGCCACAGGTTTGGCTGCTGCTGTTATATTCTCCTGAGAAGCTATCACCCCTTAACAGTATCCAAAACAGTATACCTGTTAGAGAGGGGAATAGCCACAGGAGACTCCGGCACTACCTGCCTGCATCTCCTGGCAGTCACCCTGACTCAACCAGTGGTGTGACCACCTTCCTGTAACTATCGTCTATCTCACACTCTGCCATTCTGACATTCATGTAAGCCTTGTCAACACCTAAGCTGTTCTGCAATCCCAGTGAGATGAAAAGTCTGAATATTTGGAGAAACAAGTTTCTGTAGAAAGGATCAGAGAGATGCCAAAGGTGAAACATTTTTTGGTCCAACGATTGGGTTTTCTTTTAAAATCTTTGCTTTTTCTCCATTTACCTAGTCACGTGCTGACTAAAACTAGACTTACTTGTGCTAGTTGGGGGAGCTTGGTGATCTGATTATTATCTATTTGGAGTATTGTTATGAATTTATGAATGACTTTTAGTACAGAGAAGGGTTCTGTTTAAGGTTTCGATTGAAGTTTTCATCTTTTAACAGTCCCTCCCTACTAGATTAAAGCCTTGATCTCAATTGCAAGCTGATGTGCTAGAGTGCAGTTTCAGCACACAGCCTCTTGGCTCATTGAAGCATGTTGTAAAACGAAGGCAGCCTGGCATCTTAAAGTAAAATCAAGGTTTTAGAAAATTGTGATTTTAATTTTATATTAAGTGACTTTTTTCTTACTAGCAGTTCATTAACCCAGTCAATGGATTCTGGTGGGACAGACAACTTTGTTATTATCAACCAATTAAAGGAAGAAGTGATGTCTTTGAAAAGGCTTCTGCAGCAGAAAGAACAGACTATCTTGGAAAGAGATAAAAAGGTAGATTAAATGCTAACAGGTACAGTCCATTTCTAGTTGATAGGCAGCATTGCTGGTGCTTTTTTGCCCTTGTATTTGTGGGTTAGGGAGGATCAAGAAAGCCTTTAATCATGTTCAAATTGCTGTCTTATGCTTCTAACTGGAAAGCTTACGTATATGGTATGATGTGAAATGTATTGCTCTGTGATTTCAAACATTGACTTGTACTAGAATATCTTTTATACAATGTACCATATAATTTCTTCAGGGAAAGAAATTAGGAAAAGTAACGTTTAAACAATATGTAACGTTCTGTGAAATAAACTGGGGTTTCAGTATTCAAATGCTGCTTTTTTTTCCAATCAAAGCTGACTGAGTTGAAGGCAGATTTTCAGTACCAGGAATCTAATCTTAGAGCAAAAATGAACAACATGGAAAAAGCACACAAAGATGCAGTGGAACAGCTACAGGTATTTTCCCATATTTCAATATTTTTAATTTTGTTCTGTTCCCTGATTTTAACCTGACGAGAGAATTTAGTTAACTAATATCTCAATTTTTAAACTCTAATAATCCAGTGTTTATTTGACATGGTTTGTGTTGCCTGGAATAAAATGTCATATTGCTACATGCTAGCTTTCTGATCCAGAGATGTTTATTAATTTCATACTTGCTGTAAAACATTTAATTTTTTTGGGGAAGTTTTTTTTTAAGATTAAAAGCTTGTTTAGTTGTATATGTACTGATAAATTTGCAGTAAAATAAAATACTTCTAAACTCTTAGTGTTGAAAGAATAACTGCATATTTCAGTTTGAAATAGTGGATTTGGGCATCTAAGTGAAATGAGTGACTAAAGCAAACCACTTAAGCCGCAGTCATTTTTATTTCAATGTTTACTTCAGTGTTTCCACTTACAACTGCCTTTGCTGATATTTACAAGCCAATATTGTAAAGTGTGATTCCAAATCATGTCTGAAGAGGCGAGGCTTGTTAAATGGAAAAGGGCCTAACAGAGGTAGGATGGCAGGGCTGAAGGTCGTTTCCATAGTGTATTCCAGTATTGTGATGCCATAAGGTGTGGTTTGAAAGAGAAGTTTTGTGAGCACAGGAGCACCTTCAATTACTGAACATCTCCAGAGAGGCTGTTCTGGGATCAAGAAGAATTTGAAAGGTTGAAATCATGGAGCTTGCTGTATTATCTCATTATGTAGAAAAAAGGGTACAGGAGAACTAGGTCCAACTGTTGGCCTCCTTTTTGAAGCATTCAGCATCAATCATGTTTCTACCTTTTATAGCCTCCTACCTCAAAAATAAGAAGTGCTGGAAGTACACAACATATTGGATGGCATCTTTGGAGAGAGAGTTTGAATTTCTGGTCTGTGACCCTTCAGAACACTGGTGGAAAATCGCTGACCTAAAATATAACTCAGTTTCTCTATCTATAGATGAAACAAGAACTGTATATTTCCTCTTATTTTTAGGTTTTACTTTTATTTCAGGGCTCTAATATCTGTGGTATATTTGCTTTTGTGTTGGCCTCTTTCTCAACGAGTCTGCAGCTTCGAGTCTTCAGGTAAATTCTCTCCAACCTGTCAGGAACCTTCAGGATCTTTAGGTTTCTATTGAGTTGCATCTTTTTTAACTAAACTCCAGCAGATACAACCTGAGCCTGTCCAATCTTCCCTCCTCAGACAATCCATCCATACCAGGTACTGATATCGTAAACTTCTTGACTGCTTCAATGCATCTGCATCCTTCTTTAAATAATGTCACCGATGCTATGCACAGTACTACTGATGTAATCCCATCAGTGCCCTGTATATCTGAAGTATAATCTACTTTTGATTTGGTTCCCCTTACAATAAACTATGACTACTATTAACTTTGCTAATTACTTGTTACGTTAACCTTTCATGATTCATGGACTCGGACACCCTGATCCCCCTCCAATTCTGAGCTCTGCAATCTCTCACTAGTTAGATATTTTGCTTCTTTGTCCATTTTGGCAACAAGTGACAATTTCATCTCTACCCCAACATTTTCTTTGCCAGATCCTTGCCCACTGATTTATCTATATTCCTTTGAGGCCTCGATGCCCTCTTCTTACATAGAATCCCTACAGTGTGGAAGCAGGCCATTCGGCCTATTGAGTCCACACTGGCCCATTAAGTCAACAACTTCCTCCGAAGAGCATCTCAACCCTACCCTATCCCTACATTTCCCATGGCTAATCAACTTTACCTACACATCCCTGGACACCATAGGGAGTTTAACATGGCCAATCAACCTAACCTCACATCTTTGGACTGAGGGAAGAAACTGGAATCACACAGTGGCTGAGTCATCACAGCAGAATTCTGGGAGACACTGCCACAGTTATCACAACTGTACAGCAATCAGAGAGAACCTGGTGTCAAGTTGTGGTTAAACCTGAAATCCTACATTGGTATTTCGCACCATTCCTCCTCCTCCTCTGACCAAAAAAATGCCCTGTGAGGTTGATGACTAGCAATGTAAAGTTGTACAAGGGAGCAGCCATTAAAAGAGCGGTCCAGCGTTAGAGTAGAAGTGCTAAGTCCGTTGCTCGAGAGGTTTCGGCATGAGGGTGAGCAGGGGTACAGGTAAAAGCAGGTAAAGGCTCTTTAACTCTACTTTCTGTATAGACTGAAGGCAGTAGGGATGGCAGTTAGAACAGTGGCATGCTCCTCTTGCAAGATGTGGGAGATCAGGGAGACTTCCAGTGTCCATGGTGACTACACCTGTGAGAAGTGCACCTGGATGCAGCTCCTGACAGACTGCATTAGGGAACTGGAACTGGAGCTGAATGCACTTAGGATCATCCGTGGTACAGAGAACATCATTGATAAGAGCGATAATGAAGTGGTCACTCGTAAGGTGCAGTCTGCAGAAAGCTGGGTGACCACCAGAAGGGATAAGGGGGAGAAGACAGATTTTGAACAGGGGAACTGCACTAATAGGTTTACTGTTTTGGATACGGTTGGGTGGGGTGGTGTTGGGGTGCAGGGAATGACCGTTCAGGGCCTAGCAGTAGCAGTCAGGTCAGTCGCACTGTGACCAGCTCTGAGGCTCAGAGGGAAAGGACGCAGTCAAACAGAACAATGCTGATAGGAGACTGAAATGTGAGGGGGACAGATAGGAAATTCTGTGGCTGCAAAAGAGACACCAGGCTGGTGTGTTTCTTCCCAGGTGCCAGAGTCAAGGGTGTGTCTGAGCAGTTGCAGAACATTCTGAAGGGGGAGGGTGAACAGCCAGAGATCATTGTGCACATTGGTACAAATAATAATAGGTAGACAAAGGGATGGGGTCCTGCGAAATGAGCATAGGGAGTTAGGGAACAAGTTAAAACTCAGGACCTCAAGGGTAGTGATCCATGGATTACTCCCAGTGCCAATGAGGTTAGAAATAGACAGGTAGGCCAGATGAATGCGTAGCTAAGGAGCTGATGTAGGGGTCAAGGTTTTCAGTTCTTGGATCTTTGGGATCTCTTTTGGGATAGAAGTGACCTGTACAAGAGGGAAAGGTTGCACTTGAACCAGAGGGGGTCCAATATCCTGGTGGGGAGATTTGCTGGTATTACCTGGGAGTGTTTGAATTATTTTGGCAGGGGCGTGGGACTCTCGGTAAGAGAAAGGCCATTAAGAAGTCAGAGGAAAATACATTAGCCAGTGAGAGCAAGTTTACTATTCAGGATAGCCAGGGGCACAATAATAGGAGGGAAAAGACTTCTGGTTTAAAGTGCATTTATTTCAATGCACAAGGCCTGACTGGTAAGGCAGATGAGCTCGGAGCATGGATTAGCTTTGGGGACTGGAATGTTATAGCCATAACATAAACATGGCTGAGAGAAGGGCAGGACTGGCAGCTCAATGTTCCAGGATACAGAAGCTACAAGCATGATAGAAGTACAAGTAAGTGAGGAGGGGGAGTTGCCGTTTTGATAAGGAAGGACATAACAGTGCTTAGAGAGGATATTCTTAAGGCATCATCCAATGAGGCCATATAGTTACAACTTAGAACCAAGAAGGGGATGGTCACCCTGTTGGGACTGTATTATAGACCTCCAAATAGCCAGAGGGTACTAGAGGAGTTGATGTGTAGAGAGATTGTAGATGCCAGTAGGAATAATAGAGTAGTATTTGTTGGAGATTTTAATTTCCCCTATATTGACTGGGCCACGCAGAATGTAAAAGGCCCGGACAGGGTGGAATTTGTCAAACGTGTCCAAGAAAGTTTCCCAAATCAATATATAGTGGGCCCTACTCAGGAGGCTGCAACACTGGACCTCCTCTTAGGAAACTAGGTTGGACAAGCGACTGAAGTGTCAGTTGGAGAGCACTTTGGGTCCAGTGACCATAATTCTCTTAGTTTTAGCATAGTTATGGAAAAAGATAGGAGAGGTCGACAGGTTATGGTGCTAAACTGGAGCAGGGTCAATTTTGAGGCCATTAGGCAGGATCTAGCAGAGGTTGATCGGGTGAGTCTGTTTGAAGGAAAAGGATCGACTGGCAAATGGAAGGCTTTTAAAAGGATGATACCAAGAGTCCAGGGCCAGTATGCCCTGTTAGGGTGAAGGGAAAAGCTGACAAGTTTAGGGATCTTGGCTGACGAGGGATATTGAGGCCCTGGTCAGGAAAAAGATGAAGGCATACATTGGGTTTAAGCTATCAGCTCAAGTGAATCCCTAGATGACTATAGAGTGTAGGAGCACACTCCAAAGGGAAATCAGAAGAGCAGAAAGAGGGCACAACATTGACCTGGCAGATAAGGTTAAAGATGGTTAAGAGGTTCTATTGTTATATTAAGAGTAAGAAGATGGCTAGGGAGAGAATAGGTCCCCTTAAAGGTCAGCAGGAGATCCTCCACAGGAGACAGGAGAGATTTTTAATGAATATTTCTCCTCCGTGTCTACTGAGGAGAAAATCATCGATGCTAAGGAAATAAGGGAAACAAGTGGAGATGTTTTTGACCACATACACATTACCAGAGAGGAGGTGTTTGCAGCCTTAAAGCGTATTAAGATGGATAAATCCCTTAGGCCTGATCAAGCCCATCTTCGGATGTTGTGGGAGTCTAGGGAAGAAATTGCAGAGGCCCTTGCAGAGATTTGTGCTTAATCTTTAGCCACTGGTGAAGTTCCAGAAGACTGGATGGTGGCTAATGTTGTTCCACTGTTTACGAAAGGTAGCAAAGACAAGCCGGGGACTACAGGCCAGTGAGCCTGACATCGGTGGTAGGCAAGTTATTGGAGAGGATACTGACGGACAGGATCAAGCAACATTTGGATAGTCAAGGTCTGATTGGGGATAGTCAGTATGGATTTGTGCGCGGGAAGTCATGTCTGACAAATCTTTTAGAGCTTTACAAAGAGGTAAGCAAGAGGATGGATGAAGGTAGGGCAGTGGATATTGTCTATATGGATTTTAGTAAGGCCTTTGACCCAGGTCCCATGCGACAGGCTGGTCACGAAGGTTAAGTCCAGGGATCCAGGGAGAGTAGCTAATGAGATTCGAAACTGGATCGATGGAAGCAGAGGATGATCGCTGAAGATTTTTTCTCAGACTGGAGACCTGTGACTAATGGTGTGCCACAGGGGTCAGTGCTGGGACCTTTGTTATCTGTTATTTACGTAAATGATCTGGATATGAAAGTACAACGCATGATTAGTAAGTTTGCGGATGGTACAAAATTAGGAGATATCATTGATAGCGAAGAAGGTCATCACAAATTACAAAGGATCTTGACCTGATGGAGAAGTTGGCTGAGGATTGGCAAATGCAATTCAATACAGACACGTGAGGTGTCGCACTTTGGAAAGTCAAACCAAGGTAGGACTTGTACAGTAAATGGTAAGGCCCTGAGGAGTGTTGTGAAACAGAGGGACGTAGGAGTTACAAGTACATTGTTTGTTGAAAGCGGTATCACTGGTAGACAGGGCGGTGAAGAAGGCATTTAGCATGTGGGCCTTCATCCATTGAAGCATTTAATGTAGAAGTTGGGATGTTATGTTACAGTTGAATAAGTCATTGGTGAGGCTGCACTTGGAGTACTATGTACAGTTTTGGCCACCCTGTTATAGGAAAGACAGTTAAACTAGAAAGTGTGCAAAGATGAATTACGTGGATGTTGACAGGACTAGTAGGCCTGAGTTATAGGGAGTGGTTGGCCAGGATAGGACTTTGTTCCTTGGAACCTAAGAGAATGAGGGGTGACCTTATTGAGGTGTATAAAATCATAAGAGGCATAGATAGGATGAATGCATATAATCAGATGCTGGGTCAAACGCGTTCAGATATTTGTTTTGACATATTTAAATGAAACTGTTTACAAACAGATTCAAATTGAGCTGTGATAATAAACCTTTTATAACCTTACTTTGGTCTGCGTTTCACTATGCTACTGTAGCATGTCTGTATAGAATGCTAAACATTGCTGATCAAAATCCTGGAATTTCCTCCCTAAATTACATGGAATTGAATTGAATTAGTTTTGTCACGTACTCAAATGAGTACAGTGAAAAGTTTTCAAGTTGCTACTTAGAGCACCACCTTACATACCATGGTACTTAAGTACAGGTTCTTGAGTACAAAATCTTAGGAAAAGAAAATAAAAAGTCCAGCATTACAGACCTTCAAAAGTACAAAATTATAGTAATAAATTAGAAAAATAAAGGAACAAAAAGTTCAGACTATGTCCTTGCACAGTAATCTATTTAAATTTTGTTTTTAAAAGGGGAAAAATGAATTGTGGTCAACCCACAACAGTTGGACTGCAGCAGTTCATGAAGGCAGCTCACCACCACTTTCTCAAGGGCAACTCGGGGCAGGCAATAAATCCATCAGACCAGTCAGTGATACCCACATCCGACAAATGAACTGGGGAAAAAAAGGTTGAAACTAATGCTTCAGTTTTCAGTTTTTCTCACTAGCCACTTATTTTAAGATCCTAGGATGCAGTCCATTTGTAAAAGCTTCTATAATCAATTTATGTTCATCTCAATCTTATCATTGTACGACTTCTCTCCTCCTGAATCAATCCCTTTGTCCTCCTTTGCTGAATTCTTAGCTGCTCCCAATCCTCTGATCTGCTTTTTGTTTTGTAGCTAATTTGTATCCTTCTTCCTTGGATCTAATGCTGTCCCTAATTTCCCTTTATTACCCATGGTTGGACCACTTTTCCTGTTTTATTTTCATGCTGGATAGGAATGAACAATTATTGCAATTCTTCTGTCAGCTCTTTTAATGTTTGCCATTGCCTATCCACCATTGGCCCTGTAAGTAAGATTCCCCAACAAGGCTTATGCCTCTTTATCATTGTAGCTAGCTTTTTATTTAGATTTCGGACCCTAGTTTCTGAATTAACTATGTCGCACTCTATCTTAATGTAAAATTCTATTGTATTATGGCCACTGTTTCCCCAGAAGGTCTTGAATAGCTAGATTGCCAGTTATTCCTTTTTCACTACACAATATGAAGTCTAGGATGGCCTGTTCTTTAGTTGGTCCCTAAATGTATTGAACCCATTGTTATTGGTTGGATTCGCCCAATCTACGTGTAGATTAAAGTTACCCATAATTACAGCTGTACCTTTATTACTTGTGCCTCTTTAATGCCTTCCCCAACACTACCCCTCCGTGTATACAGTTCCCACTATGGTTTTCTGCCCATTGGTTTTCTAAGGTCTATCAATACAGATTCCACTTCACCAGAGCTACTGTCCTTCCTTACTATTATGTTAATTTCCTCTTCAACGACAATGCTACCCAGTTACCTTTTCCTTTTTGTCTGTCCTTCCTAAAAACCCCTGGATATTCAGTTCCCATGCCCAGTCACTCTGCAGCCACATCTGAAATCCCAACTATATCATACCCATGATATTTGCTTGATGAATTTATCCACTTTATTGCGAATCCTCTGCATTTGCGATATAAAGCCACAAGTGTTGTCTTTGTAAACGTTCTTAGTCCCATTTGCATTGTGGTCCTGTTTGATTCTTGCCCTTGAATTCCTTGCTTATCACTGTATTTATTTCCCATTCTGTCTTTGCTTTTGTCATTGTTTCCCTCTCTTCTGCCTCCCTGTCTAGGTTCCCACACCACCTGCCATTTTAGTTGAATCCCTCCCCAACTACATGTGCAAATACTTCCCCAGGCCATCAGTATTCCAAAATATGTCTACATATGTTGATTTAAAATCTCCTGTGATTATCACTATGCCTTTGTGACAAGCTCTCCCATTGTTCCTTTCTCTCTACTTCACCCTGTACCTCCCTTCCATAAGTGACTTTTTTTCCCCTTTATAATTTCTCATCTCTACACAAACAGTTTTGACATTCTGGTTTCCTGAAATTAGATCAATCCTCACTGTTGTGCTAATACCACCATTAAATAACACCGCAACACCTCTACCTTTTCCTAGCTTCATGTCCTTACTAAATATAAGTAACCTTCAGTAGGTTCCAATTCATGCCGTCATGCAGGTATGTCTGTAATGGCAATTAGATCATAGTTGCATATTTTTATTCACACACACTGTTCATCTATTTTGTTTTGAAGGCTGTGTGTTCAGATACAAGTATTTATTTTATCCTTTTCTTCTTGTCTCTTCATTCATTGTTAAATTTATTCTCTCTCTCCCCTCCTGTCAAGATTTGTCTACAATTTCTTTTATTAAGACCTTTCTCTTTGACCTTGACTCTACTACATCTTTCTAAATTTTATCCCTTCCCCCACTAATTTGGGCAGCACGGTGGCACAGTGGTTAGTACTGCTACCTCGCAGCGCCAGGGACCTGGGTTTGATTCCAGGGTGACTGTGTGGAGTTTGCACCTCCTTCCTTTTGTCCGTGTGTCTTTGGGCCGTGTGCTCCAGCTTCCTCCCATGGTCAAAAGATGTGCAGGTTAAGTCAATTGGCCATGCTAAATTGCCCCATTGTGTAGAAGGATGTGCAGACCAGGTGGATTAGCCAGAATAAATGCAGGGGTTATTGCGATTGAATCATGGAATTCCTACAGTGTGGAAGCAGGCTATTTGGCTCATCAAGTCCACACCATTCCACTCAGACCCAAGCCCCTACCTTATCCCCGTACCCTGCATTTGGAATGCTCTTCGTTGGTATAAACATGATGGCCTCTTGCTGCACTGTAAGGATTTTATAAATCATTTAAAATCCTGTCTATTTCCTTCAGGTATGCAGTTGGCAAGAAAACCAACCCCAACATGGTTCAGGTGGCAATCATCCCAATGGTTCATACAGATCTTCTTTTCCCCAATACTTGTATCAATGCGAAATGAACTGGAACCCACTCCTCCAGTGCCAGTCTGATGCACGCATTCATCTGTCTCATCTGATTTGCCCAGTGCCGATTTTTTTCATGAGACTTGAGTGGTAATCCAGAGATTACCAGCCATAGCTGCTCAAACTTCAAACATTTGCCCTGGACTGAACTGGCATCCCTGACCTTCCTCACGCTACTGTTGTGGCACATTATCCTTTCTTTCTCTCACCTTAAAGTTGTTCTAGTTAACTATTTGATTGAATAAAATACTATGTTTTCTTCTTGTGCATTTATTAACCTTTTCACCAGTTGTAAATGCTATATTGAAGTTTAAGAATAGAATAAATGTTAGCCACTAGACACTCACCAAATAACTAGCTTCTGTAGCAGCAAAGTAAGAACCATTTCCTGAAAGCTGAAAAATTTGGTAGAGCAAAAGGAAAGGTAGATATCTTTTTCCTTCCTCTTGTAATTACCCAATCCTATCACTCTAATGCAAGGTATGCTCAAGTACTAAGTCACTCTAAATTGGATAGTTTATATACTCCAATACAAAAGGCCTGTCTGATCTAATCAAGAGGAACTGCTTTCAGCTGCCTCCTTGATTAACTAAGCCCAACTGCACTTCTAGTAGATGCCTAATTAGAACTTTACTTAAGGTTGCAAACTTCAGAATTTAAACTGGGAGTTTTGTTAAATGCTGCTTATAATAAAATTAGATTTCTACAAAGATTTAGATTTCCTTACCCACCAACTGCCAGCATTTAGTCCTAGAGGTTTCTTGTGATTGAAGGCTAGTTAGTAATGAAGCCCCTGAAAATAGTTGTGTCAAGGCATTGTTTTCAGCGGCAGCAGCGCGAGCCAGAGTGCCGACGGGAAGGTCAGGCGGTTTTTGTTTCTCCCTGTATAAAAACTTACCTCGTGCAGCAAGTGGCCCTCTTGTTTTCAGCGGCGGGTGTGTGGAGGGAACGCGAGCCAGGAAGAAACAGATAAATTCGGGCATTGGCTAAACCCGAAACACTACACGTGTAGTGTCTCCCACCCGTCCTCCTCTTCTAACCAAAAAAGACTGTGTGGAGGTTCGGTCAGGTAAGGCTTTTTTTTTTCATCCTTCTTCTAGAAATCTAGAGTAGAGGGAATGGAAGCTAGGGCAGTTGCATGCTCCTCTTGTAGGATGTGGGAGGTAAGGGTCACTGCTGGTGTCCCCTCTGACTTCACCTGCGAGAAGTGCACCCAACTCCAGCTCCTCAAAAACTGTTTTAGGGAACCAGAACTGGAGCTGGATGAACTCCGGATCATTCGGGAGGCTGAGGGGGTGATAGATAGGAGTTACAGGGAGGTGGTCACACCCAAGTTACAGGACAAAGCTGGGTGACTGTCAGGAAGGGGAAAGGGAATAGGCAGACAGTGCAGGGATCCCCTGTGGCTGTTCCCCTCAATAATAAGTGTACCGTTTTGGATACTGTTGCGGGGGCACGACCTACCAGGGGAAGGCCATAGTGGACAGGTCACTGAGCCTGACCCTGTGGCAAAGAAGGGAAGGGGGGAGAATAGGAGAGCAATTGTAGTGGGGGATTCAATAGTTAGAGGCACAGACAGGCGGTTCTTTGGACGCGAACGAGATGAAAGGATGGTACGTTGCCTCCCGGGTGCCAGGGTCCGTGATGTCTCGGATCGTGTCTTCAAGATCCTTAAGGAGGATGGTGAGCAACCAGTAGTCATGGTACACATCGGTACCAATAACATAGATAGAAAAAGGACTGAGAATGTGAAAAATGAGTACAGGGAGTTAGGTTGGAAGCTGAAGTCCAGGACAAACAGGGTAGTTATCTCTGGATTACTACCAGTGCCACGTGATAACGAGGTAAGAAACAGGGAGAGAGTGCAGCTAAACACGTGGCTACAGGGCTGGTGTAGGAGGGAGGGCTTCCATTATGTGGATAATTGGAGCACATTCTGGGGAACGTGGGACCTGTACAGTAAGGAAGGGCTGTACTGAACCGGAAGGGCACAAATATCCTGAGAAGGAGGTTTGCTAGAGCTGTACGGGATGGTTTAAACTAGTTTGGCAGGGGGTGGGGAATTTATAATTCAGAGGATGAGGTATTCAGCCTTCCAACAGACACAACAGGGAGTGAGGTTGTTAATAAAGAAATGCGGTCGATGTAGCGTAATTGCGGACACTGAGATGGTTTGAGGTGTGTATACTTCAATGCTAGAAGTATCGGAAATAAAGCGGATGAACTTGGAGCATGAGTTGGTACTTGGAACTACGATGTTATGGCCATTACAGAAACTTAGGTAACTCGGGGACAGGAATGGTTGTTGGAAGTTCCAGGATTTAGATGCTTTAAAAGAAATAGGGAGGGTGGAAAAAGAGACGGGGAGTGGCATTGCTAGTCAAGGCGAGTATAGCAGCTACTGAAAGGCAGTTCGAGAATGATATGTCTACAGAGGCAGTTTGGGTTGAGGTCAGGAACAAGAAAGGAGCAGTCACTTTGTTGGGGGTTTTTTTACAGACCCCCTAATAGTTGCAGAGAAGTAGAGGAGCGGATTGGGAGGCAGATACTGGAAAGGTGCAGAAGTCACAAGGTTGTAGTCATGGGTGACTTCAACTTTCCAAATATTGATTGGAAACATTTTAGTTGTAATAGTTTAGATGGAGCGGATTTTGTCCAGTGCGTTCAGGAAGGATTCCTGACACAGTATGTAGATAGACCAACACGAGGAGAGGCCACTTTGGATTTGGTGCTTGGCAACGAACGGGGCCAAGTGTTAGACTTGCTGGTAGGAGAGCATTTTGGCGGTAGCGATCATAACTCTGTTCCTTTCACGATAGTCATGGATAAGGATAGGTACATATGGCAGGGTAAAGTTTACAATTGGGGGAAGGGTAATTACAATTCAGTTAGGCAAGAACTGGGTAACATAAATTGGAAACAGATGCTGTCAGGGAAGAGCACCACAGAAATGTGGAGATTGTTTAAGGAATGCATACTGCATGTGCTCGATATGTTTGTCCCTAGCAGGCAGAGAAGATGCGGTCGAGTGAGGGAGCCATGGTTCTCGAGAGAGGTCGAACGACTGGTTAAGAGGAAGAAGGAGGCTTATGTAAGGTTTAGAAAAAGAGGAACGGAAAAGGCTCTAGAGGGATACAAGATAGCCAGGAAGGAGCTGAAGAAAGGACTTAGGAGAGCTATAAGGGGGCATGAGAAAACCTTGGCGGATCGGATCAAGGAAAACCCCAAGGCTTTTTACACGTATGTGCAGAACAAGAGAATGACCAGAAAAAGGGTAGGGCCGATCAAGGATTGTAAAGGGAATTTGTGCACAGAGCCTAAAAAGATAGGAGAGGTCCTTAATGAACACTTTTCTTCAGTATTCACAACTGAGAGGGACCTAGTTGTAGAGGAGGACATTGTGAAACAGGCAGGAAGGCTAGAGGAGGTTGATGTTAGTAAAGAAGATGTGCTAGGAATTCGGAGGAAGTTGAAGATAGATAAGTCCCCCGGGCCTGATGGGATTTATCCAAGGATTCTATGGGAAGCAAGGGACAAGATCGCAGGGCCTTTGGCGATGATCTTTTCGTCCTCACTGTCCATGAGTATAGTGCCGGAACATTGGAAAGAGGCAAACGTCATTCCCTTGTTCAAAAAAGGCAATAGGGATAACCCCGGAAATTACAAGCCAGTTAGTCTTACATCAGTGGTGGGCAAATTATTGGGGAAAGGGCTCTGAGAGACAGGATTTATGATTACTTGGAAAGAGACAGTTTGATTTCTGATAGTCAGCATGGATTTGTGAGGGGTAGATCATGCCTCACAAACCTTAGTGAATTCTTTGAAGAGGTGGCCAAACACGTGGATGAAGGTGGAGCAGTGGATGTGGTCTACATGGATTTAAGTAAGGCGTTTGATAAGGTTCCCCATGGTAGGCTCGTGCAGAAGGTAAGGAGGCATGGGATGGGAGGAAATGTGGCAGATTGGATTCAGAATTGGCTGACCCTTAGAAGACAATGGGTGGTAGTGGATGGAAAATATTCAACATGGTGCTCATTTACGAGTGGTGTACCACAAGGATCTGTTCTGGGTCCTCTTCTATTTGTGATTTTTGTAAATGATCTGGATGAAGGAGTGGAAGGGTGGATTAGCAAGTTCGCGGACGATACGAAGGTGGGTCACGTTGTGGACAGTGCGGAGGGCTGTTCTAGGTTACTAAGGGACATTGATAGAATGCAGAGGTGGGCTGAAAAGTGACAAATGGAGTTTAACCCTGAAAAGTGTGAGGTGATTCATTTTGGAAGGACAAACTTGAAAGCAGATTACAGGGTTAACGCAAAGATTCTTGGCAATGTGGAGGAGCAGAGGGATCTTGGGGTTCATGTTCACAGTTCCCTGAGAGCTGCTACCCAGGTGGATAGAGTTGTTAAGAAGGTGTATGGTGTGTTCGCTTTCATTAATAGAGGGATTGAGTTTTGGAGTATTGTGTCCAGTTCTGGTCACCTCGTTACAGGAAAGATTTGGAAAGGTTAGAAAAGGTGCAGAGGAGATTTACCAGGATGTTGCCTGGAATGGAGGGAAGGTCTTACGAGGAAAGGTTGAGAGAGCTAGGGCTTTTCTCTTTAGAACGACAAAGGATGAGAGGTGACTTGATAGAGGTGGACAAAATGATCAGAGGTATAGATAGAGTAGACAGCCAGAGACTTTTTCCTAGGGTCAAGGTAGCTTTTACAAGGGGACATAGTTTTAAAGTGAAAGGAGGTAGATATAGGGGAGACGTCAGAGGTAGGCTCTTTACTCAGAGTGGTAGGGACGTGGAATGCATTGCCGGAGAGGGTAGTGGAGTCGGCCTCATTCGGGGCATTTGGGCGGCTATTAGATAGGCATATGGATGATAGTATAAGGTAGCGGTGGAGGTTAGAAAGACCTTTGGTTTAGGGTAAAAGTTCGGCACAACATCGTGGGCCGAAGGGCCTGTACTGTGCTGTACTGTTCTATGTTCTATGTTCTGTTGGTCCCCAACCTTTTCAGTATGGAGGCACAGAGGCCACATAACTGAGCAGATTTCCCTTTTCCTGCATAAGCACAGTGACAGAAGTCAACAGGTTCTGTCTTTAGTAGTAAATACCAAGGCTCTGGAGGAGAGCAGAAGCACTCTCGTTATAAATTCTAAAGTTTGCAGCTTTAAGTAATGTAGTGATTGGAATGAGGTCAGCCAGGTGGACCTCAAAATGAGTTCCCTGAGCTCTGGAATGCTCCTTTTGGATCTCCTTGACTGAGCTTATGGTCAGCTGTTTGAATGGTTGAATACTGTTCTTACTACAGTGGTCTTGTACAGCTCTTTGGGCTTTTTTATATTAAAGGCACAACATAAATATGTTTTTGTCAACCAATTTAGTTGATGGATGTAAATCGGGAAGAAGCCTAGATATATAATCGATTTGGTGCTTCTGATAGTGGGTAATTGCAAATAGCCCGGCATATCTTTCAAAGGTAGCGCGGTGGCTCAGTTGTTAGCACTGCTGCCTCATAGCACCAGGGGCCCAGGTTTGATTCCACCCTGCTTCCACACTGTAGGGCTTTTATAAACTTCTGACAAATAGGCTGCACATTGGGGAAAACTGAAAAATGCTTATGTTTGATGTGTACAGTTATCTTTGAAAGATCGTGGTAATGGTTATTAAATGTTTGATCAGCTTCTAAGGTAACAATGGTTTTTGTTACTTTGAAATAGTTTGAAAACTTAAGCACAATGCTTTTCAGAGAGCATTTTAAGTCATTGATTGCAGAAATACAGAAATGGAGTCACAAATATTTCCAATGAAATAAGCTATTTGAAGGGTGATTATGCTTCATATGAGCTTCCTCCCGCTGACATTTTTATTATTGGTTGGCACGCTAGAGTTAGATTTTTTTACACTGGATAGCCCATACCTCGTGGCAACCTCGAGCTCAAAATGCATAGATGAGAGCTGTAACTACATGGGAAAACATTTACCATCCCTTCATTAACAAATCAGTGAAAATCTATGCCTTTCAGACATTTTAAAAAAACCATATTTGTTAACTACTTAATCACTTCAGCTGTTATTTTTTTCTCATTTATGTTAAGCTAAATCCTCTTACTTTAAACCAATCTGTACCTGTAGGGAACTGAGAAACCTGATCTGGACAGTTTCTGCATATAACAATGTTGCCCTTTTCATAATTAAGCCACAGGGTGGTTCCCGATTTATGAACATCCACCTTGTGAATACTCGTACTTAAGAACATGATGCCATACAGACGTGTAATTTTAAATATTCACATTGCAAATGTTTCATGTACTTGCACGCAGCTACTTCATATTGTCCTGCATTGTGTTCTGACCTGCATACAAATCAGTTTGCAAATGGACTCCAGAATGAAAGCCATTTGCAACTCAGGGCCTATCCAAATAGTCATTATTCTTAGATTCCTTCTCAAATATGTATTCGCAGACAAAATAACACATTTAGTTAATTATCAGTTATCAACTGTACACCCCCCCAGTCAATTGTTTTGGATATCCACTACACACAGATGTAGATGGGAACCTGCTTACTTAGGTTATTGTTCCATTATGTGTTATTGCAGAGGTGAGTTCTTTGAGAGCGTCTCTAATTTTTTTTTGTTATTGTGGTACACGTTATCTACAATTCAGTAGATACTGTTTAAGCTGGTAATTGTATTGTTACAATTTTTCCATAGGCCAAAAATCGAGAATTGCTGAAACAAGTTGCAGCATTGTCCAAGGGTAAAAAGATAGAGAAGACTGGAAATGTTATGTTGTCTCCTTGAAGGGCTTCTTGAAAAGTGTATCATGAAAATAAAAGCAAATACTGCCGTGGTAGTAGAGGTTACTGTGAAGTCTTTTCGTATAGAAAATGCACCCCGATTGTTTTCCAAGTGGTTAGATTTAATTTTTTTAAACTAGCAATAAGAAACTGTGCTTTTCACAGAAGATAAATGATATGTCATAAGATGTTGAATCACTTTTTTTATTACCATCTTGAATTTGAATGTTTAAAAAGGGAAGGTGAATGAAAATGAATAAATGAAGCTTTCATCTGTTGTAACCTTCTGCAAATTGCTCAATTGCCTTGCAATAAAAATCTAAACATCCCGTTTTCTGACATGGCAAGTGTTAGTTTTACTGTAATACATTCGTACAGAAAATCTGAGGTCTGGTAAATTATTCCTACTGATTTAAGTGTTCCTCTAATCCTGTAAGAAATTCTAATGGTAACCTGGGCAAGGATTTGTTTGTAACTGAGTTCAGAAGTAAAATATAAATTACATTTCCTATTTTGAGCGGTGTGAATGCCTTTCTTTAATTTGTCTATGGAAGAATATAATAGTATATATGCTTTATGCAAATCACAGCCAATAGAATGTATAAAAAAATGTATACTGAAGACTCCAATTTGCCTTTGGAATCAATTTTTCAGATGCTGTAGAATTCCAAACAGTTGATGTTCCTGATACATTTAACTGACATTAGAAATGTTTGAGTGGGAAAACTTGCTTTTCAGCAATATTTCATCTTGTTTTCACCTTAATTCATGTGTGTTTCTACATATGTGCAAAAATTGTTACATTGATTGAAGGATAGTGTAGAATATGCATATTCTATAACGAGATAAGTGAGATATTCCCATAGGGAGCATACAGGTGGTTTCACTTACCTTTCATTGAAGAGCAACTCCACTTACTGCACATCACAATTGTTTCAACCTCCATCCAAAAAAGCATGCTGTCTTTTACTTTTGTTTATGTGCATCACAATGCAAATTGAGTTAATCCTGACTAAATGTTCTGTTATTAAATTTTATGTTCTTTTACATTTTTAATATGCACATATAGTTTTCACTTACTGGTTGAAATCCTTGACATTGATGTATGTGGTAGAGTTGGAGTTGTGCCTTAGATAAGTTAGCATGAACTTGTTCTACATCCTTTAAAAGAAATATGCTAAGTTTACAGTGATAGAGACAAATGATTGCTGTGTAAAACAAAAGAAAAAATGGAAATTCAAATTGCATAATTTTTTCCTGTGCAATCACAATCATTGTTAACGTGATCCTATATTAATAAGGCTATAACACATTAACATGTTCTCAAATCTATATCATATATTTATATGGCAAGCTGTCCTCTAAACTATTCTTAATTTAGCTATTTATATAAAGCAAAAATGCAAATTGTATATAAAAATAAATTTGTCTGGTTATTAAATACTTAGCCGTTTAATAAGGTTAGATTTTCATGTAAAGGTGCTATTAAATAACAAGGAATGGTCAAGGTATTTAATTATTGAACTTTTGGCATGATTTGATTTCATTTCTTTAGGAAAACCTATTCAACTTTTCTAAATATTTCATACATTTTTGTTTAATGATCCCCAAGTAAAAATTTGGCATTGTCCCAGATTGTTTTTTGAGAGATGTATGGTAACAATGTTGGAGGAGAAAGAAAGCAATTGGTCAGATGCGTAATATTTGTGCATTTAACAGCTTGATAATTAACAGGCTTGTATAAAGAATCTTTTATTTCTAGTTATAGAAAAGTTATTTTTATGTACAGCGTTTTGTGTGCATTCCAATCAATTTGTCATTTTAAAAAATTCTACCTGAGCCTTGCATTCTGACGATTCTAACCTAGGGCCTTCTTTTGTTTCCAATATTCTCAACCAGCATGAAGTTGAGTAGGTCATTTAAAGCTATGCATTTAAATCCTATAAAAATGTCAAGTATAATTTTTTTGGTGACTGTACAATCTCAGGCTAATGCATTTAATACTTGATAATGTCACCATGCAATTGTATGAACAGGCTTCAAAACCTCTAGCAGATAACTCTTCATAAGGGGCATTATAAAATTATTACAGAAGAATAATTGTAACTTCTTTGTTTCAACTTTCTTGATTGTTAGCATGTTATTCCAGATACAAACATGGTTAACCCTTGTGTCTATGAATTACCTCCTCTAGAGCCGATCTACACTTGATTTTAAAAACATAATTTTCCAACCAGTTAATGAGAACAATTTGTATTTTGTGTGAAAACAGGAACATATTACAAAAGTTGTTATTACCAAATTGGCAGAATATATAACCATGTGTAAATTGTCATTGACCTCTACCAGTAACAGTGCCTTGTCATTCTGGAATTTGGCATATGTTCTGTAGTTATAATAATACATTACTATTTGTATATAATGTTCTACTAATGCAGCAGTTTGCTTATTTATAAGTGCTGTAATTTTCTTTTCATATTGGTTCAATGTTTTGAAACTACATTTTAATCATGTTATTCCATGTTATTTCACAAACTAATTCTAGTTGATTTTTTTTGGGGGGGAAATGGTATCCTTTTTGTTACAGTAAGTCTTGTTTGGATATGTATACAACGTAATTTGTAAATTGGGGTGCATAAAATTCAGACTTCACAGTATTTAAAGTTGGATGGTGAATTTTAATCATGTTTTGAATTTTAAGATTCTAATATTGTTCATATTGTTTTTACCTTCATTTGTTACTTGAAAATTATAAGTTGTAAAATAGTCTGGGATGTATCCTTGCAACAATAGGCATAGACTTATGCTTTTTATTATGTTTTGCAAAGAAGTCTCCTGTACAAGTGGTGAAACTGCGAGGTAAAATTGTTATGTACTTCATTTTTATGTAACCATAAGTATAAACTCATTAAATTGTTATTTCTAACGGAATAGGATTTAAGTCAAAACTGCTAGTTGTATTTTAAAATCTTTCAACTCCTCTTGTATTTCCTCATTGAGGAACTGTATACATGCTTGGAATGCGTTCATTAGAGTTTGTAACTATACACAGGAGCAATCTGAATTCTATAAACCAGATATTGGTCAACTGAAATTTTATACTTGTTTTCTAAATCTTGACAGTTTGAAATAAATCTTGTTAAAATACCTTGCATTTAATGTCAAATGCTGTTTTTGGCGCTTTTTCCCACTATTTCAGGTGCCAAGTACTGCAGTAGTCTGTCACTGTTTAACAAATCTGGTAATTGTGATTAAATTGATAAATTGTCCATGTGGGCTCTGAAACTTGTTTGTAAGTAACTGTCGCAGATACATGATGGATTAATGAGTTATCCAGTGAAAAGCTAATAGAATCAAAATATCCCATGTCTTATCCCTAGTCTGTGCTGCATCAACTGATCTCAGTACAGACACTATTAGTGGCAGCGATTGCTGAATTACAGAATAAAATTTACATCAATGTTACTTGTATTCTGTGAAACCCCATGCTTCAAGTGCAGATCTAGAATGTTGTTGTTGTGACTCACTGAAAGAGTGCACTTGAAAGAGTTTTTTACTATTCGTTGGAGCCTTTACAAGTGTGAAAATTTGATCAGACCACGAAACTGTCCCAATTGTACTTAGTTGTATAGTTCAGGTTATCAGGTTTTCCCAGTAACAAGAAAATCTCTGTACTGTAGCCAAACTGTATTTAGCCCATTGGAAAATGTAGTCAAGTTGAATTGCTAATTCAACTTGAGTATGCTAACTGCATAACTAAAACTTTTCCAAATTTCCAATGCACATACAAAAATAAAGAACAAAAATATTACAGTACAGGAACAGGCCCTTTGGCCCTCCAACCCTGCACCAACATGCTGCCCTCACAACTAAAACCCCCTACCCTTCTGGGGACCGTATCCTTCTATTCCCATCCTATTCATGTACTTGTCAAGACGCCCTTTAAAAGTCACTATCATATCTGCTTCCACTACCTCCCCCAGCAGCAAGCTCCAGGCACCCACCACCTTCTGTTTTTTAAAAAAAAAAAAGCTTGCCTCGTAAATCACCTTTAAACTTTGCTCCTCGCACCTTTAAACCCATAGCCCCTGGTAACTGACTCTTCCACCCTGGGGAAAAGCTTCTGACTGTCCACTCTGTCCATGCCCTTCATAATCTTGTAGACCTCTATCAGGTCACCCCTCAACCTCCGTCGTTCCAGTAAGAACAACCCAAGTTTCTCCAACCTCTCCTCATAGCTAGTGCCCTCCAAATAGGCAACATCCTGGTCAATCTTTTCTGTAACCTCTTCAAAGCCACCACATCCTTCTGGTAGTGTAGTAACCACAATTGAGCACAATATTCCAAATGCGGCCTAACTAAGGTTCTATAAAGCTGTGACATTACCTGCCAATTTTTAAACTCAGTGCCCCAGCCAATGAAGGCAAGCATGCCGTATGCATTGTTGGCTACCTTTTCCACCTGCGTTGCCACTTTCAGAGACCTGTGTACCTGTACACCCAGATCCCTCTGCCTATCAGTACTGTTAAGGGTTCTGTCATTTACTGTATATTTTCCATTTGGATTAGACCTTCCAAAATTCATTACCTCACTTTTTTCTGGATTAAACTCCATCTGCCCAAGTCACCAACTGATCTATATCTAGCTGTATCCTTTGATGGTCCTCATCTGCAATTCCACGAACCTTTTGTATCATCGGCAAACTTACTAATCAGACCAGTTACATTTTCCTCCAAATCATTTATATATAAATTACAAATAGCAAAGATCCCAACACTGATCCCTGAGGAACGCCACTAGTCACAGCACTCCATTCGAAAACGCACCCTTCCACTGCTACCCTCTGTCTTCTATGACCGAGCCAGTTTTTTATCCATCTTGCAAGCTCACCTCTGGCCCCATTCAACTTTACCTTCTGTATCAGTCTGTCATGAGGGACCTTGTCAAAGGCCTTACTGAAGTCCATGTAGACAACATCCACTGCCCTACCCTGATCGATCATCTTCGTCACTTCCTCAAAAAACTCAACCAAGTTAGTGAGACACGACCTTCCCTTCACAAAACCATGTTGCCTTTTGCTAATATGCCCACTGATTTCCAGGTGGGAGTAAATCCTATCTCAAAGAATCCTCTCCAATAATTTCCCTACCACTGACGTAAGGCTTACCGGCCTGTATTTAGCTGGATTATCCTTGCTATCCTTCTTAAACAAAGGAACAACATTGGCAATTCTGCAATCCTCTGGGACCTCCCCTATAGCCAGAGAGGATACAAAGATTTCCCTCAAGGCCCCAGCAATTTCTTCCCTTGCCTCGCTCAGTATTCTGGGGTATATCCCATCAGGCCCTGGTGACTTGTCTACCTTAATGTTCTTCAAGACCCCCAATATCTCCTCCCTTTTGATTGCAACATGACCCAAACTATCTACATACCCTTCCCCAGACTCATCATCCACCATGTCCTTCTCTGTGGCGAATACTGACGCAAAGTACTCTATTAATACCTCGCCCATTTCCTCTGGCTCCACACATAAATTCCCTTCCCTGTCCTTGAGTTGACCAACTCTCTCGCTGGCTACCCTCTTGCTCTTTATATATGTATAAAAAGCCTTGGGGTTTTCCTTAATCCTGTTGGCCAATGACTTTTCATGACCCCCTTTTAGCCCTCCTGACTCCTTGCTTAAGTTTCTTTTGACTTTCCTTGTATTCCACCCTTGCTTTGTGTGTTCCCAGCCTCCAGCTGTGATAAATCCTTCCTTTTTCTATTTAGGCTCACAATACCTCTTGTTATCCAAGGTTCCCTAAACTTGCCATACTTATCCTTCATCCTTACAGGAATGTGCCAGTCGTGAGTTCCCAGCAACTTACACTTGAAAGCCTCCCACATACCATATGTTGATTTACCCTCAAACATCTGCCTCCAATCTACGTTCTTCAGTTCCTGCACAATATTGTTGTAATTAGCCTTCCCCCAATTTAGCACCTTCACCTGACATCTACACCTATCTTTATCCATTAGTACCTTTAAAGTTGACTGAATTGTGATCACTGTTCCCGAGCTGCGCACCTACCGCAACATTCCCACCTGGCCAGGCTCATTCCCCAATACTAGGTCCAGTACGGCCCCTTTCCTAGTTGGACTATCTACGTGCTGTTTCAAGAAGCCCTCCTGGATGCTCCTTATGAACTCTGCCCCATTGAGCCCCAAGCACTAAGTGAGTCCCAGTCAATAATATTGGATGTTAAAATCACCCACAACAACAGCCCTGTTACTTTTACATCTTGCCATCATGCAGATGGACACACAAAGTTAGACAAGACATGCATATGATGGGTGGAGAGAACAGTTTGCAGGAAAGCTGGGGAACAGTAGCAAGCATTTAGAATTTTCTTTTTCCCTCTCCTTTCTGTGTGGAGAAGTAAGAGATGAATGCTCTCTCTTGCATTTCAAAAACCCACATGCCTGTTCAGAGTTTTCTGTGTTGGTCACTCAGTCGGTGCAGCATCTTCATCAAGCTGGTGCGAGTGCTGAGGCTAAAGCTAACTGAATGATTGAGGTGTGGTCCTCATTTGTCTGCATTGAATCAGTTTTTTTCCTTATGTTCCTCATATTTGGCATTGTCAGAAAGACTGGAGTATCCAGTTGTTGGTGAAATGCTAGTTGTTGTGGCTGCACACATACGAAGGGGATAAAGGAGGACCAGGAACAACAGCAAGTAGCAGCAGGCCACTTACAGAAGCTTTTTAATATCAGTGCTTATGTTTTTTTTTGCTAGTTTCCTTTCATAGTTCACCTAAGCTCTTTTTGAGTTTATTTTTAGTAACCCTTTGGCATTTGAAGTTCTCCCAATCGTCCAGAGTGCCTCTACCTTTTGCAGTATGACATGCCCTAGTTTTCACCTTTTATTATCCTTGACCTCCTTAAAGGACCATGGATGATTTTTCACAATCCCTGTCCCTCTCAGGAGTATACTTTGAGAGATATTTAGTATCTCCCTAAGCATTTGCCACTGATCTTCGACTGGCCTGCCCCTTAAAAGTTTTGCCCAGTTTACTGGGGCCGACTCCTTCCTTGGGCCTGTATAATTACCTCTGCCCAACATTAATACACTTGTATGCGACTCTGGCTTCGCTCTTTAAATCTGAATTTGAAACTCTAGCAAGTTGTGGTCGCTCCTTCCAAGAGGATTGTTAACTACAAGACCATTTATCAATCCTTCCTAATACCAAATCTAAAGGAGCAAGTTCTCTGTTTGGCTCCATGACATCTTGCTCTAAGAAGCAATCCCTCATACACTCTATGAATGTTTCTTCTGGGCTACTATTGTCAAATTGATTAATTTAGGCAATATGCATGTTCAAATCACCCATAAATACCATTGTTCCCTTCTCATAAGACCTCCTTTCCTGATTTATACCGTCCCCGACTTTGGAAATACTGTACTGGGGCATGTAAATTACTCCCAGCCTTGATAACATGCTTGTAAATCTTTTTACCACCCTTTCCAGTTTCATAACATCCTTCCTTTAGTAGGATATCCTCAGCAGTGGCAACATTTGTAGATATTCTTGAATGCCTATTTCTCCAATTTGTTTTGTTACTGGGTATTATTTTTCTAGAGGCTGAGAGAAACATAGAGCAAGAGCAAGACTTTGAGTGCTATTGTTAAATTTCTTTTTCTGCTCTGCTACCTGAAATACATTTTTTTTTGTATGTTGACTGATTTAATTGTTTTTTTGCAAGCTGAATAATCTGAAGACAACTTCCAATCCAATTTGTGAAACTTGTGGAAAAATGTACGTCAACAGGTGATGTAGATCTGAATGAATGATTGATTGATTGATTTTCATCATTTTGATGACATTAATTCTCAGTTCAGACTGGGTCTTGCAACCATCAATAAACATGAGCTTGGCTGAACCTGGTCAGATGACCACTATGCTCCCTTTTTAAAATTACCCCTTTTAACATTTTAGGTATGAACATTTAGGTGTAATTTCCTGGTCCATTTTCTGACTCAGTTCATCAGATATGATTATTTAACATAGTTGCTGTTATCTTCTTTCCACAGTCAGTATGCTTTTAAGAGGTGTGCACATGATATCATTGTTGCAGCATGGCGTGTGACCAGAAGTTTAAAAAACTTCTATATGTAATCTTACCTGCATTGAATTGAAGTGTAATTCTCTACTGGGAGCTCTTCTGGCTCATAACAAGAAATTGAGCATGGAACTTGACAAAACAGGCGTTTTGTATATCACAAGTCATTTTGAAGAACAAACAAGTCCTTATGCTAAAAGCATTAACCCAAGATGTTTAGCCAGATTTCCAGGGTGTGGTAACCTCACATTTCTGAGGAGAGATTCTGCTCCGATCTCCCTCAAATGTGGAGACGTACATCCAGACTGACCATACTTTTGTAGCGTAGAACTGTCAAACGAAGGCAAACCACATCCCCTTTGCAGCTGATCACTGAGCATTATGTTGAAATTTTAAAGTCCTCACAGCCACTTATGGCAGCTGCTGTCAAAGGATAAATAATTAAGTGTCTGAGGGAGTGGGTTCTGTTACTTGAAAAACTATAAAATCAGAGGTAAAGGAGAGGTAGTAATAGAGTTAATTGTTACCAGAAAATAAAAGGAGAGGACAGAATGTATGAGTATTGTACAAAGGAACCATCAAAGTATAGGGAAACTTGATAATAGAATAAACTTGGACACTTTTTATATCTTGGTGCGTAAAGCATTTGGATTAAGATAGATGAACTGCTGGTGCAAATCAAGCTTGTAAAGCATAGAACAATCCAGCACAGGAACAGGCCTTTCAGCCCACCATGTCTGTGCTGACCATGATACCGTTCTAAACTAATCCTATCTGCCGGCACATAGTCTGTATCCCCCTCTTCCCTGCCTGTTCATAGAGTCACAGAGTAATACAGCATAGAAACAGGCCCTTTGGCCCAAACTGTTCCATGCTGACCATTGTGCCGTCTCAGCTACTTGCACTTTCCTGCATTTGGTCCATATCCATGTAACTATCCAAATGTTCTTTAAATGTTGCTATTGTATTTGCCTCAACCACTTTATCTGGCAGCCCATTCCATATACGGACCACTCTCTGCGTGAAGATGTTGTCCCTCAGGTCCTTCTTAAATCTTTTCTCCTCTCACCTTAAACCTATGCCCTCTAGTTTTAAATTCCCCATCCCTGGGAAAAAGTATATGCATTCATCCTATCTATGTCCCTCATGATTTTATACACCTCATTTTCCTACATTCCAAGGAATAAAGTCCTATTCTGGCCAACCTTTCCCTAAGAACCATAAATCACCCATGTTCTCCAATTGATTCATTTACATGCAAAGCCCATTAGGAGCAATGCAGACCATCAAAAGTGTGGAGATGTGGGGAGAGGGAGACCCCATGGGAATGAATGGAGGAATAGGATGGTATTGGAAGTATGCGGTATCTTACATTGCTGTGGCTGGGGTATGGAGTATGAATATTGTGTGAGGGCAAGGGATTTGAGTGAGGACTGGAAGGCTGTTGGTTGACTTCAACAAAGTCAGACCATCCAAACAACCTGGCTCCAAACCTAGCAGCCTCAGCTCCCATCTGGGGTCACCTTTTCTGATTCCCAGGGAAGTCTGCACCCCGGAACAAAATGCTAAACTTCTAGGTCACTTGTCCACATGCTGAGTTTGAGGAGCTGGGAAATGCTCAGACTCTGCGCTCCCCATACTAGGAGTGAAAATCCGGCCTGACAGTTTTTTCCCTGCTGAGAAATCAAGAACTGAGTGGAGTGCAGCCTTCGGGCAAGTAATCAATGATTTAGGATGTAGATTAGGAGAAATATCTTCACTCAGAGTTGTGATCCTTTGAGTTCCCATTGAAAAAGATTGTGGATGCTCCATTATTGAGTACATTCTAGGCTGAGACCGGTGGATTTTTGGTATGTGGACAGCATGGGAAACAGAACTTGAGAAACATGTTTACACTGAATGGTGGATCACGATCAGGAGATAATGTAGCTTATGCCTGTATCTATTTCTGATGTTGTTATATTTACTTATTATTAGAGAGCTAAATTTGCCCCATGTTTTCATCTATTCCCCAAACTCTTCCCAAAACTAAATTACACGTTGGTCACTGGGCCCAAGGTCTTCTGTGCTTGCTTTCATCAAAGTGTATTGTTCAGTTCCTCTTACGAAGTGCTTCTCATTTACTGCATACCTGTTGTTAAGAGCTATGGAATTCCATTAGTAAGCTGTTATTATGGCTTCTATACAAACCTTCATAGTCTGCCATTACACATCACCTATTGTTAGCCACTAACAGTCTCCATTAACAGCTATTCACCCTCCCAGCCAGATCATTATCCACTCCTATGTCTGTCCAACTGTTCTTCTCTCTCTTTGGGCTATAACTTGACTTATCATTTACACCTTACCCCCTCCCCTCACCCTATCTTCTGCATATAAACTGACAATTTCCTAGCTACCATCAGTTCTGAGGAAGGGTCACTCGACCTGAAATGTTAACTGATTTCTCTCCACAGATGCTGCCAGACCTGCTGAGGTTTTCCAGCAATCTCTATTTTTGTTAGCACGATGAATGAGTTGGAGGATGGAGTGGAACTGCGGAGTGGTGCAGCCCTGACCCAGCATGATACAATGCTGTTGGAGAGAAAGGTCAAGAGTGTGCATGTGATGCCGCAAGGCACTGAGCCTGGATCTCAGGATGCGACGAGAGCAGCTGTCTGTGGAATGTTGAATATCATGAAGATCTCTGCAATCGTGGGAGGATTCAAAACATGCGGGATGAAACTTCGGTTGGAATCCACGTGGGTGAGTTTGAGCCGGAGGCACTCACTAAGCAATGTGATACGGTTGTGGAAACGAGTCAAACACCAAGAGTGACAGTGAAATTAATGTCGGTGGGCAAGAAGAAAGATTGGAACGGAATCCCGTCGGAGAAAGGAGTAGAACTTCAAGGTGGGCATGCCCAGAATAGATGTTGCAGTGTGTTAAATACTAAATAAAAACCAAAAGAACTGCGGATGCTGTAAATCAGGAATAAAAAATCAGTGTTAACGTTTTGGGTCCAATAACTTCTTCAGAACTGGTGAACCTTCTGATGAAGGTTTACTGGACCTAACTCGTTAACTCTGATATTTTCTTCACAGATGCTGCCAGACCTGCCAAGCTTTTCCAGCAACTTCTGCTTTTATTGCTATTTACAGCATCCACAGTTCTTTGGGCTTTTATTTGAACAGTCACTGAAGGTTGGCATGCAGGTGCAGCAGGCAGTGAGGAAAGCTGGCCTTCATAACAAGAAGATTTAAGTATTAGAGTAGGGATATCTTGCTGAGTTATACAGGGCCTTGGTGAGGCCATATCTTGAGTATAGTGTGCAATTTTAGTTTCCTTATCTTGAGGAAAGGCATCCTTGCTATTGAGGGAGTCCAGTGAAGGTTCACCAGACTGATTCCCGGGTTGGCAGGACTGACATATGATGAAAGATTGGATCGACTGGGCTTGTACTCACTGTAGTCTAGAAGAATGATGAGGGATCTCATAGAAACATATAAAGTCCTGATGGGTGGAGACTGGGTAGATGAGGGAAGGAATGTTCCCAGTTTTGGGGAAGTCCAGAACTAGGGGCCTAAGAATAAGGGGTAAGCCATTCAGGACTGAGATGAGGAAGAATTTCTTCACTCAGCTGTGAACCTGCGGAATTTCTCTCCCACAGAAAGCTGTTGGGCCAGTTCAAGAGGGAGCTGGACATGACCCTTGCAGTTGAAGGGATCAAGGGGTAAGGAGAGAAGTGGGAATGGGACACTGAAATTGCATGATCAGCCATGATCATATTGAATGGTGGAGCAGGCTCAAAGGGCCAAATGGCCTACATCCTGTTCCTATTTTCTATGTTTACTACCATGTTTTCTATTGCATCTTCTTACAGTGTCATCCACCAGTGTTGTTCTGTATAACACATTTATGTGAACACAATAAACAAATTGCAATTTAAAAATAGTACAATTTTCCATCCTACCAAAGCTAACCCAACTTAGCTGCATACCTTTAATCTAATCAAAATGCCCCCTGCATACTTCAGACTTGAAGCTTCTGTACACAATTGCTGATGACATCATCATGCTGTTCTTAATTTACTTCATATAGCCCATATAGTTCCCCACTTCTATCCCAGTCCCAAACTGTTTTGCATCCAAACACTTTGACAATTTGCATTCCTTTGCCTGCCAATTCTGCAACCAAGCTGCTACCTTGCCAAAAAGCTGGTCTTTCCTCATGTATTGATGTGTTTATTTCTGATAAGTCCTTGTTGTCCCCCTAATCAGCCTCGTTGTTGCAGCTCAAGGCTAAGATCAGTTGACTAAAGATTCCTTTCCTTAATTTATTTATCATTTCCCTCCTAAACTAGTGTCCCATGATACATTATACGATTATGCATTACAATCCAGAACTCAACCCGATTGCAAAACTTAAAATCTCTGGAATGTTCTAATATGTTTAGTGCTCTTTTCTCTACCTGAGAAAAAAATTTTGATTTTTTTTTATCATTTAGCAAGTGACAAGTGTTGTCCAGTTGGAACAGTTACTTTGGGGCACCATCCTGTTCACTACCCTACATTCTCCCTAAACTGGCCCTCACCCACTTTGCTGCTGACTGCCAGTCATGCCCTTTAAAGCCCTCAACTTACCTGGCTTTCTGGATCCTAGCTCCTTGGCATTGAGGGCTGTCTGAACTCCAGTGGTGGTCACCATTCCCCATGATTCCCCTGTGACTAGAGATCTGACGGCCACTTGATTGGTCAGTGGCTCTCAGAGACAGGACTTCTTCCTAAATGAAGGCAAAAAATTCTCTCTGAGCTAATGAAAGGACCAAGGGCCCATCAGTCATTGCACTGGTGGCTTGATCAATCAGAGGTGAACTCATTACAGCCTGGAAACAATAACACTTTCTTTCAGCATAAAATTCTGACACCAGTTACAAGGTGACAAAAGTTGGGAAGTAAATATTTCAGGACACATAATATTTTGAAAGGCAGGCAGAATGGAAAAATAGTCCTAAGAGTAAAGCATGACACTAGGACAATGGTACTAAAAGACCCTAGCCCAGAAAACTTGGAAGTAAATTCAGTATTTGTGGAGATCAGGAATAGGAACAGCCAAAAACAATAGTGGGGATAGAAGCTACCTAGCAGTCCTTATATCATTGAAGAGAGAATTGAGCAAGACTTAACTGGATTCAAACAAAAGCAATTGTCATGGTAACAAAAACAGAAATTACAGGAAAAGATCAGAAAGTCTGGCAGCATCTGTTGAAAATATAATAGCCGAGAAGGTAAAACAAGTAAAACTTGTGAATGCTATATATTGGTCCAACCCATCTTGAGTTCATCAAAATGATGCTTCAGTTCAATCAGTATATTCATTTCCAAATGATATTGTTTTTGTTTTGACTGGTTTTTCCTTCTTGGAATTGTGAGAGATGTTAAACTTCTTAAAGCTTAACCAATACCTTAGCAACAGTGGTTTAGAAGATGAGTTTTTGGAATATTTTTGACAGTTTCAGTACACTGTGGCATCAGTTAGGGATGAAACTATTTAAACCTGGTATTGTGCAAGGAGTTAGGGTTAACTCATCATAGTAAAATATCTGTTGTGAAGAAGTGATCATAAAAAAGTTAAATTCATATAAGCTTAAAAGTAACTTAATCGGTCACAAGCATGAATCTTAAATTTAAAGAAAACTAGTCACATATGTATGAGGGGAGAGCTGACTATGCATAATTCAAATAATAGACTAATTGGGATGATAAATCAACAGTCAGGAACATTAAATAATCAGAATAAAATGTTCAATGAAAATTTATTAAAAACCAAACTCAATAAGAAAGATAATATGAGATTAAAAGAAGAAACTTCTAAAGTAAAGCACAAAACAAAAGGGAGAATGTTTTTGTGATTACAAGCCAGTGACTAGAACTATACCATAGGGATCAGTGCTGGTACTCTTAATGTGTGTTATATACAACAGGTATACAGGGATAGAGGAAAACCACTAATGAGTTTTGACAGAAAGAAGGTCTTAACTGAACAAAATGTAATTTATTGCATCATAACAATTTGAGTACGAGTCACATTAGTTAGATAAATATTGTTATGAATCTGACGAGGACTGTGGATATAGGTTTTCTGTCTGCAAGATCCTAGATTTTCTGCCTTATTCTCGTCTAAGCATATAATAATTCATCAAATTGAGTGGACTTTAATACAGCCTCCATCACAAACCCTTTTAGAACTATTACCTCTTACAACAACTCCCCCAGTTGTTTTCCCCAAGGTTAAAGTTATTCATTGATGCACACAATTACATTTACCAATACCCTTCAAATCTCTGACATCACAAATTCAGGCAGTCTGAATGGTTCATAATTCTAGCCAAACAATCTCTCTTTAGACATGAAAGAATTTTAGGTATCTGGCTTGAGGACCGTTGACCTTGAATCTGTTCTTGGTCCTGTGTCATCTGCAAAGTCTATCTGCCATCTTTTATTTCTTGGATATCTTTTAATAAGGACACAGTTCCTGTTAATTGTTGGTCCATTTACTTATCAGAGGATTACAATATTTTGCATATCTTTTACTGGCAACTCTACGCTGCTGAATCAGGTAGTTGTCCCGTAAACACATATAGGGAACCTTTAATCTCATGGATGCTTGGTTGAAGAGCTAGTGCAGCCACAATGGGCCAAATGGCCTCCTTCTGTGCCATAGTACTTCTGTATCTGAGTTTTACAATATTTTTCTTTAACAGTATCCTGGATCTATGTGCCAAACAGTTTCTTCTTGACCATATCAAGAATCTGTAGATATTGTTTTGGCTTTCTTAAAATCAAATACAGCTCGTCCTCAATCAAACAAACAAATCTTTATTTTCAATCTGTTGATATATCTGCAGTAAAATATGAAAACTTTTGTCATCAACTTATTTATTAAGTTGGATATCATGATTTACCCTTTGTGGTTGCTGTACTGTTGTGCCATACAATTTCCACTTAATTAAAATAATCTCTATCACTGGTATTGATAATGTTGCTTTGAAAAATAAAGACTTGAGTCTTTGGCCTTCTATGGCCCTTGATATCCACACTGTAACTGTGCTTTGTGTATATGCTCGATATGACAGTAATGTTCATTTTGAACTGTAAATAGTTTTATTTTAATTCCATCATTCTCAACCTTTTTTTATGCACTGTACAAAGACTGTTCTCCTTCCTAACAGGAATTTTTAAAATTTACTCTCAAAGTTCTAACTGGTACACCTCTTTGACAAACTCCTAACCAGGAACGCTCCTACACATAAAAGCCGAAAGAACTGCAGATGCTGTAAATCAGCACCACTACCAACTTTCTAATTTGCCTACCAGCTTCTCTGTCTTTTCCCAGCGTACCCTTGTGCACCATGGTACTACGGTTTTCCCTTGAGTCATCCACCCTGACTCAGTCATATTGCTCCCTACATTTTTTATTGCAAAAATATACATGATTAATAAAAAAAATCTTTATGTACATAGACAGATACTAAAGCAGTTCTGTATATATAAAGAACAAGCATTAGAATTTGTCATTCCCTGCATTTGCAAAAAATCAAAGGCATTTCCTCCTCATGCAGGGCATTATTTGCATATATTGAGGCAAAGAGAGGATCTGATAACTGAACGGACCCTCATTGTACTTTGGCTGAAAGATCTTAGGTGGTAGTCTTTCCCCACTTCCCCTTCCCCAAGTTTTACTGCATCCCTCAGGATGTAGTGCTGGACCCTGGAATGTGCCAGTCTGCAACAATTGGTTGAGCTCAACTCTTTACACTTTGGGCAATGATTTTGACAATCTGCTCAGGGAACCACCTAACAAAATCAACTGTCTCATTTTTCCCACAGGGTCTTGAGGACACCATACCTGATGGACTTGTGATCAAAGGTGAAAATTTTCCATGAAGGACAGTGATACGGAATGGTCCAATTGCTTAACATTCCAAGGCAACGAGGCCAGAGCCCATCCATTGTAACACTTGGGGACAAGTAGAACCTCAGTACGTAGTGACACATAGTGTTTGCTTCCCGAGAGTCGACGCACAGCTCAGTGCAGCAACACATAAAGGTGGCCATTGGAATAAGGGCAGAGTTGTGTACATTCTTCCTCCCCTTATCCAGAGTTTTGTACATCGTGTCCCTGCAGACACAGTCCATCTTTGACTTCCAAATGTAATGGAAGATGGCTCAGGAGACTGCAGTGGAGCATGCCCGAGGAATAGACCAGACCTGTGCAGCATACAACAACACTGAGAGTACCTCATACCTGATTATGAGGTTTTTACCCATAAGTGAGAGGGAGTGGTGCTCCCACCTGCCCAGATACTGCCTCACCTTGACATTAGGCTCCTCCCAGGTTTTGTGGGGCACATGCACCATCCTCTCCAAACCATATACCTAGCACTTTCAAATAATTTGACTTGATGTGAAGCATATAAAGGACTTGTCAGCCCAGTTACCAAAGAACATGACCTCGCTTTTGCATCAATTTATCTTGACACCGAGACCAGTTTGAACTGGTCGCAGATGCTCATGGATCTGTGCACTGATAGTGGATCTGAGCAGAAAAAGGCGATGTCATCCATGTACAGAGGGCCTTAACCTGCAGGCCTTCACTGCCTGGAATAGTCACCCTTCTCAGGCTTGGATCCTTCCAGATGGACTTGGCAAAAGGCTCTATACAACACACAAACAAGGCAGGAGAGAATGGGCAGAGATAGTAGGAACTGCAGATGCTGGAGAATCCGAGACAACAAGGTGCAAGGCTGGATGAACACAGCAGGCCAAGCAGCATCATAGGAGCAGAGAGGCTGACGTTTCGGGCCTAGACCCTTCATCAGAAAAGGGGGAGGGGAAGGGGGTTTTGAAATAAATAGGGAGAGAGTGGGAGGCGGATAGAAGAGGGATAGAGGAGAGGATAGGTGGAGAGGAAACAAACAGGTCGAAGAGGCGGGGATGGGGCCAGGAAAGGTGAGTGTAGGTAGGGAGTTAGGAAGGGGATAGGTCAGTCCAGGGAGGACGGACAGGTCAAGGGGGCGGGATGAGGTTGGTCGGTAGGAGATGGAGGTGCGGCTTGAGGTGGGAGGAGGGGATAGGTGGGAGGAAGAACAGGTTAGGGAGGCAGGGACGAGCTGGACTGGTTTTGGGATGCGGTAGGGGGAGGGGAGATTTTGAAGCTTGTGAAATCCACATTGATACCATTGGGCTGCAGGGTTCCCAAGCGGAATATGAGTTGCTGTTCCTGCAACCTTCGGGTGGCATCGTTGTGGCACTGCAGGAGGCCCAGGATGGACATGTCGTCTGAGGAATGGGAGGGGGAGTTGAAATGGTTCGCGACTGGGAGGTGCAGTTGTTTGTTGCGAACCGAGCGTAGGTGTTCTGCAAAGCGGTCCCCGAGTCTCCGCTTGGTTTCCCCGATGTAGAGGAAGCCACACCGGGTACAGCGGATGCAGTATACCACATTGGCAGATGTGCAGGTGAACATCTGCTTGATGTGGAAAGTCTTCTTGGGGCCTGGGATGGGGGTGAGGGAGGAGGTATGGGGGCAGGTGTAGCACTTCCTGCGGTTGCAGGGAAAAGTGCCGGGTGTGGTGGAGCTGGAGGGGAGTGTGGAGCGGACGAGGGAGTCACGGAGAGAGTTGTCCCTCCGGAAAGCAGATAAAGGTGGGGAGGGAAAGATGTCTTTGGTGGTGGGGTCGGATTGCAGATGGCGGAAGTGTCGGAGGATGATGCGTTGGATCCGGAGGTTGGTGGGGTGGTACGTGAGGACGAGGGGGATTCTTTTTTGGTTTTTATTGCGTGGACGGGGTGTGAGGGATGAGGTGCGGGAGATGTGGGAGACACGGTTGAGGGCGTTCTCGACCACCGAGGAGGGGAAGTTACGGTCCTTGAAAAACGAGGACAACTGAGATGTACGGGAGTGGAATGCCTCATCCTGGGAGCAGATGCGGCGGAGGCGAAGGAATTGGGAATAGGGGATAGCATTTTTGCAGGAAGGTGGGTGGGAGGAGGAGTATTCTAGGTAGCTGTGGGAGTCGGTGGGCTTGAAATGAATATCGGTTTCTAGAATGGGCAGCCTTGTCTGACTCCAGATCTGATCAGGAAGCTTTCTGATTCCCAATCATTGATGGCGACTGCAGTACTGATGTTGGTGTGCAGCTGTTGGATCCAATTGCAGGAAGAAGACCCAAAGCCCGTTTTGGAGAGCACATCCCTGATGTAGGTATGTGATATCCTATCAAAGGTCTTCTGCTGGTCCAGTCTGATGAGGCAGGTGTACAACCCTGTGTCCTTTTTTTTTTAATTCGTTTGTGGGATGTGGTCATCGCTGGCTGGCCAGCATTTCCTACCCATTCTTAGTTGCCCTTGAGAAAGTGGTGGTGAGCTTCCTTCTTGAATCGCTACAGTCCACCAGCTGTATGTTGACCCACAATGCCATTAAGGAGGGAATTCCAGGATTTTGAGCCAGCGACAGTGAAGGAACAGCGATATATTTCCAAGTAAGGATGGTGAGTGGCTTGGAGGGGAACTTGGAGGTGGTGGTATTCCCACATGTCTGCTGCCCTTGTCCTTCTAAATGGAAGTGATTGTGAGTTTGGAAGGTGCTTTCTGAGGATCTTTAGTGAATTTCTGCAGTGCATCTTGTAGATAGTGCACACTGCTGCTACTGAGTGTCGGTGGTGGAAGGAGTGGATGCTAGTGAATGTAATGCCAATCAAGTGGGCTGCTTTGTCCTGGATGGTGTCAAGCTTCTTGAGTGTTGTTGGGGCTGTACTTATTCAGGCAAGTGGTAAGTATTCCGTCACACTCCTGACTTATGTCTTGTAGATGGTGGACAGGCTTTGAAGACTCAGGAGGTGAGTTACTCGCCACAGTATTCCTAGCTTCTGACCTGCTCTTGTAGCCACTGTTTAAATGTGGTGAGTCCAGTTGAGTTTCTGGTCAATGATAACCCTCAGGGGGATTCAGTGATGGTAAGATTGTGTCTTGTTGGTGATGGTCATAGCCTGGCATTTGTGTGGCATAAATGTCACTTGCCACTTGTCAGCACAAGCCTGGATTTTGTCCGGATCTTGTTGCATTTGAATACGGACTGCTTTAGTACCTGAGGAGTCATGAATGGTGCTGAACATTGTGCAACCATCGGTGAGCATCCCGACTTCTGTCCTTATAATGGAGAGAAGGTCATTGACGAAGCAGCTGAAAATAGTTGGGCTGAGGACACTACCCTGAGGAACTCCTGCAGAGATGTTCTGGAGTTGAGATGATTGACCTCCAACAACCACGACCATCTTTCTATATGTCAGGTATGACTCCAACCACCAGAGATTTTGCCCTCTGATACCCGTTGATTCCAGTTTTGCAAGGGATCCTTGATGCCATACTCGGTCAAATGCAGCCTTGATATCAAGGGCTGTCACTCCCGCCTTACCTCTGGAATTCAGCTGTTTTGTCCATGTTTGAACCAAGGCTGTAAGGAAATCAGGAGCTGAGTGGCCCTGGCAGAACTCAAACTGGGCATCACTGAGCAGGTTATTGCTGAGCAGCTGCTACTTGATAGCACTGTTGATGATGCCTTCCATTACTTGACTGATGATTGAGAGTAGACTGATGGGGCAGTAATTGGTCAGGTTGGATTTGTCCTGCTTTTTGTGTACAGGACCTACTTGGGCAAGTTTCCACATTGCTGGTTAAATCCAGTGTTGTAACTGTACTGGAACAGCTTGACTAGGGGAGCGTCAAGTTCTGGAGCACAAGTCTTCAGTACTGTTGCCGGAATATTGTCAGGGCCCATAGCCTTTGTGGTATGCAGTGTCTCCAACCTTTCTTGACAACACGTGGAGTGAATCGAATTGGCTGAAGACTGGTATCTGTAATGCTGCGGACCACTGGAGAAGGCTGAGATGGATCATGCACTCAGCACTTCTGGCTGAAGATGGCTGCGAATGCTTCAACCATATCTTTTGCACTGATGTGCTGTGCTTTTTCATCATTGAGCATGGGGATATTTATGGAGCCTCCTCTTTCAGTGAGTTGTTTAATTGTACACCACCATTCACAACTGGATATGGCAGGACTGCAGAGCTTAGATCTGATCCGTTGGTTATGGGATCGCTCAGCTCTGTCTGTCCCTTGCTGCTTTCACTGTTTGGTGTGCAAGTAGTCCCATTTATGGCTTCACCAGGTTGATGCCTCATCTTAAGGTATGCCTGGTGCTGCTCCTGGCATGCCCTTCTGCACTCTCCATTGAACTAGGGTTGATCCCCTGGCTTGATGGTCATGGTTGAGTGGAGGATATCCCGGTTCATGAGGTTACCCATTGTGCTGGAGCACAATTCTGCTGCTATTGATGGCCACAGCGCCTCATGGATGCCCAGTCTTGAGCCCTGCAAATAGGCAACTATATCCTGAAGGAGCACAAGATTCTCAGAGATTTTCTTGCCCAATACAGCTCAGGTTTGATCAGGGTGAATCAGTAACCCCAGAGAAATTTCATATATGTCAGACAGCTCTAAGGAGTCCTGTGTCCTGTCTTGATACCAGGTCCTCCACTATCCCCTTCTCAGTCACGATGACTGAGCCAACTTCTTAATTTTAAAAGCTTATTTAGAAGAACATTGCTATATTGCACAATTTAAAATCTCTAAACACTTTCAAAAATACATGTGTTTGAAAAGAAGAAAGGATTTCAGAGCCAGAAGGAATAAATCACTAGAGAACAGCCAGATGACACATTTAAAGCTTTTATGAGAAGCATTTTAAGTCAACACTGGTACAGCATTTTTAAAAAAGCTGCAAAGACACTGCCAAGTTTTACAATAATTTAAATAAAACTTCTGAAAACAGGAAGACAGACTCGCTAAATTTCAGATTAAAACAAAATTGAAATTAAATACCTAAATTCTTTCAGACTCAGAAGGTTATCAATTTCTTTTTAATGTGTTGATTAAAGATCTTATACTTCCTAGCAGATTTTGAATCAGAGATGATCCTAACAGAACACAATTTTGGAAATTGAACCATTCCTAAGTCCTAAATCTAGATAGCAAGTTAGAAGCATGACACTTTCATACACATCTATATTCAGTAAATCCTACAGGTGATGATGTAAATAATCAGAAAGTAAAAGAAGGTTCAGAAATGTTTAATGATGTTATTGTTATGACGATTTTGTATTTAATCATTTTTGTGGTCATGCGTTTGAAAGACTGTGGCGATACCTGATTTTTTAAAGGAATCGATGAAATGGAAAAGTTTGTTTTAACAGTTAACAAAATGAGCATTACTCCTATAAAAAGTGAAACTGGAAAATTAGTAATGAGAACTAATGAAACAATAAATGAATTGAATGGATGAATTTTGAATCAGTCATCACTGTAGAGGATACCTATTATATCCCGGAAGCAACAAAAAATTTGGAATGATATTGAAATATTGCATGAGTGGACAAAGATGTGGCAAATGCATTATAATATGGGATAAGTTCAGTTGGAGTAGCAGCAAGAGAGGAATGGAGCAAACCTGATGGCGAATGGTGGCAGAGGAACTTCCAGATAAAGCCCAAGGAGCATGTCCAGATCAAGCTCAGTCAGAGCAGCAATGGGAGAAATACAGAGTGAATCTGGGGATGAATAGTAGTAACAGAGCTTCCAGATAACACCTGAGGAGCATGGTCCAGATCAAGATCACACACAGCAGCAGCGGGAATAGAATGGAGTAGATGGAGTCTTTGTAGAATCCATAGATGAAGCTCCTGAGGTTTTGTCACTGTTCAAAAAGTGACACTGGGCAAGAGGTATGGCTATTTAGGACACAGCTTTAGAGACTGTGTGTGTAGTACCAGGAGGGAGACAGACTGTAAAGTCCTTATTTTGTTAGGATGGGGGAGAGCATGAGAGAGAGAGAGAGAATCTGAGTTGGTCAGCAGTGGGTAATGTTGAGTAATCGGTTCCTAGTTTATTGCTTGTAGTTGGTAGAATTCACGATGGCAGGAGAACTCAGCCCCGTGGAATGCTAGTCTTGTAATATGCAGAAAATCAAGTAAAATTCCGGTGTCAATGGTGACCACATATGCAGGAACTGTTTGGTTGCAGCTCCTGATTGACTATATGCAATGGCTGGAACTGTGGATGCTGGACTCATCATGGAGCATCCATGATGCTGAGGACATTGGCTCTGTTGTACAGCAGGGAGGGTCCATATTGGTTCGAATGGCATAGAAAAGAAGAAACATGAAATCCTGCAAAGGGAATTCAGTGAGATAGGTAGAACGTTGAAAAGAAGGACCGCTAGGGTTGTAATCTCAGGATTACTCCCTATGCCAGATGCTAGAGAAGCCAGAAACAGGAAGATAATACAGTTAAATGTGTGGCTAAAGAGCTGGTATAGGAGGGATGGCTTCAGATACCTCGATCATTGGGATTTCTTCCAGGGCATGAGGGAGCTGTACAAGAAAGATAGGCTGCACCTACACTGGAGAGGCATCAATATCTATACAGGGAGGTTTATTGGTGCCACATGGGAGGGTTTAGACTATGTAGGGGGTGTTGGGAACCAGAGCAGTGGAGTGATTGAGGAGAAAGTAGAGGTTAAGTCAAATAAGTCTAACATGAAGAACAAGCAGGGCCTGGTTAATGAACACGACGGGATTGGCGGTCTGGAGTGTATTTGTTTTAATGTAAGGTGTATAATGGGTAAGACAGAAGAACTTAGAACTTGGATTAGTACATAGAGCCATGATGTTGTAGTCATTACAGATACTTGATTGAGAGGAGGGAAGACCGGCAGCTCAACATTCAAGGGTTGAGATGTTTCAGGAGTGATAGACAGGGATGTATATGGGGTGGAGGAGTTGCATTACTGATTAATGAAAATGTCACAGCTGCACTGAAAGGATATCTTGGGGGATTCATCCAGTGAGGCCACCTGGGTAGAAGTCAGGAATAAGAAAAGTGCAACCATGGTGATGGGGTTAGGCCTCCCAAAATCCACTGGATTTTGAATCAGAGATGATCCTAACAGAACACAATTTTGGAAATTGAACCATTCCTAAGTCCTAAATCTAGATACCAAGTTAGAAGCATGTATAGGAGCAGATGATGGAAGGATGTAAAAGGAACATGATATTGCAGTAGGTAATTTTAATTTTCCCAATATTGACTGGAAATCCCTTAGTGTCAAGGGCTTAGATATTTTAGAATTTCTTAGGTGTATCCAGGAGGGCTTATTTAAGCAATATGTAGATGGTCCAATGAAGGAGTAATCCTGAGATCTTATTTTGGGGAATGAGCCTCGCCAGGTAATTGAAATTTCAGTTCGAGAGCATTTTGGGAACAGTGATCACAATTCAGTAAATTTTCAGATAGCAAGGTGTGGAACTGGAGAAACACAGGCCAGGCAGCATCAGAGGAGCAGGAAAGCTGACGTTTCGGGTCGAGAAATTTCTTCAGAAATGGGGGAGGGAAGAGGGCTCTGAAATAAATAGAGAGAGGGGGGCGGTGATAGCAGGTAGATAGTGGAGCAGATAGGTGGGTGAGAAGACGGACAGGTCAAGGAGGTGGGGATGAAGCTAGTAAAGGTGAGGATAGGTAGGAAGTGGGGATGGGGATTGGATGGTTAGGTGGGAGAGAAGACGGACAGGTCAAGGAGGCGGGAAGGGGGCGCTGGTCTTGGGATGAGGTCAGGGGTGGGGAGATTTTGAAGCTAGTGAAGTCCACATTGAGACCATTGGGTTCACCCCCGCTTCCTTGACCTGTCCGTCTTCTCTCCCACCTATCCACTCCTCCCACCTAACTGACCAATCCCCTTCTGCACTTCCTACCTACACTCACCTTTACTAGCTTCATCCCCACCTCCTGAGCCTGTCCATCTCCTCTCCCACCTATCCGCCCCTCCCTCCTCACTGACCAGTCCCCGTCCCCATCCCCACTTCCTACCTACGCCTCCTTGACCTGTCCGTCTTCTCTCCCACCTATCTGCTCCACTATCTACCTGCTATCACCGCCGCCCCCTCTCTATTTATATCAGAGCCTCCTTCCCCTCCCCCATTTCAGGAAAAAGGCTCCCGACCTGAAACATAAGCTTTCCTGCTCCTCTGATGCTGCCTGGCCTGTTGTGTTCCTCCAGCTCCACACCTTGTTATCTCAGACTCCAGCATCGGCAGTTCTTACTATCCCTCAGTATGTTTTAAGATACTTATGGATAAGGATAAGACTGGTCCTCCAGTGAAAGTGCAAAATTAGGGAATGTTAATTATAATAGTATTAGACCAGAACTGGAGAAATTAAATTGTGAATAGCTGTTTGAGGATAAATCCAGATCTGATGTGTGTGAGTCCTTTAAAGGCTAGTTGATCACAGTTTATGACCAGCATATACCTATGAAGAGGAAAGAAAAATATGCAAATTTGGAAACCCTGGATGACAAGAGATATTGAAAATTTAGCCAATAAGGAAAAGGAAGAATGTGAGATGTAGGAAACTGCACTCAGGCAAGGCACTTGAAGAATATAAAAGAAGAAGGAATGAACGTAAATGAGGAATTAGAAGGCCTAAAAGGGTCAGTGAAATGTCCTTGGAATGAAGGATTAAGGGGAACCCCAAAGCATTTTATATATACATTGGAACAAAAAGGTAGTTAGGGAAAGGATAGGTCTACTGGAAGACAAAGTAGGGAATTTATGCTTGGAGCAAAGAAAAGTTCTTCATGAGTACTTCACATTGGTATTCACCAAGGAGAAGGACATGGATGATGGTAAGATTAGGGAAAGTTATGTTGATACTTTGGGGCATGTCAATATTAGGAAGGAGGAGGTGTTTGGTGTCTTGAAAAACACTAAGGTGGATAAGTCACCAGGCCCTGATAGAATCTGAGGATACTGAAGGAGGCAAGGGAGGATATTGCCATGGCCTTGTCAGATGTCTTTGTACCTTCTTTAGCTACCAGTGAGGTCCCAAAGGATAGTCAATGATGCTCCTTTGTTTAAGAAGGGCAACAGAGATAATCCAAGAAATTATAAGCCGGTGAGTTTTATATCAGTAGTAAGGAAATTGTTGGAGAAGTTTTCTGGAGACAGAATTTACTTGCATTTGGAAAAGAATGGATTTATCAGATAGTCAACATGGCTTGGTGCAAGGGAGGTCTTGCCTCACCACTTTGGTTGGGTTTTTAGAGGAAGTGAGAAAGATGATTGCTGAGGGTAGAGTAGTGGATGTTGTCCGTATGGACTTTATGAAAGCATTTGACAAGGTCCCTCATAGTAGGCTGGTCCTGAAGACTGTGTCACATGGGATTCACAATGAGATGGTAAGTTGCATATGATATTGGTTTGGCCATAGAAGGTAATTTTGAGGGAGTGTTTTTCTTACTGGATGTTTGTGACCAGTGGTGTTCTGCAAGGATCAGTGTGGGACAGCTGTTGTTTGTAATATATATATGTAAATGATTTGGACCAGTTGGAAAGTTGAGCAGAGAAATGGCAAATGGAGATTAATCCGGATAAGTGAAAAGTGATGTATTTTGGGAAATCAAATGCAGGAGGAAAGTATACAGTAAATGGCAGAACCTTTAGGAGCATTGATATACAGAGGGAGCGTTGGATGTGAATCCACAACTCTTTGAAAGCAGCAACACAAGTAGATAAGGTGGCAAAGAAGACATACATTATGATTGCCTTCAGTGATCAGGGCATTAAATGTAAAAGTTGGTCATTCATGTTGCAGCTGTATAAAACTTTAGTTAGGCCGCAAATGGAGTATTGTGAGCAGTTCTGATTGCCCCACTGTAGGAAGGATATGGAGGCTCTGGAGAAGGTTAAAAAGAGGTTGACCAGGATGTTTCCTGCATTGGAGTATATTAGCTATAAGAGGAGGTTATCAAATCTTGGTTAGTTTTCACAATAGTGTCAGAGGCTGGGGCCCCGGGGAGGTGTGTGACCTGATAGAAGGATATAAAATTATGAGGCATGGATAGGGTGGATAGCTGGGATAGTGCTCCCAGGATGAAAATGTCAAATACCACGTGACAGAGGTTTAAGGCAGAGGTGGCCAGTGCCCAGAACACATTGCCATTGTATCTGCTTCTACCACCTCCCCAGCCAAAGTTTAAAAGGCATTTAGACAGACATGTTAACAGGCAGGGAATAGAGCGATATGAACCATGTGTAGGCAAATGGGATTAGTTTAGAATGGCATCGTGATCAACACAGACATGATGGGCCAAGGGACCTGTTCCTGTGACATAATTCTATGGTCTGTTCTATGTTTTTAAAATGTGAAATTGTCCACTTTAGCAGGAAAAATGAGGAAGGAAACATATTATTTCAATGGTGAGGGATTGCAGAGTTCCAAGATGCAGAGGGATCATGGTGTCCTTGTGCATCTATTGTAAAAAGTTAGCATGCAGGTAAAGCATGATACTAATTAAGCCAGTAAAAATTTTTGTCGTTATTCCAAGGGGAACTGAATAGATATGAATGTTGTGCTTCAGTTATATGGCGTACTGGTGAGATTATACCTGGAGAAGTGCGCACATATTGTTCACCTTATTTAAGGAAGGATGTAAATACATTGGAGACAGCTCAGAGAAGGTTTACTCAATGAATATCTGGACTGGGTGAGTTGCCTTACGAGGAAAAATGCAGCAGGCAGGGCTTGTGTCTGCTGGAGCTCAGAAGAGTAGGAGGGAGGCAATAGATGGAATTGTTGGGTACTTGTACAAATTCTTTGTATCCTGTTTAGTGACAGGAGAGGTCCCAGAGGACTGGAGAATAGCCAATGTTGTCCTTTGTTTAGACTATAAGATATGCGAACAAAATTAGGCCATTGAGTCTATTCTACCATTCAATCATGGCTGATATGTTTCTCAACCTTATCCTGCTGCCTTCTCTCCATAACCTTTGACCCCTTACTAATCAAGAACCTAACTATCTCTGTCTTAAATACACTCAGTGACTTGTGTGATGATACAATGGCTTTAAGAAGTATATTTTGTCCTGGCTTTTTTATGAAGTAAGGTTGAGACAGAGGTATCGAGCGGTATGATCAAAACCAATAAAGCAAACAGCTTGTGAGGCCTTGGCTTTTTTTTAAAGTTGGAATAATATATGGAGACTGAACAGGTGGGGTCAAGCTCTCTCCGAGCCAGCAATTTTAGTTTTAGCTTTCAGCAGTTTCTGGATTCTTGAAGTTGGATGTGGAAGCTCTTAGTCCTCGCTCTGTTACAGCTAAAATTTGGGTTCTCTTCCTGCTGCTAGGATTGCATGTGAGACAATCTATTTTACTGAATTTGCCTTTGCCAAGGGTGGGTTTATGGGGTGTTACCATATTTGAGCAGTTAATATATATTATTTTGTTAAGCATTTCAGTAGAGTCACAGTTAAGACAATACTTTTATTTTTATTTTGTCTATATTATAACCATCATGCAAAAATAAAGTGTGGAACAAAAACAGAAGTTGCTGGAAAAGCTCAGCAGGTCAGCAGAACTTCCTCAGTTCTGAGGAAGGGTCGCCGGATCCGAAATGTTAACTCTGATATTTTCTTCACAGGTACTGCCAGACCTGCTGAGCTTTTCCAGCAACTTCTGTTTTTGTTTCTGATTTACAGCATCCACAGTTCTTTCGGCTTTTAAACCTAAAGTGTTTTTGCTTGAAGTCAAGTAATTTGACTAATAGAATTGCATCTGGAATGCAATGCATTACAGTTAATTTAAAATAAGAAAAAGTTATATACTAGGCTATGATTTGAATACATTTTGAGAGGGTTTGGTTTGGTCCATAATACTCGGCCTCCACAGTTTTCTGCAGCTATGAGCTCCATAGATTCATCACCCTCTGGCTGAAGAAACTCCTGTTCATCTCAGTTCTAAAGGGCCATCCCTCCACTCTGAAACTGTTTCCTCACGTCCTACCCTCTCCTATTAGTGGAAACATTTTGTACACAGACAATCTATCCAGGCCGTGCAGTATTCTGTAAGTTTCAACCAGATACCCTCTCATCCTTCTAAACTCCATTGAGTACAGACCTAGAGTCCTCGACTGCAGGAACCAAAAACTGGAACCCAAAACTGCTCACAAAATTCCAAATATTTCCTGTCTGACTAGAGCTTTATACAGTCTTGGTAGTACATTTCTACACTTGTTTTTCAGCCCTCTTGAAATGAATGCTAATATTGCACTTGCCTTCGGAGCTGCCAACTTAACCTGCATATTAACCTGAAGAGAATCCTGAACTGAGACTCCCAAGTCCTTTTGTGCTTCAAATTTCCAAAGCTTTTCCCTGTTTAGAAAATAGTCTCCATTCTTCCTTCTCTTCGGATTCCTAGGAGTGGAAGCGAGCTATTTGGTCCATCGAGCCCACATCCACCCCCAGAAGAGCGTCATACCCATACCCATCCCCTAAGCCTATCCCCATAACCCTGCATTTCCCAAGGTCAATCCAACTAACCTGCACCCCTTTGGACTGTGAGAGGAAGCCAGAGCAACCGGAGGAAACCCCTGCAGACACAAGGAGAACGTGCAAATTCCACACAGTCGCCCAAGGGTGGAATTGGAACCAGGTCTCTAGCGCTGTGAAGCAGCTTCTATGCCACTGTGCTGCCCTTTTCCAACATTGTATTGCATCTGCCACTTTTCTGCCCATTGTTGTAGCATGTCCAAGTCCTTCTACAGCTTCCCCATTTCTTCAACACCAACTGTCTGTCCACCTATCTTTGTGTCATCTGCAAACTTTGCAACAATGCTCTCGGTCCTTCATCCAGATCATTAATGTATAATATAGAACATAGACCATAGACCATAGACCATAGAACAGTACAGCACAGTACAGACCCTTTGGCCCACAATGTTGTGCTGACCTATTATCCTACTCTAAGACCAAACGACCCTGCATACCCTACATTTTACTATCATACAATAGTATGAATATGAATATGAATAGTTGTGGTCCCAATACTGACTTTTATACAATTCTTTTAGTCACTGGCTGCCATCATTAGAAGACTTCCCTTATACTTATTCTCTGCCTTCTGCCAGTTAACCATGACACTAACCTGCCTCAAACACTACAAGCTCTGATCTTATTTAGCAGCCACCTGTGTGTCATCTTGTCAAAGGCCTTCTGGAAATCCAGATAGATCATGTTTACTGGTTGTCCTTTACATAATTTGTCCCTTACCTCCTCAAAGAATTCTAACAATTTTTCAGGCATGACCTCCCTTGATGAAGCCCTGCTGACTCAGTCCTATTTTATCATGTACTTCCAAAACTCTGCAGTCTCATCCGTAATAATGGTCTCTAAAATCTTGACTGAGGTCAACCTAACCGGCTTATAGTTTCCTGTCTTTGGTGACTCTCCCTGACTCCAGTGATTCCTGAAAGCTCAGCATCAATGCCTCCATGATCTTCTCTGTAATCTCCTTCGGAGCCCTACCCCATGTAAGGAACATAGTGACTCCTAGTTCAGGACTTCCTTGTCATCAGGAGCATCCTTCCTGCATTTACCCAGTCTAGTCCTAATGGAATTTTATAAGTTTCTATGAGATCTTCCCTCATTCTTAACCTCCGGTGAATGTAATACTAACCAATCCATTTCTTCATATATCACTCTGGGAATCAGTCTGGTAAACCTACAATGCACTCCCTCCATAGCCAGAAGCACCCTTTCCTCAGATAGGGAGACTAAACCTGCACAGAATACTTGGTGCAGTCTCACCAGGTGGTCCAGTTCTCATTGTACCTCCCCCTTTCTGATCTGTCACCATTCAGATAGTAACCTCTCTTTCTGTTTTTGCTATGAAGCAGAAAACCTCACATTTATCCATATTTCACTTTATCTGCCATGCATTTGCTAATTTGCTCAACGCGTCCAAGTCAGACTAAAGCATGTCTACGTCCCCACCCCCACTCTCCCACCCGGTTTTTTGTTAAATTTGGAAATATTACATTTAGTTCCCTTATCCAAATTATTTACATATATTGTGAATAGCTGGGTCCAAGTACTGATCACAGCAGTACCCTCCTGGTCATTGACTCACACTTTGTTTCCTGTCTGCCAGTCAGATTCCTTTCCATTACACTGTCCCTGATCCCATGTGTTTTAATTTTATATGCAGGACCTTCTTATGTGGGACCTTCTCAAAAACCTTCTGAAAATCCAAGTAAACCATATCCACTGGCTCCTCCTAGTCAACTTTACTAGTTACATCCTCAAAAAATTCAATAAGTGCTCCACTACTGATGTCAGGATAATTAGTCTACAATTCCCTGCTTTCTCTGTTCCTCCTCTTTTAAATAGTGAGGTGACATTAACTATCTTCCTATTGGAATGTTCCAGAAAGATGTCCACCAACACATTCAATATTTTTTAAGTACTCAAATGTTTATTTCAGGCCCCAAAAATGTATTGGCCTTTTTTCTGATCAATTTCCTCAACACCATTTCCCTACTAATACTGATTTCCTTCAGTTCTTTCCTCTTATGTGGTAAATGGTAACGCCCTGGGGAGTGTTGCCGAACAAAGAGACCTAAGAATGCAGGTCTGTAGTTCCTTAAAAGTGGAGTCATAGGTAGACAGGGTGGTGAAGATGGCTTTTGGCACACTTGCCTTCATTGGTCAGAACATTGAGTATAGGAGTTGGGATATCATGTTGCATTTGTACAGGACAGTGGTGAGGCCAATTTTAGATTACTGCATACAGTTCTGGTCGCCCTTCTATAGGAAGGATATTGTTAAACTTGCGAATCTTTTCTGCACCTTCTCAAGGATGTGCCAGATTTGGAGGGTTTGAGCTATAGGGAGAGGCTGAATAGGCTGAGTGTTTGTTCCCTAGAGCATTGGAGGCTGAGGGGTGACCTTCTCGAGGTTTATAAAATCATCAGAGCTAAGTCAAGGGTGGCATGGTGGCTCAGTGGTTAGCATTGCTGCCTCACAGTGCCAGGGACCTGGATTTGATACCACCCTTGGCTGGCTGTCTGTGTGGAATTTGCAAATTCTCCCCTCCGGGTGCTCCGGTTTCCTCCCACAATCCAAAGATGTACAGGTTAAGTGGATTGACCATGCTAAGTTGCCCGTAGTGTCCCAGGATGTGCAGGGTAGGTGGATTAGGCATGGGAAATGCAGGGTTATAGGGACTGGGTGGGATGCTGTTCAGAGGGTCGGTGTGGGGCCGAATGGCTTGTTTTCACACTGTAGTGATTCTTTCTATGGATAGGGTGAACAACCAAGGCCTTTGTTTCCTCAGGTGGAGGAGTGCAAAACTAGAGGGCATAAGTTTAAAGTGAGAGGGGAAAGATTCAACAAGTACCTGAAGGGTAACTTTTTCACACAAAGGGTAATGCATGTATGGAACAAGCTGCCAGAGGAAGTGGTGAAGGCAGGTACAATTGCAACATTTAAAAGGCATCTGGATGGGTATATGAATAGGAATGGTTGAGAGGGGATATGGGCCAAATACAATCAAATGGGGCTGGGTCAAATTGGGCTGTTTCTTCAGTGCGGACCAGTTAGACCAAAGGGTCTGTTTCTGTGCTGTATGACTCCATCATTCTATAATTCTATTACTGAACTTTGTGTGCCCCAACATTTTTAGTTCATTATTTGTGTCCTCCTTTGAGAAGACAGAACCTAGATATACACTTAATTCGTTTTCCATCTTTGTTCCCCGTTATATCTTTCTCTGTATTTTATTGTAAAGGATCTATATTTGTCTTCACTAATCTTTTTTTCTCTTCACATACCTATAGAAGCTTTTACAATCCGTCTGTATGCTCACCACAAGCTTACTCTCATACTCTATTTTCTCCCCCCTTAGTCAATTGCTTTGCCGTTCTTTGATGAAATCTGAACTGTTCCCAAACCTTGGGTGTGCTGATTTTATTTGGTCAATTTGTATGCCCCTTCTTTGGATCTAATACTATCCCTAAATTCTTTCATTAGCCACAAGTCATCTTTCATGTTTTATTTTTGTGCCAGACAAGAATGAACAATTGTTACAATTCCTCCAAATGCTCTTTAAATGTTTGCAATTATCTAACCAACATCATTCCTATAAGTAAATTTCCACAGTTTATCATGGCCAGCTTGCACCTCTTACCATCCATGTTTCCTTTATTGAGATTCAGTACCCTAGACTCAGAATCAATTACATCACTCTTCATATTAATGAAGAATTCTATCATATTATGGTCACATTTCCCCAAAGGGCATCACACAACTAGATTGGCAATTATTTCTTTATCATTACACAATGCCCATTCTAGGTGGCCTGTCTTCTATTTGGTTCCTGAAAGTATTGATCCATAAAACTATTTTGTACATGCTCCAGTATTTCCTCTTCTACAGCATTGTTATAGAGGTGATTTGCCAAATCTATTCACGGATTAAAGTCATTCATTATTACGTCTGTGCCTTTACTACTCGTGTCTCTCATTTCTTGTTTAAAGCCTTCACCAACGTTATCACTACAGTTTGGGTGTCTTTAAAACAATCCACGTTATTGTTTTATGCCTGTTGCTGTTTCTAAGCTCTAACCTTACAAATTGCACTTCACTAAAGCTAATAGCCTTACTTAGCATTGTGTTAGTGTCCTCTTTAACCAATAATGCATTTTGTTTTTGTCTGTCCTTCCTAAAACATGAATACCCCTGGATACTCAGTTCCTATCCCTAGTCATCTTGCATCCATATCTCCATAATCCCAACTATATCATGTCATTTATAAAACGAAAAGTCATGTGCCACTTGAGTCTGATTTCCAGCTTAAGGCTTTCCCATTCTCTTTGTTCCCATTTGGTAAGAAACATCCTATCCATTGAGCAGCACGGTGCCTCAGTGCATAGCACTGCTGCCTCACAGTGCCAGCAATCTAAATTCGATTCTCTTGGGTGATTGTGCAGAGTTTACGCATTCTCCCCGTGTCTGCATGGGTTTCCACCAGGTGCTCCAGATTCCTCCCAAGGTCCAAATATATGTAGGTTAGGTGAATTGGCCATGCTAAATTGCTGATAGTGTCCAGGGATGTTCAGACATGGTGGATTAGCTGTGGGAAATGTAGTGTTACAGGGATGGGGATGGGGATGGGGATGAGGGTGGATGTAGGTCTGGGTTCGCTGCTGTTCAGAGGTTTGGTGTGGACTTGATGGGCTGAATGGCCTGCTTCCACATTGTAGGGATTCTATAATTGTTTAGCATTTCCTCAGACATCATATGATCTAGTTTGTCCACTAGCTTCCAACATGGTGGATCTTTGGATAAATCTAAAACAGCTAGATCTGCGGTGATACAATTGTCAAGATTGTAGGTCAGTTCATAGGTAATAGGATTAGTTGTGATTCAGTTAATCTAGCTTTCATGAAGGCATGTTGTTTGCCTTTAAGGATATTCTGCTCTTCAAAAGGCCTAACCACCCTAGAGTTCAGAAGAATGAGAGGATATGTAATTGAAGTATATAAGATGCCAAAGAGATCGACCATGTAGATTTAATGAGGATGTTTCGTCATCTGAGGCAATCAGGAATGAGATCATTATAGTTTTAGGATAAGTGGTAGCAGATTTAAAGAGATGAGGAGAAATTACTGATCTCAAAAGATTGTAAATCTTTAGATTCACTATCCCACAGTGTGGTGGATGCTGGAACATTGAGTAAATATAAAGAGTAAGAGGTTGAAAGGTTATGGAAAGGAGGCATAAAAGCGGAATTGAAGCTGAGATGAGATTAGTCATGATCGTGTTAATTGGCCGAGCAGCTCTAGGGGCTGAATAGCCTACTTCTGTTTCTAGTCCTTATATTCGTAACTCCTTAAAATGTCTCGTGCTGACTATCATGATTGAAGAATGTGCAGTTCTGTCCACTTCAGCAAATGACAGCCACTCATCAATCCTGTATTTATTGACTGACATGGTTTGACCGAAGTCAGAAATATATGAATTGCGGTACCTGCTTAAGGGATCCTCCTGAATAATTAAGACTTAGTAAACTAAAGATCCTCCATTCACTGAGTTTCTGAAAAAGGTGTTAGACCTTTACCTTTTAACGATTAACAGCAACGGAAGCTTGCTTTACAGCAAAATTATTAGATCAGGTTTCTGATAATCAACTTCATGAAAGCAGCACTGTATGGAGCTGCAAATAAAAATGAGCTAACATTGACCTTAGCAAATCAATTGCCAAGTGTTGACCAAATCAGTTGTAAAAACTGAGGGATTATTAATAATCAATTAGCAAACCCTGTTTAAATTAAAGCTGGAGAAATTGCTAACAGTTCTATATGGTCTCAAATGGTATAAATAAAAGTCAAGTTGCAGACACATATTGAACTAATAAGCTGCATAGTTCAGGCATTTTATATAGCCTGCTGGCCCTGTTTGTTCATGCAAATGCCGAAACTGCTGGTACGTTGATAATTGTGTGAACAAAAATTAATGAAACACCAACATTTATATTATGCTTTCATAATTGTAGAACACCCAAAGCAACATGAAGAGCTTTTAGAAATATGGTCACTGTTTTAGAGCAGGAAGTGTGACAGCTGATATGTGCACGGCAAACTATCACAAACTGCAATGTGATAGTGTCTGGATAATCTGTATTAGTGGAGCTGATTGTGGAATAAAAATTAGCCAGAATCATAGAATCCCTACAGGATGGAAGCGGGCCATTCAATCCATCCTCCAAAGAGCATTCCAACCTATCCCTGTAATCCGACATGTCCCATGTCTATCCACCCAGCCAGCACATATCTGGACACTATGAACAATTGAACATGGCAAATTCACCTACTCTGTACGTCTTTGGACTATGGGAGGAATTCAGAGCACCCAGAGGAAACCCATGCAGACACAGAGAGAATGTGCAAACTCCACGCAGACAGTCACCCGAGGGAGTCCAACCCAGCTCCCTTGCACTATGAAATAGCGATACGAACCACTGAGTCACCTTGCTGCCCTCACAACACGAGCAATAATTCCTATGCTCTTCCTTGAAGTAGTACCATGAGATCTTTTACATCTATCTGTTTCAGTATATCTGTTCTAAATTGTACCAAAGGAAGAAACTGACTTACGGCATCAAGATACTCCAGGCATTCAAAATGGAATTGCAAACTTGAGTATAGTTTACCATGGACTAATTTCCAAGGGGTGTGGTCATCTTTTATTCTTAGTCTAGGGCTGGAAGTGCAAAATTCTTGTAGACAGCTTTGTCATGCATGATTCTGTTGGCTTCCCAGCTATATTGATATCCTGGTTCAAGTTGGTCACCTGGAAGCCCAGTTACAGTGGATTCCTTCCTCAAATGATTTATTCACATTTTCAAATTGGTAACAGAAAAAAAAAGCTGGAAACGTCCTGGTTAGAAACCCGATTCTACTAAATTCTTACAATCCAATAATTACAATCATTTTGTTGCAGTCTAATTGTCAGACAGTTTAATTGTGATGAGTGAATTTTCCAAACAGTAGCAGAACATATCATTCAAAATCAAAAATTAATTGTCAAGAGCCTTTGTTCCTTGTTAAATTTGCAGAACTACAGTATATAAAATGTCTCAATAGGGAAACTGACATGTTAAAATGTATTTAAAACAGTCTACAAATTGCTGAAAAGCTGATAAACAACTTCAAAGAATTGGCAATGTCCTCAGAAAGCAATCAATATGTCAAGAATGGTTCTCCATATGTCTAAAGGTGATTACTAAACTAAATTATCAAGTCTAATGAGAGAGCAGCTCAATGGTTTGGTATGACTATGGTGATTTTTTTTGGGGAATCAAAGACTTTTCAAACTTTCGGTGTCACATTTCATAATTCATGCTATCTTTCTTTGAAAGCTGAAAATCAAAAGTTTTACGGATGAAAATCAGTTGTTGCAGTGAGAATGCATTAACTCTATCTACTGAATCCATCAACTCTATCTATACCTCCTTCCTTTAGATTATATGCAACAGAACACGTAAGTTTAAAAGAAAGTCAATGCTCCGAGGATCCAATACCTCAATGAAGCATCAAAGATGTTGGGACATGGCTTCATTCAGTAAATATGGATTGTTGCAATATTGATGCATTTTTCAATATTTGGAGTTTCTTTTCATTCCAGCTTTATGTATTTTTAAGTGGTTATAAATATAAATACGTAATTATTACATGTTTTAATTAACTTTGGAGGTATAAATAGTGAGCAACAGTTATCAAACCTAACCATATGTATGTAGGACCTCTAAAAGATATAATGATATACATAATAAACATTTCTCACAGTTGGACAAAGGTGCCTATCTTGTTTTTAATGCCACGTCAGATGATATCTCTTCAAACAGAACAGAATGGATTACTGCCAGTCCTACATGCTGGTCTGCGTAAAAATAGGAGAAATGAATGATTGAACACTTAGATGAGAAGTTAGTGCAGGAGATTTATGGGGCTTTGGGAGTGGTTCTGGAGAAATGGTACCAGTACAAGCTGGACAGTCTACATCTGAACAGGATATTTTTGCAGGGAGATTTGCTAATGCAGTTGAGGAAGGTTCAGACTACACTGTCAGGGTCATGGGATCGTGCGGGCAATTTCAGAGCTGGGAATGGAAAGCAGCAACATAATGAAAGACAGTAACAAAGGTCAAAAAATGTACAGCATACAAAATTGGCAGCATGATAATGTATATGTGTAAATGCAAGGAATATAGTGAATAAAGGTGAGGGTACAGATAGACATATGGCAACATATCACATTATGAAAACTTACTTAAAGAGGAGCAAGGATTGTAGTGATCACAATATAGTTAGATTTAGTATCATTATGGAAAGGGACAAAAATAGAACATGAAAAACACAAGTTCTGAGTTGAGGGAAAGCAAACTTGACAAGGTGACAGATCTGGAAAAAGTGACTGATCACAGGCACTTGAAAAATATAGTCAGCAGCAAATCATTGGGAGGCATCAAAAAGCAATATTTTTTGAGCATGGTATCATAGAATCCCTTCAGTGTGGAAGCAGGCCCTTCGGCCCAACAAGTCCACACTGACACTCAGAGCATCCCACCCCCACCATCTATACAACCCTGAACACTACGGGCAATTTATCACGGCCAATCCACCTAGCCTGCACATCTTTGGATTGTTGGAGGAAACCGGAGCACCTGGAGGAAACCCACGCAGACACAGGGAGAATGCGCAAGAGGGTAACGAGAGAAAGGGTTGGCCCATTCAAGGACAAAGGAGGGAAGTTATGCGAGGAGTCAGAGAAAATGAGTGAGATTCTTAATGAGTACTTTGCATCAGTATTCACCGAGGAGAGGGACATGACGGATGTTGAGGTTAGGGATAGATGTTTGATTACTCTAGGTCAAGTGGGCATAAGGCCGGGGGGGAACTGAGAAATAAGAAGAGGATGATCACTTTGATGACATTATACTACAGGTTCCCCCAATAGTCAGCAGGAAATTGGGAAGCAAATATGTAGAGAGATCGCAGATGACTGTAAGAATAATAGGATTGTAATAGTATAGGATTTAAATTTTCCAAACATAAACTAGGACTGCCACAGTGTTAAGGGCTTGGATGGAGAGGAATTTGTTAAGTATGTTCAAAAAACTCTTTCTCAATCAATATGTAGATGGCCCTATTGAAGATGTTGGCAGCCTTTTTGTGGCAGCGAGCTAAATTCAGTCCATGGATGGAAGCTTGGCTTCTGTGATGTTTTAGGCTGTACACACCACCTTCTGTAGTTTTTTTTACAGTCCTGAGCAGAGCAGTTGCCATGCTAGGCTGTTATGCACCTGGACAGTATGCTTTCAATGGTGCATCTGGAGCTTGGTGAGGGTCCTTGTGGACGTGCCAAATTTCCTGAACTGGCTGAGGAAGAAGAGGCATTGTTGTGCATTCTTGACTGCTGCATCTATGTGGGAAGTCTAAGACAGCTTGTTGGTTATCGTCACTCCGACGAGCTTGATGCTCTCCACCGTCTCAACTGCAGTTTTGTTGATACAGATAGGAGTGTGCTCTTCTCCTTTCTTTCTGAAGTCAATGATCAGTTCTTTAGTTTTGCCGACCATTGAGAGAGAAGTTGTTCTCATTGCACCAATTCAGACTCCCATTCTTCCTTTTGTATTTTGACTCATCGTTGTTAGATATCTGTTCTATTAGGCTGGTGTTGTCAGCAAACTTGTAGATGGCGTTCATTCAGAATTTGACAGCATGGTCATGGGTGTACAGGGAATACAATAGGGGGCTGAGGATGTATCCTTGGGAGGCTCCAGTGTTGTGTTATTTTTGGAGGCGGTGCAGTTAACTATCTTCACTGACCCACAGACCACAAAAAGGTGAGGATCCAGTTGCAGAGGGCAGAGGCTGAGGCCAAGGCCTGAGTGAGATCAATCTGGAGGGAATATGGTATTGAAGGCAGTGCTGTTCCTGATGGATAGGAGCCTGACATGGGTGTCCTTGGTGTCCAGATATCCTGGGGATGAGTGCAGGACTAGGAATATGGCATCTTTTGTGCTGGTAGGCAAGTTGTAGGGGATCAAGGCAGGCTGGGAGACTGGAGTTGACGTGGGTGATGACCAGCCTCTTGAAGACTTCATGATTATTGATGCCAGAGCCACTGGGTGGTAGTCATTAATGCACGTTGTATGCGCTTTCTTAGGAATGGGGATGATGGTGGTTGTCTTGAAGTAGATGGGGACTTTGGCTTGTAGTAGGGAGAGGTTGAAGATGACTGTGAATACCTTCATCCTTTGGTCCCCAAACGATCTGAGTGCTGGCCAGGGATGCCATCTGGACTTGTCACTTTTTCCTTGGGTTGACTCCCAGGAAGACCGATCTGACGACTGTAGCGGCGACCAAGGGAACAGATGTTGTGGGCTGTCAGTGCAGGTGTCCTCACTGCTGGCATTCTTCTAAAACCAGCATAGAAAGCATTGAGGGCGTCGGGGAGGGACATGTCTTTGTCTGCTATCTTGCTCTGCTTCATTTTATATCCCGTAATGTTGTTTAGGCCTTGCCATAGGCAGTGGGTGTCTATTTGGTAGGTTTAGGCCTCTAACTTGGTCCAGTACTGCTTTTTGGCATCCCTGATGACTTTGACTTTGCGGAAGCAGTGTCTGGATTTCCTCTATAGGTCTGGGTCCTCTGACTTGAATGCTACATGTCTGGTCTTCAGTAGGGAATGGATTTCCTGGCTCATCCAAGATTTTACGGTTGGGGAACACTCGGATTAACTTGTTTCGTACGCAGTCCTCTTCAGCCTTGGGCCAGCATTGTACTTCCTTTTGTGAAGGGTCCTCCCATTTCAGCTCCTGCTCCTCAACTGGAAGAGGGATCACAGTGCTGGGTTCTGATTTTCCAAAGTGTGGGTGGGATTTGGAGCAGTAGGCATCTTTGGTTGTGTTGCAGTGGTCCAGAACGTTTGGTCCTCTAATAGAAAATGTTGGTTGTACTTCTTGGCAACATCATCTTGAGGTTGACTTAGTTGGAGACGCCAGCCACAATGAATTGGGCATCGGAATTTCGAGTGTTTGTGGCAGTGTAAATCATGTCAAGGGCATTCTTCACATTTGCATGGGTTGGTATGTAGACTGCTTTCAGGATAACGGAGGTGAGCTCTCGCCATAGGTATTAGGGATAGCACTTCAATTGTACCTAGATGAAATGGTCATTTTTGTCAACTTTGCTGATTCCTCTCCTCTGTGGGAGATACTAGGAGACATTGCAGAAGTGAGATTTACTGCCTGAACTTTAAGGCAGAACTTGACAACAATGTGGTGTCAAGGGATGCTAACGAAACCGGAATTAGGGGAAAACTGTGGGTTGGAGTCATACTTAGTACAAAAGATGATTGTGCTTCTCAGTCTCTCATTCACAGGCTATCATTGCAGAGCTTTCTCAGCGTGGGCTTAACCATTTTCAACTGCTTCATCAATGGCCGTCTGTTTATCATGAGATCGGAAGTGGGGATGTTTGCATGTTGTGCCGTGTTCAGTACTATTGGGATAACCTAAATACTGAAACAGCTCACACTCCAATGTAACAATATCTGGACAAAATGCTGGCTTGGTTTAGCAAATGGCAAATAACCTTGGCATTACAGAATTGCCAGGCAATGGCCATCTCCTGACTCCTCAAACCCTGTCCATTATCTTCAAAGCTCAAGTCAGGATTGCGATGGAAAACTTTCCATTTATCTGGATGAGTGACATTTGAAAAACCCCCACAGTTTGACACCATTTAGGACAAAGCAGCCTGCTTGATTGGTACCCTACCTGTCAGCTTCTGCATTCACGTGCTAGCAGTGATGCACAGTGGCAGTGGTATGTACCAGCTGCAAAACGAATTGTAGTAACTCAGCAAGGCTCCTCCAACAGCATCTTCCAAACCCGTGGCTTCTATATCTCCTAGAAGGAGAAGAGCAGTAGGTACAAAGGAACTTCAACCCCTACAAATACCATTCCAGACCACTGAAGAAATGGCTTTTTTTTTAAATTCCAAATCATTGTCACTGGGTCAGAATCTCTAACAGCACTCTAACTGTACTTGCACCCCAAGGTCTGCAGCAGTTCATGAAGGTAACTCATCACTGCATTCTCACAGTGGCTATTAGGAATGAGAAATGCTCGTCTACATGCCATGAATGAATTAAACCAATGTGTTTTTGGTTGACCTCCATTTGAAGTGCAATGCTGTGATCAATCTTCTCCCGGACAATGTAATGTTCTCCAGTTTGTATCTCTTTAGTTTAGAACAGTATAGAAGGCCAGTCTGAATGCAACAAAATGGACTATAGTTTGGTATTGATTCAGTCTCTGGTCCCTAGTGAGTGTCGGACTTTGTTGTTCCTGATTTCTGTTCATGAGTCTTGGCATAAAGTCACAATTGCTGTCCAGTAAGCTTTGCTTTGGTTCATTGCCACATTTTTGGATATGCTTAGATTTGCTGATTCAGCAGCAAATTATTCCGACTTCTCAAATACTAGCCTGTCAGTGCTTGGCAATTATCCGCCGAGTCTGATAGTAGGAAATGAAAAGATTGGAGGATTTTTTTTTAATTGCCTATGTTGTGTTTTCAGCCTGTGTCTGTCTAAGGTGAAATTCTGAGGGGTACAAGGCTTGTTTTATCCTGTTTATTTTCCATCTGTCCACTAATATCACAGTCATTGCTGATCTACATTGCCTCTTAGCCTAACAGTGCCTTTTTATTTAGAATTTCCACCCTCTTGAAATCCTTCCATGGTATTCCCTCCCCTGCATCTGTGAGTTCCTCCAGCCCTACAAACCCCCTGATTTCTGAGCTTCCCCAAAATAGGCCAATTGAGACCTATGTAATCTCAATGTTAAACTGAGTAGGACCAAGCAGATATGACATTTTTTTAATCGAGGATTTTCCACTTCATGTAAGAAATGCAAATTATCTTGTATAAAACACAAGTTTTTATGTTAAATGACTGGGGAAGAGTGGAAACATTTATAGACTTCTCTGATAAAGGAGTATTTATATTTGCCTTTGGTTAGTTTGAGGACTTTATAATATTACTTCGGCCACCGGTTTCATATGTATGCATTACACACGGTTATTTTTCTTTATTGACAAAAATTGTAAAGTTTGTTTCAACATATATTTAGTTACAAGCTTTGATTTCTGTTGATTGGGCAAAACTATTATACTCTGCAGATGTATTTCTACCTCTTGAACAAAAGGCATATCAACATGTAACGTAGGCCTGATATGAGCAACAGACTTTAAGTGACCTGGTGTCTTTTTCTTCAGATGCTTCTATGCTGTAGTCTTGCAGAGGTTAGTAATTCCTCTCTGCTTATTCTCTAGTGTCCATTATCACCCCTGTTATTGCTGAGCTACATTTGCCTTCTTGGCCTAGGGATTCTCACCCTCTTCAAATCCTTCCACGGCCTTTCGATTTTGGTTTCTCTTTTTATTATTGTCATGTGCTCAAGTGCAGAAGTGAAAAGTGTATAATGTCACTGCACAAGGTGCTATCTTAGGTACGAAGACCTAGGTCTCGAATCTTAAGAGCGAGGCAGGAAGAAAGAATAAGATTGAAAGTCAACTACTGCAGTATTCTAGTGTAGTGTAAAACATATGAAATAAGGTTAAAGGTTACACATTGCAGACTTCTATTAAGTAGAAAAAAGAAACCAGCTGGAAGTTCAAACATTACAGTCTGTCTTAAATGCTCAGCCCCATTGTGGGGCTGCACTCTGAGGATCACCTTGTGACCAAAGGCCATGCTGGGCCACTGAGAGCCCACCTAGCTGGGCCACTAATGAGGAAAAAAGTAAGGAAACGGATGGAGCGGGTGAGCATCCTACTTCGCTGCCATCTTGGCCCTTCGCTGCCTTACTTCTGTAACCTCCTCAAGCCCTACAATCCCTCTGATTTCTGAGCTCCTCCAACTTTTGGCCTCTCAACTATCTCTAATTTTGATTGCTATGCTATTATTGGGCATGCTTTCAGTTGCTTAGGCCCCAAGATTTGGTATTCTGTCCCTAAACATCTGCACCTTTCTCCAACATGGTCCTTTTGTAACTTGCCTCTGATCAATAGGTCATCTGTCCTAATAGCATCTTAATGGTTTGGTGTCAAATTTTGTGCAGATTCTATGCCTCGGGATGTTTTACTTTGACTTGTAAATGGCATAGATTTAAAAGCAGATTGTCACTCGGTTGCTTGTTGAAGAATTTAATGCAAACTAAGAAGCCTGCATTTGGACAATTTTGATCTCCAGTCCCTTCATTTATCATCCATGAGGTGTTCAAGAGAAATATCGTAATTTCCAATTATTTTTCCCCAGGTGACCATGAGACATAAGAGCAAACATAGTGCATTCAACTGATCGAGTCTGCTTCCTCATTCAAATGAGGTCGTAGCTGATCTGATAATCCTCAACTTGACTTTCCTGCCTTTTTGCCATAGCCTTCTAATTCCCTTATTGATTTAAAGAACTGTCTAACTCAACCTTGAATAAAGTATCAGTCTTTACTGCTTATCCATTCAGTCAACAGTATTATGATACAGCTTCCTTTTAAACACTTGTATGGATTCTCCTTCAGCTGTTTAGCCACTGTAAATTCTTTTGTATTTTCTTCTTTTTTTTTTGTGCCTTTACTGAATTGCAAACCTTTTATGCATAGGAATACCTGCACAAGTCAAGGTGAGTTGCAGCTTTTGCTAAATACCTTGGGCAAAATTGAATTGCCGTGGGTAACAGGTCTTTGTTAAATAATACTTTTTTTTTAAAAAAAAAAGCAAATCTGTATTTAGTCAAGTTTGACCAATATGGATTGGGTCCTTTTGCAAGTCTCTACCTTACTTTGCTGAACAACTTTTCACATTGAGATACAGATACACATTCTGATGCTTGGAGTAGTGCATACAAAGTATATAATCAAGCGTGAATTTCTATACTGAAGTAAAGAGTCTTACATTTATAGAGCGTGTTTTTTGACCACTAAATACCTCCAAAGCATTGTAATGCTAATGAAGTACTTCTTTGAAGTTTACTCTCTATCGTAATGAAGAAAAGACAACCAATTTATCCCCATTTTAAAACTAGATATTCAACATGACAAGAATATTGAGGGATAAATATTGACCGACCACACCAGGAATAACATCCCTGTTGTACTCACTTGGGATAACACTTGCAAAACACACCAAATCTACTTTTTCTAGTTACTGCATCAGCCATTCCAGTTGTGTGTCATGTGTCATTTCTACTTTGATAATTTTCATTTTAGAGGGCTTAATACTGTGTGAGTAAGTGCCCGAGCTCAAATCTTGCAACCACATAGATGATTTTAAAAAGGCATTTGGCACAATTGCCCTCATTGCTCACTCCTTTTTGAGTCTAGGAGTTGGGACGATATGTTGAGGTTGTACAGGATGTTGAAATCTCTTCTGGAATACTGTCCAGTTCTGATCACGCAGTTATAGGAAGGATATTATCAAGCTGGAGAGAGTTCAGAAGAGATTTACCAGAATGTTGCCAGGTATGGAAGGTTTGAGTTATAAGGAAAGGCTGGGGCATTTTTTTTAAACTGGAGCTTAGGAGGTTGAGAGGTGACCGATTAGAGGCTTATAAAAAATGAGGCATCAATAGAGTTGATGGTAGTCATCTTTCTCCTAAGATGGAGAATTAAGACTAGGGGACACATTTTAACGGTGAGAGGGGAGAGATTTTAAAAAAAAGAGGCAGGTAGGATCAAGGAAAACCCTAAAGCTTTCTATAGGTATGTCAGGAATAAAAGAATGACTAGAGTAAGATTAGGGCTGGTCAAGGACAGTAGTGGGAAGTTGTGCGTGGAGTCTGAAGAGATAGGAGAGGTGCTAAATGAATATTTTTCGTCAGTATTCACACAGGAAAAAGACAATGTTGTCAAGGAGAATACTGAGATACAGGCTATTAGACTAGATAGGATTGAGGTTCATAAGGAGGAGGAGGTGTTAGCAATTCTGGAAGGTGTGAAAATAGATAAGTCCCCTGGGCTGGATGGGATTTATCCTAGGATTCTCTGGGAAGCTACAGAGGAGATTGCAGAGCCTTTGGCTTTGATGATCTTTATGTCGTCATTGTCTACAGGAATAGTGCCAGAAGACTGGAGACTAGCAAATGTTGTCCCCTTGTTCAAGAAGGGGAGTAGAGACAACCCTGGTAATTATAGACCGGTGAGCCTTACTTCGGTTGTGGGTAAAGTGTTGGAAAGGATTATAAGAGAGAGGATTTATAATCCTCTCGAAAGGAATAAATTTGATTAGGGATAGTCAACACTGTTTTGTGAAGGGTAGGTCGTGCCTCACAAACCTTATTGAGTTCTTCGAGAAGGTGACCAAACAGGTGGATGAGGGTAAAGCGGTTGATGTGGTGTATATGGATTTCAGTAAAGCGTTTGATAAGGTTCCCCACGGTAGGCTATTGCAGAAAATATGGAGGCATGGGATTGAGGGTGATTTAGCGGTTTGGATCAGAAATTGTCTTCTTACAGCTAGCTCTCTGTTTAGGTCCTTCCTGGCTAACTTGTAACTATCAAGCGCCCTAACTGAGCCTTCACGCCTCATCTCTACATAAGCCTCCTTCTTCCTCTTGACAAGAGATTCAACTTTAGTAAACCACGGTTCCCTCGCTCGACCACTTCCTGCCTGACAGGTACATACTTCTCAAGGACACGCAGTAGCTGTTCCTTGAACAAGCTCCACATTTCAATTGTGCCCAGCCCCTGCAGTTTCCTTCTCCATCCTATGCATCCTAAGTCTTGCCTAATTGCCTTTCCCCCAGCTATAACTCTTGTCCTGCGGTATATACCTATCCCTTTCCATTGCTAAAGTAAACGTAACCGAATTGTGGTCCCTATCACCAAAGTGCTCACCTACCTCCAAATCTAACACCTGGCCTGGTTCATTACCCAGTACCAAATCTAATGTGGCCTCGCCTCTTGTTGGCCTATCTACATACTGTGTCAGGAAACCCTTCTGCACACATTGGACAAAAACTGACCCTCTAAAGTACTCGAACTATAGCGTTTCCAGTCAATATTTGGAAAGTTGAAGTCCCCCATAACAACTACCCTGTTACTTTCGCTCCTATCCAGAACCATCTTTGCAATCTTTTCCTCCACATCTCTGGAACTTTTCGGAGGACTATAGAAAACTCCCAACAGGGTGACCTCTCCTCCTTTCCTGGTTCTAACCTCAGCCCATACTACCTCAGTATACGAGTCCTCATCAAACGTCCTTTCTGCCACCGTAATACTGTCCTTGACTAACAATGCCACACCTCCCCCTCTTTACCACCTTCCCTGATCTTACTGAAACATCTAAACCCCAGAACCTGCAACAACCATTTCTGTCCCTGCTCTAGCCATGTCTCCGAAATGGCCACAATATTGAAGTCCCAGGTACCAACCCATGCTGCAAGTTCAACCGCCTTTATTCCGGATGCTCCTGGCGTTGAAGTAGACACACTTCAAACCACCTTCCTGCCTGCCGGTACACTCCTGCGACCTTGAAACCTTATTGATGACCTCACTACTCTCAACCTCCTGTACACTGGAGCTACAATTCAGGTTCCCATCCCCCTGCTGAATTAGTTTAAACCCTCCCGAAGAGCATTAGCAAATTCTACCCGCCCCCCCCCCCCCCCCACGCCCAGGATATTGGTATCCCTCTGGTTCAGGTGTAGACCATCCCATTTGTAGAGGTCCCACCCACCCCAGAATGAGCCCCAATTATCCAGGTATCTGAATCCCTCCCTCCTGCACCATCCCTGTAGCCATGTGTTCAACTGCTCTCTCTCCCTATTCCTCACCTCGCTAGCACATGGCACGGGTAACAAACCAGAGATGATAACTCTGTTTGTTCTAGCTGTAAGCTTCCACCCTAGCTCCTTGAATTTCTGCCTTGCGTCCCCATCCCTCTTCCTACCTATGTCGTTGGTGCCTATGTGGGCCACGACTTGGGGCTGCTCCCCCTCCCCCTTAAGGATCCCGAAAACACGATCCGAGACATCACGGACCCTGGCACCTGGGAGGCAACACACCAACCGCGAGTCTCTCTCGTTCCCACAGACACACTCTCTCTAGGACAATTTACAATGGCCAATTCACCTAATCTGCACATCTTTGGACTGTGGGAGGAAACTGGAGCACTCAGTGGAAATCCAGGTAGACAGAGGGAGAACTTAAATCCACACACTGTCATTCAGGGCTGGAATTGAATTCACATCCCTGGTGCTGAGGCAGCAGTGCTGAGCCAGAACTCTGCCCAACTTGTCCCCTTTAGGACAACAAGCTCATTCCAGGTATCAAACTAGTAAACCAACTCTGAACTGCCTCCAATGCGTTTACAGCCTTCCTTGTATAAGGTGACTAAGACATGTACAAGTATCATTCAACATGTAGTCTTGCCAGTAACCTGTACTGAAGAAAATGTTCTTACTTTTAATGTTCAATTCCTTTCGAAACAAAGGATAGCATTTCAATAGCTGCCTTGATCATGTGCCCTACCTGCATACTAGCTTTTTTCTGCCTAAGACATCAGAACACTTAAATCATTGTATGAATTTTGTAGTCATTTGCTGTTTGTAATACTCGGTTCTTTTAATCTTCTTTCCAAAATGAACAGCTTCACATCTTTCGTTTTATGTTGCATCTGCCAGAGTTTGACTGTTCACTTACCTTATTTAATTACAAATTCTTTTATATCTCCACAACACGCTTTCCAACTTTTTCTTGGTGTTATTGCAAATTTGGTTGCCATGCCTCTCTTTGCCCCCATCAAAAAAAGTTAATTTTATAAAAGGTTGGGCCCACAACACAGAGCCCTGCTGGGCTCCACTCATGACCAATCGGATAAAGGTTTATTTAATAAAATCATTAGAATCCCCAGAGTGTGGAAACAGGTCATTCAGCGCAAAAGTCCCATTCACCCTCTGAAGAGCATCCCCCTACCCTATCTCTGTAAACCTGCATTTCCCATGGCTAAACCACCCATCCTGTACATCTTTGGACTATGGGAGGAAAACGGAGGAATTGATGGAAACTCACGTAGACACGGGGAGAATGTGTGGAGCTTCTCCTCTGTCTCCTGAGACTGGCTGGCAGAGAAGTTTTCACAATCTTCAATCAATGCTGACATTTTACCGTCTATGCCATGAGCTTTCAACTTTCTGTATTAACCTTTTGATTTATGGCACCTTTATATTTGGATTTCCAATAGGCATACAATAAAAGTAATGCTACATGCTCCCCTTCATCTATAATTTATTCTTTCAAGGATCTCTAAGCAGGTTAAATATCTTTTTTTTTGACAAAACCGTGCTGACTTTTTTTTTCTTGTCTTTCCCGTGTGTAGCTTAAGTATGTTTAATGATTTAACTCTTAACTCTAACACCTTCCCATTGGCAGACATACAGTTCTGGTCAATAGTTTTGTCTTCTGCTCCCACCCCCAACCCCCTCCCCCAAAACCAAAATACCCACGTTAGCAATATTGTCTAATTTGCACTCCATATGGAATTTTGGAACACTAATACCAGTATGTCTGCTACCTCATCATCCACCTCTTGTGTTTTTCTTTGAAGATGGAGTCTGTCTGGACCTTGAGACTTGGTGTGTAAATCCATCAGTTGTTAGCACTTTGCTCGTGACTAGAAATTCAATAAATTCCTTCCTCCCTTTCACCTTCTGAATTACAGGTAATGATTTTTCTGTATTCTCCATACAGAAAACAAACTATTTGTTCATATTGCCTATAATTTCCTTGTCTCCAAATCATTTTCCCTTTCTCACTCCAACAGTGTATATTTTAAATGCCTGTATAAATACTATTGCTATCCATTTTGACATTCTTCACTGGCTTTCTCTGTGTACTTTAATTTCTTTCACTTGTTTAACCTTTTATTTGTCATTCTTGGCCAGTCTTTGTTCTGCCCAATTGAGCTTTGCACAATTGCATGCTTTTTCCTAATGCTGATGCTTTCCTTCTCTATTTTAGTCCTCCCTTCTTAGAATTTAAGGTTTTTGCAAAGGTTTGTAGCTCACGTTGTTGGCTTGTTTTCGTTCAGACGTTTCATCACCATGCTAGATAACCTCATCAGTGAGGCCTACTCCTGAACGGTTCTAAAATGTGTTGCTCTGAGAAACTCAATAGCTTTCTATGAAATTGTCATTCAGACTTCTGCCAATCTGGTTTTACTAGTTTATATGTAGATTAAAGTCACCCATGATTTTGCTGTCCCATGATTACAAGTACGCAGTGTTTCTTCTCATTTTGACCCAGATTGTGGTTATTGTTTTGGGACTTGATGCTCCGATTTATTGGTTGTTTCCACGCTTATTCCTCATCTCCTCTCAAACAGGTTCTATATCTGATCTCCTGAGCCAAGCACTACTTCTAATGATTGAACAAAGGCCATTCTTGATTTAAGTGCTACTGCCCACCTTTACCTAGCTTCCTATTTTTTTTGCATGTCAAATACATCTTGGTTTTTTAAGAATCCAATTCTTGTCATCCTGAGCCATGTCTCCATAATGCTGATCAGCATTATGATCTGATACGGTATATGGTAACAGATACAGTATAGAGTGCAACTATATGGTAAATGGAAAAGCCCTGGGGAAAACTGATGCACGGAGAGATCTGGGTGTTCAGGTCCATTGTACCCTGAAGGTGGTCAAGAAGGCATACGGCATGCTTTCATTCATCGGACGGGGTATTGAGTACAAGAGTTGGTAGGTCGTGTTACAGTTGTATAGGACTTCGGATCGACCACACTTGGAATATTGCATCCAGTTCTGGTCACCACATTACCAAAAGGATGTGGATACTTTGGAGAGGGTGCAGAGGAGGTTCACGAGGATGTTGCCTGGTATCGAGGGCGCTAGCTACGAAGAGAGGTTGAGTAGATTAGGATTATTTACATTAGAAAGATGGAGGTTGGGGGGGGAAACCTGATTGAGGTCTACAAAATCATGAGAGGTATAGACAAGGTGGATAGCAAGAAGCTTTTTCCCCACAGTGAGTGACTCCATTACTAGGGGTCACCATTTCAAGGTGAGGGGACAAGTTTAAGGGAGATATGCGTGGAAAGTTCTTTACCACCTCCACTGGCAACGCATTCCAGGCACCCACCACCCTCTGCTTAGAGGCGGGCACAACAGCATCAATTAAGGTGTATCTAGACAGATACAGGAATAGGCAGGGAGCAGAGGGATACAGATCCTTGGAAAATAGGCGACAGGTTTAGATACAGGATCTGGATCGACGCAGGCTTGGAGGGCTGAAGGGCCTGTTCCGGTGCTGTAATTTTTTTTTGTTCTTTGTTCTATATGTATATACTTCAGTGTGCTCTATTGACTCATTTCATTTATAAATGAAATGAATATTTAGATAGTTTTAGTTTTTCTTGTCTTAAACTCCCAGTCTCGTTTGTATTTCTAGGTTTTTCATGGGTCAGAAGCTCACCTCTGAGTCTGGCTCAGCCTCTGGCAGTTGTAATAAAAGAATGGAATCAATGGCACATCTCCAGGAGTTGAATACAATCCTAGGTCCAACCATCCTCCAGATGTTTCATCGTTGACCTTCGCTCTATCACTCGGAAATCAAGTACAGTCTTCAGTACCACTTTCAACACCTTTTTCTGCAGTTGGACCTGGTGTCCTTTAGTATGACCTAGACAAGTTTTTAGGCTTGAGCTGTCCAGTGGGAAATAACAATGCTACACAAATGCCACCTATAATCATCTTTCCTGACTTTCAATGGAATTAAAAGCTCTGAATCCTCGCCATCCAACATCCTGGGGTGACCATTGACCAGAAACTGAATTAGACCAGCCATTTAAATACAATGGTTCCAACAGCAGATCAGAAACTAGGAATTCTGTAATGAACAACTCCGTTCTTGATTTCCAAAGCTTGTCCACCATCTCCACAACCCAAGCAAAGAATTTGATGGAATACTGTCCAATTTCTTGGATGATTATGGCTTCAGAATCCAGGGAACTCCTACATAAATCAGGACAAAGCATCCAACTGGTACTATCACTGGACTGTTAATCCAGATTCCCAGATAACGTTCTGGGGACCTGGGTTCAAGTCCTGCCATGGCACATGGTAGAATTTGAACTCAACAAAAAAAATCTGGAATTAAGAATCTGATGACCATGAATCAATTATTAGAAAAACCCATTTGGTTCACTAATGCCTTTTAGGGAAGGAAACTGCTATCCTTACCTGGGCTGGCCGACATGTGACTGCAGACCCACAGAAATGTGGTTGACTTGACTGCCCTCTGGGAAATTAGGGATGGGCAATAAATGCTGCCTAGCCAGTGATGCTCTCATCCTGTTAATGAATCAAAAAAATCTTCACTGACCATCTGTTTTACCTATTAATTTGTTTTGCCATTGATGCAGGGACAGGACTTGTAAATTAATGGTAGGGCCCTAGGTACTGTTGTAGAACAGAGACCTAGGAGTTCAGGTACATAATTCTTTGAAATTTGCATTCCAGGTAGACAGGGTGGTTAAGGCATTTAGCATGCTTGCTTTCAATGGTCAGACCTTTTTGCGTAAAGGAATTGGGAGGGCATGTTGAAGTTGTACAAGACATTGGTGAGGCCTCTTCTGGAGTCTGGTTGCCCTGTTATAGAAAGGATATTATTAAGCTGGAGAAAGTTCAGAAGTGATTTACCAGGATGTTGCTGGGAATAGCGGGTTTGAGATATAAAAATAGGTTGAAAAGGCCTTTTACACTCGAGTGCAGGAGGTTGAGGGGTCACCTTTTTATTGATGTTTGTAAAATCATAAAAGGCATAGATAAAGTGAATGTCAAGAGTCTTTCCCCTAGGGTGGGGGAATTCAAAACTGGGGTGTATTTTTAAGGGGAGAGGAGAAAGATTTTAGAGGGCCAACTTTTTTTTTAACACAATGGTTCATGTGTGGAATAAACTGCCAGAGAAAGTGGTGGATGCAGGTACAGATACAACAGTTAAGATATTTGAATAAGTGCATAAATAGGAAACATTTGGAGGGATATGGGCCAAGCACTAGTTTAATTTGGGAATATGATTGGCATGGACTGGTTGGACTGAAGAACGTGGAAACAGACCCTATGACTCTGACTCAATGACTAAACAAGGTTCATTCCTAACTCCTAATCTCAACCACCCATCAGGGCAGGGAAGCAGATTTATGGAAATTGAATAACCTGCAAGCTCTGTAAGCCATATCATCCTGACTAAGAACTATATAACTATTCCTTCCATGTCGCTGAGTCAGAATTCGGAACTTCTACTTTCAGTGTCATTAATGTACAAAAGAACTGCAGTAGTTCCAAAATCAGCTCACCACCACCACCACGTTTAAGGGCTATTGGAAATGGGCAGCGGAACAACTGTTTTGAAAATAAATGGAGTTTGTTGGAGGAAAATGCTTATCCATTACTGGATAGTGGACAAGCAATTGAAGAATTGTGGTATTGGAGAACTGTGGAAGTGGATATAGTCGATATAAGCCTTCAAACTAATGGCATTTGTTTTCAGATATTGCAAAGGAGCAGCAAGTAGATGGGAAGTGAGTGGAAGGATGCTGAGGGGAATAGAAGTAAGAAGAATGTTTGCATGCAAACAAAAAACAAATTACTCTGACTTTGACTTTGATTAGGTAAAAGGAATCCAGTGAGTGCAGGTGTGACCAAATGTGATAAAGGCTACACATTGGGAGGAATGAGTTCTAGTTTACCTTTTGTCACAGGCAAAGGAAACAATTCCAAATTTTCTAGTTTCGCATGTAAGTAAATTCACCAATTCTAATTCTCCTTTTGCACTCTCTTAGATAAACTAAATTAAAGGAGCCTGTTCCAATAACTTAACATCAGGCTTCTGACCATTGATTTTTTTTTTTGGATCGCCATGATAAACTGTATCCTCAGTATAGAAAGCTTCAATTATTATTTTGAAGTTGAAGATGTATGTAGGTTTCCACTATATTAGTCTGTTTTGTTCTTGGGTTGCCTATCTTGGGTGAGGTTCAATTGTATTTTAAATTGCTATCTTGAAAATAGAAGTTTCAAATCAATTATTTGGCTTGACATAAAGCGAACATTGGTATTCTGTGGCAAATTTATTGTGATAGACTTGATTCATAACTGCTCATTATAAAACAAATTTAAGTGATATGTAAATGCAAATAAAACTTGAGTTTGTAATGAATTGACTCTATTTACAACTGTAATTGCTAGTTTTTGGTATCTATCTTTCAATTTAAATGTTGAATACTGTCAGCAATTACCATGTTGGTCTTTATTCATATTTTAGTGTAACTTTCAGCTTTTATTTGGTACTGTTTTCCATTGGTTTTTCATACATTTTTCTCATGCAACATAGTGCTGAGCTTTTACTGTAATAGTTTCCAAGTGTAATTATATTTTAATGTTGTAGGAAGTGAGAAGCGAGGGAGTAAATTTCTATTCAATACAGAGATATTTGCGATGGATGTTGGCTGTACAGCCCAATCCAATTGCAATCCTCCAATGGAGATGAACAAAATTCTCAAAACCCAGTCACAGTGCGCACCACAAAGCATGCTATGAAGGATGGAGTCAAGCGAATTTGCAGTGAAGTGGGAAAAGAAAACAGTTGGACCATAATTGTCCAATTTATGAAGCTAACTAACCTAAATGTATTGCACTAAATTCATGTATAGCTTAGTTTGCACTGCAGAGGCCAGGCGAGTAGGCCTCTCATAACTTTGTCCTTGGTCTTAGCTACCCATTTTATGTCCATTGTTTGAAACTGCCTAAACTATATTTCACTGATCTTTGCTTGTTTGGTAGAATTAGTTTGTGCTAAAATCAGTTTGTAAGCTCATGAAGTGGTCATACCAACTAGGAAGTGACAACCTCCATTTATTTCTCAAGATTACAATTTGCAAAATCCGATTCTTCCCTTTAGCCTGTAAGCCAGCTACATCCCAGTTCAAGTAGCTAAAGGCTGCACAGTTCTGTTACTGCATTAATATCATGCTGCATTGATATAAATTGCTCCTTTCTTAAGTGCTGGTGGTTGGGAACTCTAGAGGCTGACATCAAAGGGGAATTTGGAAGAGACCTGAATGAACAGCTCGGCTGAGGAGAGGCCAGTGAATCCCTTTTTCCCCCTTTTGGGCCACTGCTTTCATCTGCAGCAAGTGTGGGGCAGAGACTGATTAGGCCAGAGTGGAACTGCTGAGCCGTTCCAGCTGATGTTTGAGTTGACCACCATTGTGTAAATCCATCACCCACAGACTACTAACCTGTTTGAGGTTTAGTTAATTGATATTCAGAATTTTTTTTCAGGAAAAGAAAATTAGAATTCAGCTGTGCATGAATTTAGTGCATTTAGTTGAGTTAAATTTATTTGAATAGACAATGAGCTGTTCATGAAGTCTAGGCAGGTTAGTTAGCTTTATCTGTTAGAATCTTTTTTTATAGAATCCCTACAGTGTGGAAACAGGCCTTTCAACCCAACAAGCCCACACCGACCCTTGGATCATCAGACCCAGACCCAGACCCAGACCACCTACACATCCCTGAACAATATGGGCAATTTAGTGATATAACTCTCCATTTCTCCTCATTGTTTATTCATTTGACTTCATCCTTCATACTTTGCTTTGTAAGCTTTGCCATATGTTCTGTGTCTAGACATGATGAATTGTGCTCACAAGTATGGAATCTGCTAGTGAGGTACAATTTTTGTGTTGGGCTGTGCAGCTGAAAGTATCTCAAAGTTCTTATGTTTAGGAAACCAATATTGTGTGCAAGGTTATATTGATTAGTAGTTCTAGTGTGGACTTAGACAACCTAGAAGCTTGAGTAAAAGCTTGGTGTCAAAATGTTTTGAACCTTAACATTTGTATCATTCACGATCAGTGCTGCTTCAGGGGTAGAGTATAGTAGTTAACAAAAGGAGCATGGTGTGTCTGGCACACCATGCTCCAAGTGGAAAATGACATTAGTTAGGCAAGAGGCCTTCCTGGGTGGTGAATATTGACGAGGAAGGACTTGTACCTGAAAGCACTTAAAGTATCTTTTATTGGCTGTGAAGTATAATATTGTTTGGAAGAAATTTTGGCAAGGTTCTGAGGATAACTCTCAAGTGCTACTTGAAGTCTGTTATGCAACCTTCTTTTATATCCACCTGAAAGGGCAGGTAGGGCTTAATTAGCTTCTCATCCGAAGCTGGCACTTGCGTACTTTTGGTACTGCACTCGAATATCAGTCTTGATTTTGCTGCTCATCTTTTGGGGTGGGACTCGAACCAACAGCCTTCTGGTGTGAGGGCAAAAGTGTTAGCAACTGAACCATGACTGGAACAAAGTGCAAGATTTAAAGAGATAGGAATAGAAAAGAAACCATTTTTATACAGAGCTTGGATAAAGTGTGTTTCATGTAATAATTCACTTCCTCAAGCCCAGAATGTTGGGATGCTGTTATTTGAAATATAATTATGTCAGGCAGACTAGTTGCAGTGAAATTTATTGAAATGCCTTCAAATATTACTTTAGGGGTTCTGGAAAACTTTCATGAAGTGGAAACAGAACCCTAGCATGACCTTGATTTTAATTTTACTTCCTTCTGCAGGGATAATGTGGAAAACTTGGTTTGGTCTGCACAAGCTGCATTTCAAAATGCAGCATCATACTGATTTATACACTTTAAAACAAAACCAGTAGGCACAAGGAATGTAAAAGGATTGGATTTATAAAGAGAAAATGAGGATGTGATCAGTCCATATTGGTTTCAATTTTCAAATTCTCATCCATGTCAACTGGAAAGCATTTGGGACCAAAATGTGTTTTTTGTTTTACTCGGGGTTGTAAATCTTTGGAATTCGGTACCCCAAAGGCTGTAAAAGTTCAGTCATTGCATGTTTAGAGATTGTCAACAGATTTCTAAATACCATAAAGGTGTATAGAGATAATGTAGAAAAATGCAGAAAAGTGTTTGATTAGTTATAATATTGAATAACAGGTGAGCTTGATGGACTGAATGGCCTACTTGTCCTCCTTTGTTTGCAAAGTTTTGGAATTCCCTAATTAAGTTTATCTGCTTCTCCCAAATCTGTCTGTTCAAACTATCGGTAACCTTGTTTCCTTATGATTTCAAAAATGTCACCCATAATCAGCCCCTAAATGAATCCAAGCTCTTATTGTTGCCATGTTTTGTACTCTCTAATCAGTAACTTGCTGTACTTTACTTCCTGAATTGAGAGGCAGAAATTTAACTTTTTTCCTACACTTTTTTTTTTCATCCCAGATTGATTCCTGGAATGGTGAGTTTGTCATATAAAGAGATTGGATCGACTGGATCTGAATTCACTGGAGTTTAGAAAGGTGATCTGAAAGAAAAGTATGAAGTCTGCAAGGGCTGGACAGACTGGATGCTGGGATGATGTTTGCCCTGTTTCAAATCCAGAACAAGAGGTCATGGTCTCAGTATGGAAAAGGATATTTCAGAATGAGATTAAGAGAAATGTCTTTACTCGGGATGGTGACCTGTAGAATTCCCTACCATAAGAGGCTCTGGAGGTGAAGTCACTGAAATATATTTAAGGAAGAAATAGGTTTATAGATGCTAAGGATGTCAAGTGGTATGAGGAGAGAGGCCTCGAAGTGGAGGATCAGTCATGATCCTGTTGAATAGCAGAGTGCGCTTGATGAGCTGAATGGCCTACTCCAATTTTCTGTTTTGCATTTTTCGTGATTCTTTCTTGATTACTACTTTTCCAGCCCCCACCGCCGTTTCAGTCCAGGCTACAGTTATGTATCGTCTGAAATTGTGCCTTTTGAGAGAGTGACCTGTACTGATCACTTCTCTGCGGGATGTTGTGAAATAGTACTGGCATTGATTAGCAACTTTGGTTTCTGTAGATCTTTTTAACGTTGAACAGGATCTCTCGGTGCATTGCAAACCCATGTTCAGAAAGAACAATTCAGTATAGTCAGGGCCGCCACTGTAGCAACTGGAAATTGGAGGATAGCAAGCTGACAAATTAGTGGAACTGGGATGTTTTAAAAGCCTTTATTAAAAGGCTGGATATGAGTAGTGTTGTTTGAATTTGAAGCTTAAAAGTTAGTGCTGGGCCATGCAGGGTGGTATCTTCAGTGAGTAGCTGGGGCAGTAATGGCAAGCAGAGAAGTTTTTTAGTCTGTAAAATCTTCAGTTGGAGAACATTATAGAGAATGTTCTAGTGAATTAAATAAAACCACTATACAGAATCTATGATTATTTGAAACCTGGATTGCTGGTTTTTGAACTTTTTTCATTCTGCAGAACTATGGAAATTTGTGCCGTTTGGTGTTTTAAGATGGTTGCTTTATTCAAGTATTTCCTGCCTACTTCCAATAATAAAGACTGACAACTAGAACCAGTCTATTTTAGTATTCTTTTTTAGAAAAAGATGGTGTGCATGGTACAAGACTGACTGACTGTGACTGTCTTTGTCTTTGTCTTTTTTTGGGTATGGTCAGCTTTCCAGTGCCAAATCCTATTATTTTTCTTTATTTTGAATATGGTTCCTTTGTTCTTCATTTAAACTGCCTGAAATCGAACAGAGAAGAAATCTAATCTGTGACCTCTCCAAGAAGCACAATATTTGCAGAAATGTATGCAAGAGAAAATATAACTTCTTGACTCTCCTGTCATCTTCCACCTGTGACATTTGTGTCTTGGAATTTTGTCAGTTAACTTGTGGGAGTGACTTATCAATATCTTTCTGCAACTCCTAAATTAGTCTCTAATTGAATAACTTGATATAGGAAATTTATTGTTTTTAAGGAAAAATGTTTGAATCCTGCTGTTAACAGATTCCTTAAAGTAATCATGATCCAGAATAAATCATTTGGGTCATTCAAGTTGCTTCTCTTGTAGTTTGTAAACGACTAGTTTATTTTGAAGTCTGCCTCCAAGGGAAACATAATGAACCATTTTCAGTTCTGAGGAAGGGTCACTTGACTTGAAATGTTAACTCTGATTTCTCTCCACAGATGCCAGACCTACTGAGCTTTTCCAGCAACTTCTGTTTTTGTTTGTGAACTTTTTAAAAATCTCTCTGGCTCAATGAAATCATGATTTAAGGAAATTGATATTTAAAAAAATGCTGGAAATACACGGCAGGTCTGGCTGCATCCGCAGAGAAAGGAATCAAGTTAATCTTTGCTAATGATCTTTCATTAGAACTAGGAAAAAGATTGGAGAGAACACATGGCAAACGCAGACGGACTAAAAGGCGAGAAGGTGAAAGAGGGGGAGGTAAAATGACAAGGGATAATGGTGCAAGGCAGAAAGGGATGATAATGGAACAAGATGCACAGTCTAGAGGAGGAATACTGGAAATCATAGAACCATCGTCTCTTTTTTTTTCAAACAGCACTGCAGATTGAGATTACAATCTTGACTTGCTGAACTCTACATCAGATGGCTAAAATGACCTGAATCAAAAAAAGGTGAGATATAGTTCCACAAGCTTGTGTTGAACATCTTTGGACCAGAAGAAGGTGGTGAGGTTCAGGTGTGAATGGGATGAAGAATTAAAATGACAGTTGCTGGAAACTTGGGGTCACAATTGTCCATTGAATTAATTTTTTAATTGAATGCATTCACCAGGATGTTGCCTGGTATGGAGGGTGCTAGTTATGAAGAGAGGTTGAGTAGATTAGTATTATTTACATTAGAAAGACAGAGATTGAGGGGGGGGACCTGATGGAGAGGTATAGACAGGGTGGATAACAAGAATCTTTTTTCCCAGACTGGGGACTCAATTACTAGGGGTCACGATTTCAAGGTAAGAGGGGAAAAGTTTAGGGGAGATATGCGTGGAAAGTTCTTTACGCAGAGGGCGGTGGGTGCCTGGAACTCGTTGCCAGTGGAGGTGGTAGAGGCGGGCACGATAGCGCCATTTAAGATGTATCTAGACAGATACATGAATGGGCAGGGAGCAGAGGGATACAAACCCTTTGAAAATAGGCGACAGGTTTAGACAGAACATCTGGATCGGCGCAAGCTTGGAGTGTTGAAGGGCCTGTTCCTGTGCTGTAATTTTCTTTGTTCTTTGCATGTGGATTTTCTGCAAAGAGCTTGTACAATAGAGAACAGAGCAAATGAGCAACAAGGTAACACATTAAATTGAAAGAATGCTGTGGTATTTTGGTAGGAGTGTAGATTGTACTGCCTAATGTAAAGACCAGCCAATGAGATCCAGGTGATTTTGTTAACTGTTAAATTATTAGAACCATTTTTTACATTATACTTTGTTTTGATCTTAAGTGATTGACAGCCCTGCCTGCAAAACTGAGATTGTTCAGTGAATGGGCGTCAGATGAAGGAGTGAGACTCCGAAAGCTTGTGTCTTCAAATAAACCTGTTGGACTATAACATGGTGTTTGTGTAATTTTTGACCTTGTCCAATACTGGCACCTCCACATTGCTGTTCAGTGAAATCTGTTCATTAGTTTTCAGTGAGCATGTACTGCACTTAGGGTCAGCACAGTGGTTAGCATTGCTGTCTCACAGCACCAGGTTCCTGGGTTCAATTCCACCCTTGGGGCCCTGCCAGTGTGGAGTTTGCACGTTCTCCCCATGTCTGCACGGGTTTCCTTTGGGTGCTCCGGTTTCCTCCCACAGTCCAAACATGTGCAGGCTGGGTGGATTAGCCATGCTAAATTGCCCATAATGTTCAGGGATGTGTAGATTAGGTGCCTTTATAAGGGTGGGATGCACTAAGTCAGTGTGGACTTCTTGCACTGAAGGGCCTGTCCCTGTCCTGTCTGAAAGACCAGAGACATGAAAATCATCAAGCCAACTGTCCTTTTTCCAAAGGAACCTTTTATCTTCAGAAATGTAAAAGGGTTATTTTCTGAGAAGATACTTGCTTCCCTAGAGGCAAAATCATCTTGTTTTGCATTGCATACTTTGAACATTTTTTTTTGCTGAATGTATGCATTCTTGTACTTGTAAATGTGAACAAAAGTTTATTTAGTGTCACATGGTGTCTGGGATGATGTGATGTGCTGGGTTTATTGCATGATCTGCAGGTAATGATTTATTTATTATGCTGGCTGCACTAATCTAAATGTAATGCAGAGTAAAGGTATAGATTTCATTCGACAATTAGTTGGCTTACAAAAACTCCCATTGAGCTAATTTCATACGTAAAAACTTTGAATGGAGCTCCAATTGTAAATATACAATGTCATTTTTTTCCCATTTTTAAGCAGAAACTTTAAATTTTATTCATTACTTTTGTATTCATAGCTTTTAAAGCAATGCTTTGTATTTAAGTTTAGACAGTCGGCAGGTGGAAGCAATGCCATTACTTATGTAATGGTGTACATATCTTGGTTTGATCAAGTGGGATTAACAATTGTAATACTTTGACAATTCCAGTAAGCTGAATGATGTATTCAGTACTTCCACTGTCTCCCCTCAATCTGCAACACAGTCTCAAATTCTTGATTTAGATTAAAACAGGATGATTTTCAGGACAGGATAATAAAGGACAATAAAGCCTAAAAGCTATCTTTTCAGAAAAAGGGACTGAAGCACTATATTGGCAGTCGGTTCTAAGGGTATTTATTAGCATCTTTAATATTTGAAGTATAAAGATGCTGCTTTTTCCACTAGAATTATACAAGCCCTCGTTTCTTTTGCAAAACATGATATTGCAGTGACTGACCAGAGACAGTTCAGTGCCACCTGTCTACATTACAGTTGTCTGCATTACTGGATTGAAACCTACAGTTGTTCATTAGGGTATGTAAAATACGATCTCCGTCAGCATCCTTGGTTTAATTGTGGAGTGTCTGGTTTTTGCAGTAGTGTTAATATCACAGAGCACTCCCATTGGCCCACAATGTTGTGCCGACCTACTCTCCTACTCTACAATCAAACTACCCTGCATACCCTACATTTTACTATCATCCATGAGCCTATCCAAGAGGTGCTTAAATGCCCCTAATGTATCTGACTCCACTATGACTGCTGGCAGCACATTCCACGCACCCACCACTCTGTGAAGAACCTACCTCTGACATCTCCCCTCTACCTTCCTCCAATCACTTTAAAATTATGCCCCCTCATAACAGTCATTTCTGCCCTGGGGAAAAGTCTCTGGCTGTCCATTGTATACCTCCCATCATCTTGTACACCTCTGTCAAGTCACCTCTCATCCTTCTTTGCTCCAATGAGAAAAGCCCGAGCTCCCTCAACCTTTCCTCGTAAGACCTGCCCTCCAGTCCAGGCAGCATCCTGATAAATCTCCTCTGCACGCTCTCTAAAGCTTCCAGCTTCCTATATTGAGGCGACCAGAACTGAATACGAATATTCCAAGTGTCGTCTAACTAGGGTTTTATAGAACTGCAGCATAACCTCGTGGCTTTCAAACTCCATTCCCCTGCCAATGAAAGCCAACGCACTGAATGCCTTAACAACCCTATCAACTTGGGTAGCAACTTTGAGGGATCTATGGATGTGGACCCCAAGATCTCTGTTCCTCCACACTGCCAAGAATCCTGCCATTAACCCTATATTCTCATTCAAATTCGACCTTCCAAAATGAATCACTTCACATTTTTCTGGGTTGAATTCCATCTGCCACTTCTTTGCCCAGCTCTGCATCCTGTCAGTGTCCCGTTGCAACCAACAACAGACCTCCACACTATCCACAATTCCACCAACCTTCGTGTCATCAGCAAATTTACTAACCCACCCTTCCACTTCCTCATCCAAGTCATTTACAAAGATCACAAAGAGCAGAGGTCCCAGAACAGCTCCCTGCGGAACACCACTGGTCACTGAGCTCCAGGCTGAATACTTTCCATCTACTACCACCCTCTGTCTTCTATTGGACAGCTGGTTTTGTATCCAGACAGCCAAATTTCCCTGAATCCCATGCCACTTCACTTTCTGAATGAGCCTACCATGGGGACCTTTATCAAGTGCCTTGCTAAAATCCATATAAACAACATCCACTGTTCTCCCTTCATCGATGCGTTTCATCACATCCTTCAGGAATTAAGCCTTGTGAGGCATGACCTGCCCCCCTCAAAGCCATGCTGAATATTTTTAATCAAACTGTGTGCTTTTCCAAATAATCATAAATACTATCTCTCAGAATCCTCTCCAATAACTTGCCCACCACAGAAGTAAGACTGACTGGTCTGTAATTTCCAGGATTATCCCTATGCCCTTTTTTTTTTTTTTGAACAAGGGAATGATGTTTGCCACCCTCCAATCATTTGGTACTACTCCAGTGGACAGTGAGGACACAAAGATCATCGGCAAAGGCACAGCAATCTTTTCCCTTGCTTCCCGTAGTAACCTTGGGTATATCCCGTCTGGCCGAGGGGACTTATCTATCCTCGTGTTTTTCAAAATTTCTAGCACATCCTCCTTCCTAAGATAGTGTTCCAGCTTATCAGCCTGTTTCATGCTATCTTCACAAATGTCTAGGTCCCTCTCGCTGGTGAATACTGAAGCAAAGTATTCATTAAGGACCTCACCCACCTCCTCCGACTCTGCGCACAAGTTTCCTCTACTATCCCTGATTGGCCCTACCCTCCCTCTGGCCATCCTCTTGTTCCTCACGTAAGGATAGAACACCTTGGGGTTTTTCTTAATCCTAACTGCCAAGACATTTTCATGTCCCCTTCGAGCTTTCCTAAGGCCATTCTTCAGTTCCTTCATGGCTACCTTGTAGCCCTCTAGAGCCCTGTCTGATCCTTGCTTCCTCCTTCTTCTTGACTAGATTTTCCACATGTCTTGTCATCGAAGGTTCCTTCACATTACCATCCCTTCCTTGCCTCAGTGGGACAAGCCTATCCAGTGCTAGTAAGAAGTGCCCCCTAAACAACCTCCACACTTCTGTCATGCATTTCCCTGAGAACATCTGTTCCCAATTTATGCTCCACAGTTCTTGCTTAATCGCATTGTAATTCCCCCTCCCCCAATTAGATACTTTCCCATACTGTCTGTTCCTATCCATCTCCAAGACTATAGTAAAGGTCAGGGAGTTGTGATCACGATCACCGACATGCTCTCCCACCGAGAGATCTGACACCTGGCCTGGTTCGTTGCCAAGCACCAAATCCAACATGGCCTACCCTCTGGTCGACCTATCTACATATTGAGCCAGAAATCCTTCCTGGACATGCATGACAAAATTTGTTCCCTCCAAACTATTTGCACTAAGGAGGTTCCAGTCTATATTAGGAAGTTGAAATCACCCATGACAACAACCGTATTACTTCTGCACCTTTCCAAAATCTGCCTCCCAATCTGTTCCTCAGTGTCTCTGTTGCTATTGGGGGGTGTCTGTTTAAAACTCCCAATAAAGTGACTGCTCCTTTCCAGTTTGACTCAGTAGACAAACCTTCCTCGATGACTTTTGCTTTCTGCAGCTATGATTCTACCCCTGATTAGCAATGCCCCTCCCCTCCCCCTCTTTCCCCCCCCCCCCCCCCCACCATTTCTGTTGAAACATCTAAACCCTGGAACATCCAACAACCATTCCTGCCCCTGTGATATCCAAGTTTCCGTAATGGCCACAACATCGTAGCTCCAAGTCCCGATCCATGCTCTAAGTTCATCACCCTTCTTCCTGACACTTCTTGCATTAAAATCGACACACTTCAACCCATCACACTGACTGCAACTTTACCCCATCAACTGTCTGTCTTTCCTCACAGACTCTCTGCATGCTGTATCTGCCTGTACACCAGCTACCCCATCCTCTGATCTGTAGCTCTGGTTCCAATCCCACCTCCCCGC
>NC_063337.1:63549920-63580778 GCF_021869965.1 Rhincodon typus | reverse complement strand
CCCCCCCCCCCCCCCCCCCCCGCCCCAACCAAACTAGTTTAAACCCTCCCAAAGAGCTCTAGCCAACCTCCCACCCAGGATATTGGTGCTCCTGCAGTTCAGGTGCAACCAGTCCTTCCTGTACACATGCCACCTTCCCTAGAAGATATCCCAAAGATCCACATATCTGAAGCCCTCCCTCCTACACCAGCTCTGTAGCCACATGTTCAGCTGCATCCGCTCTATTCCCAGCCTCACTAGCCCGTGGCACTGGTTGTAATCCTGAGATTACTACGCTGCACGTCCTGGCTTTCTGCTTCCATCCTAACTCTTCAGGTCCTCATCCCGTTTCCTAGCTATGTCATTGGTTCCAATGTGTACCACGACTGCTGGCTGGTCTCCCTCCCCCTTAAGTATCCTGAATACTTGATCCGAGACATCCCTGACCTTGGCACCAGGGAGGCAACATACCATCCAGGAGTCTTGCTTGGTACCACAGGATCTCCTGTCTGTTCCCCTAGCCATGAATCTCCAATCACTATTGCTGTCCTATTCTTCACACGCTTCCCCCGCACCACCTTTCTGAGCGACAGATCCAGACTCGGTGCCAGAGACCTAGCCGCTATGGCTTTCCCCTAGTAGGTTGTGTATTCTTTCCCCCCCTTCCCCCCCCACCTCCCCAACAGTATCCAAAGCAGTTTCCTTATTATTGAGGGCAACGGCCACAAGGGATCCCTGCACTGTCCACCTATTCCCTTCTCTCCCTCCTGACAGTCACCCAGCTACCTTTTTGTCCTGTAACTTGGGTGTGACCACCTCCCTTTAACTCCTATCGATCACCCCCTCAGCCTCCCAAATGATCCGGAGTTCATCCATATCCAGCTCCAGTTCCCTAACACAGGCTGTGAGGAGCTGGAGTTGGGTGCACTTCTCACAGGTGAAGTCAGAAGGGACCACTAGCAGTGACTATTACCTTCCACATCGTACAAGAGGAGCGTGCAACTGCCCTAGCTTCCATCCCTTCTGCTGTAGATTGCCAAAAGAATTTTAAATAAAGCTTACCTTACCAACCCTGCACAGTGTTTCTGGTTTAGCCAATGCCCAAATATAATAGTTCACTTAGCTGGCTGCCCCCTGCCTTGCACTCTCACCTCTCCTGCTGCTGAAATAAGAAATTAATATGAATTGCAATGTAGCTAATAAGGTTTGAGGTTGGGTGGCATTTTCATCAGAACTTTAAGGAAGCAGTAGATCATACTTTGTTATTGTAGATCATCTTTAACTACATTCCCCCCGCATATTTTGTTTTAAGTTGTATGGCAAATTGTTGAAAGTGTGAGCTAATTATATTGCAGGGTGAGGGGAATTGAATAAACAGGTGAGCAACTATATACCTTTTTTTTTTAAAACAAAAAAAGAAAATGCTTTTCAAAATTTCTAACATTGAACTCTTGAAGGCTTGAAACTTAACACTTGAAATTAATTGTCATGCCAGAGTTTGACTGCCATCAAGTAACACATTGTGTCATTTAAAATGGTATTTGGATCAGAATGGATAAGTATTATTTTATAATGCACCAATGAGTAGCTACTATACAAGTAGAAGAACTGACCACATTTCAATTGAAAGCCAGATGAAATGACACCTTTTTATGCAAGGCTAGGACAAGTGCAGCACATTGATGGGCTTAGTGGTCTACGTCTTACAAATTGATATATTTTAACCATACATCCGTCCTTGAGTTTGCTATGGCTTTTGCACGTAAATAGCAGTGTTATTAACATCATTAGTTACAAATCTAAACCATTGACTCTCTTCCTGTTTTTTTTAATCTACAAGTGCTGCTAGACCTGCTGAGTTCCGAGCATTTTCGGTTTTCATTTACCTGAGGAGCATTTGATTATTTTTGGCTAAGTACCTTATTTCTGTTACCCACAGTGGCATTCAAGAATTTGCAGAACTTGGTCTTCCCAATTACTGAAGTCTAGCATTGTACCTAAAGTTGGAACAAGTTGTGGGTTATTCATAACAAATTAAATGTAAATATTGAACTTGATCACTATGGTTATATTTTCTCTACTAATAATACTTTACTTTAAGATTTTCAATGGTCCCATTTATAAATTTAGAACCAAGAACCAGGCAGGCCAACACAAGAACAGGCCCTTTGGTCCATCATGTCTGTGCCCATGATGTTGCATCAAATGTGATGCCAAATGAAAATAATCTCTTCTGCCTGTCATTGGTCAATATTCCTTTTATTCCTTGTATATTCATATGCGTTTCTACAAGTCCATTTTAAAAATGTCCTTTTATCGTATCAGCCTCAACCAGTACCCCTTGTAGTGTGTTCCAGACGACTCCTACCATTTCTGTTGTGTTTTTTTTTAAATTTAAAAAAAAAAAATTTTTCCTTTTGGACACCCCCCCCCCCCCCCCCCCCCCCCCCCCCACCACCGCTTACATGCATTCCCCCTAGTATTAAACATTTCAACTCTGGGGGAGGGGGAAAAGGATTGATGGTCAGAATCTGTTTATACATCGGATAATTTTTAAAGACTTCTATCAAGTCTCCCCTTTGCTTCCACCACTCAAAAAAAACAACCAGAGTTTTTCTAGCCTCTGCTTTTAGTTCATACCCTTGAATCCAGTCAGCATCCTGGTACACCTCTTCTGCATCCTCACCAGAGCCTCCACATCCTGCCTGTATGTGATGACCAGAATTGAATGCAATACTTTAAATGGGGCCTAACCAAAGTCTTACAAAGCTGCAACATGACATCCTGACTCTTGTACTCAATTCCCCAACCATTAAAGGGAAACATGCCATACACTGTCATTACCACCCTATCTTGGTGGCCACTTTCAAGAAGCTATGGGCTTGAGCCCCAAGATCCTTCTGTACATCAATGCTGTTCAGAGCCCTGCAATTCTTTTCCTTAACATTTTGACCTCCCAAAGAGCGGCACCTCACAATTAACTGGATTAAACTCCACCTGCCATTTTTCCGCCCATATCTGTAACTGTTCAAAGAATGAAGAAAATTACAGCACAGGAACAGGCCCTTCGGCCCTCCAAGCCTGCACCGACATACTGCCTGTCACAACTAAAGCCCCCTACCCTTCCAGGGACCGTACCCCTCTATTCCCATTCTAGTCATATTTGTCAAGATGCTCTTTAAAAGTCATTGTAGTATCTGCTTCCACTACCTCTCCCGACAGGGAGTTCCAGGCACCCACCACCCTCTGGGCAAAAAAAACTTGCCTCGTACATCACCACCTCTTTAAACCTTGCCCCTTGCACCGTAAACCCATAGCCATTGGTAACTGACTCTTCCACCCTGGGGAAAAAGCTTCTGACTGTCCAGTCTGTCCATGCTCTTCATAATGTTATAGACCTCTATCAGATCGCCCCTCAACCTCCATTGTTCCAGTTTTTCCCAGTTTTTCTATCCTCTCCTCATAGCTAATGCTCTCCATACAGGTAACATCCTGGTAAATCTTTTCTGTAGCCTCTCCAAAGCCACCACATCCTTCTGGTAACCACAATTGAGCGCACTATTCCAAATGCGGCCTAACTAAGGTTCTATAAAGCTGTGACATTACCTGCCAAATTTTTAAACTCAGTGCCCCAGCCAATGAAGGCAAGCATGCCGTATGCATTGTTGGCTACCGTTTCCACCTGTGTTGCCACTTTCAGAGACCTGTGTGCCCGTATCTCTCTGCCTATCAGTACTGTTAAGGGTTCTGTCATTTACTGTATATTTTCCATCTGGATTAGACCTTCCAAAATTCATCACCTCACTTTTTTCCGGATTAAATTCCATCTGCCATCTCTCTGCCCAAGTCACCAACCGATCTATATATCTAGCTGTATCCTTTGACAGTCCTCATCACTATCTGCAATTCCACCAACCTTTGTGTCATTGGCAAACTTAATAATCAGACCGGTTACATTTTCCTCCAAACCAAAGGTCCCAACACTGATTCCTGAGGAATGCCACTAGTCATAGCCCTCCATTCTGAAATGCACCCTTCCACTGCTACCCTCTGTCTTCTATGACCGAGCCAGTTTTTTTATCCATCTTGCAAGCTCATCTCTGGCCCCATTCAACTTTACCTTCTGTATCAGTCTGTCATGAGGGACCTTGTCAAAGGCCTTACTGAAGTCCATGGAGACAACATCCACTGCCCTACCCTGATCGATCATCTTTGTCACTTCCTCAAAAAACTCAACCAAGTTAGTGAGACACGACCTCCCCTTCACAAAACCATGTTGCCTCTTGCTAATACACTCATTGACCTCCAGGTGGGAGGAAGTCCTGTCTCAGTATGCTTGGGATAGATCCCATCGGGTCCTGGTACTTAACTATCTTAATGATTTTCAAGACACTCAACACCACCACTACTTTTAATATTGACTTGCCTTAAAACATCAACATGCCATTCCCTAATCTGTCCATCTTCCATGTTATCGTCTTCCTTGGTGAATACTGATATGAAGTACTCATTAAGGACCTCACCCACTTTCTTTTGCTCCAAGCATAAATCCCCTGCTTTGTCCTGGAGTGGACCTACCCTTTCCCTAGCTATCCTCTTGCTCCTGATATACATCTAAAATGCCTTGGGATTCTCCTTAGTTCTACTTGCCAAGGAAATTTTATGGTGCATTTTAGGCCTCCTAATCACTTTAAGTTCGTTTCTGCTTCCTTTAAATTCCTCAAGGGTGTTGTCTGTCATCAATTTTCTAAATCTTACATATGCTTCCTATTTCTTTTTGACTTAATATTCAATATCTCTTGTCATGTAGGGTTCATGAATCTTGCTATCCTAAGTTTCCTCCTTACAGGAACATGCTGGTCCTAAATTGATCAGCTGGCTTTTAAGACTCCCAGATGCCAGATGTAGAGTTATATGCAACCAGCTGCACCCAATCTAATTTTGCCAATTCTGGAGTGATACTATTCTAATTAGCCTGCCCCAATTTAGGATTTTCACTCAACAACCACTCTTATCTTTATCCATAACTATCTTAAAATTACTAAATTACAAAAATACTCCTTCACCGAAACTCGGATCACTTGGCCATGCTCAATCCCCAATACAAAGCCTCTAGTACAGCATCTTCCCTAATTGGGTTGCCCAAATATTGCTTCAAGAAGCCCTTCTGGATGTACCTAATAAATTCTGCCCCATCTAAACCCTTTGCATTAAAGGACTCCCAGTTAATAGTGGGGAGTTAGAAATCATCATTTTACGTACTTCCATGATCTACCTACATATCTGTTCCTTTATCTCTTGCTGGCTTTTGGGAGATCCACAGTATAATCCCATGGTAGTAATTGCACCTTTTTTTTTCTTATTCCTGAGTTCTACCCATATGGGCTCACTGGATGAACTCTTCAAGATGTCCTCTCTCAATGCTGCTGTGATATTCTCTTAGATCAGTAATTCAACTTCCCCACTCCTTCAACATCACTGTCTATCATGCTTCAAACATCTACCATGACTGGAACATTTAAGCTGCCAGCCCTGCCCTTTTTTTTCAAAGAAGTTTCTGTGTAATAGCTACAACATCATAGTTCTATGTTCTAATCCTGGCTCTAGGCTAATCTACCTTACCTCTTAAACTCCTTTCATTGAAGTAAGTACACTTCAGACCACCAGTCCTATGTTCGTTAAACTGACCATAATATTTCTCCCTATTAGATTTACTTAATGTCTGCCTTCTCCTCAACCACTCAACATGTTGACCTACTGTTTTGGTTCCCACTCTCCTACCACACTAGTTCAAACCCTCCTGAGTGGCACTAGCAAATTTCCTTCGAAGGTGCCCCTCCAGTATATGTACAACTTGTTCTTGTACAGGTCTTGGCAGAGATCCCAATATCCAAAAACTTGAAGCCCACCCTTGTACCAGCTCTTTAGCTACACATTCAACTGTATTATCTTCCTATTTCTGGCCTCACTAGCGCGCAGCATAAGGAGTAATCCTGAGATCACAGCCCCAGAGGTTATGCTTTTCCACTTTGTACCCCATTCCCTTAACCATGACCCTTTGTCTCACTTAATAAAAAACCAAAAGAACTGTGGATGCTGTAAATTAGGAACAAAAACAAAGTTGCTGGAGAAGCTCAGCAGGTCTGGCAGCATCTGTGAAGGAAAAAAAAATAGTTAACGTGTCTGGTCCGGTGACCCTTCCTCAAACTTGGGACCCAGTTCTGAGGAAGGGTCACCAGACCTGACACGTTAACTGTTTGTTTTTTTTTCCTTCACAGATGCTGCCAGACCTGCTGAGCTTTTCTAGCAACTTTGTTTTTGTTCCTTTTGTGTCTCTCTTTCTGCTTATGTCATCGTACTGATATGGACTATGACCTCTGGCTACTTACCATACCCTTTTAGAGTGCCCTTTTACCTGTTCAGACGCATCCTTGCTTCTGACACCGGAGGTGGAGGGGCAACAAACTCTGCCTGCAAGCAAGACTCCAGGGTATAGAAACCAACTTTCTCATCTGTGGCCCTGAATGTAGAGTTCCCTATCACCACTATTCATGTGCACTTCAACCCTCCCTGTCAGACAACACAGCTGGCCTTGATGTCTAGAAGTAGAGAGGATGTTTCCACTGGCAGGTGAAGTTAGGACAAGAGGGCATAACCTCAAGATTAGAGGGAGCAGATTTAGGACTGAACTGAGGGAATTTCTTCACCCAGAGGGTTGTTAATCTATAGAATTCCTTGTCCAGTGAAGTAGTTGACGCTACTTCAGTAAATGCTTTTTTTAAAAAAAAAGTGGTGGTTTTTTTTTTTTTTTTGAACAATAAAAGAATTAAGGGGATACGGTGAGAACGCGGGTAAGTGGATCGGAGTCCACAAAAGGATCAGCCATGATCTTATTGAATGGCGGAGCAGGCTCGAAGGGCCAGATGGCCTACTCCTGCTCCTAGTTCTTATGTTCTTATGATCTCGCTGCCGTCGCCTTTCTCTGAGAAACAATCTACCCGCGACTCCTGAAAATTCTATCTATAAAACTTCCTGCCTTGTCATTTCTTAGGGAGTCTCCAACTGCTGCTGCAATCGATCCATAAAGTCTAAGTGGAGTTGTGGGTGGACACACCACCTGCTGTTATAATTGTCAGGGACATTTTAACTTCTCCCTGATCTCCTATATCTTACACTAGGAGCATACCACTCGACTAAGATTACTGTCCCTATAGTAACTATTGGATTAAAATGCTCAGATAATAGAATCAAATAGAAATAGAAACAAATCTACAACAGATGTGTTAAACATTTTTACAGGAATTATAGAAACTTTTATAGGGGATGGGAGACTTATGGTTTGTGCATTGGCTGTGTATGTAGGTTAATGAATAAGGTTGTCGCCTTGTTCGCTGAGCCAGCTGGTTATCATACAGACGTTTTGTCACCGTGCTAGGTAACATTCAGTGTGGCCTTCGATGAAGAGATGTTGTTCTACTCCGCTTAATACTTATAATGACCTGGTCTGTTAAGTTGGGTTGTCCTTTCCAGTTCTGTTCTACATGAGTTTGTACATGGGGTCTAATTCCACATGTTCATTGATTTGCATTACGGGTTGAAAACCAGGCCTCTAGGAATTCCCGTGCATGTCTGTGTGTGGGTTGCGCTAAGATGGTTGTGTTGTCCCAGTTAAATTGATGGCATTCGTTGTCTGAGAGCACTGAGATGAGGGAAAGTTTGATGTGTTGTTTTGCTGCTAGCTGGCATTAGTTTAACTGGGACAATGTGATCATCTTAGCTCAAGCCAACCACAGACACAAACGGGAATTCTTACAGGCCTTGGTTTTCAACCCATAATGCAATCAACAAACGTGGAGTTAGACCCCATATACAAAACCATACAGAACAGAACAGAACCGGAAAGGGGACAACCCAACTCAACAGACTGATCATTTAAATACCAAGCAGACTAGAACAACATCGCTTCATCGGAGGCCACACTGATGATGTTACCTAGCATAGTGACGAAACGTTGGTACAATAACCAGTTGGTTCAGCGAGCAAGCCAACAACCTCATCCACATCCTGAGCTACAAATCTTCATCAGAACCTTCATGAATATATGATAATTCAGACAAGCAACTCTGCTGCATAAGGGCAACACCAATGACGTATCAATATCTAACTATAAATTCATTGCTAAATGTTTAGTGATGTATTAGTTTGCTCTCATAAACACTGATTCATTTTGGCTAAAATGTATTCAGGATGGGTATTTAATCATCACGTCCTCCTGGTCATGTAAATATAGTGCAATTGTGAAATTTTACTTGCATGTACTGGTATATAGGGCTTTTAAAAATAATAAAAGCTCCCATGGCATTTTTGAAATTGGTAGGAATGTGAAAGCTTTATTTTTCAACCCTGGTGTGTTGTGACAGTTCAATCTCAATCATTCTGCATACCAACCCACAGATCTTTTTGGTGCCCTCTTGCACTTTGCCTATTGGTAAGTTTGAGAAATACATTATAGATTTTAAAAGTGCTGTTTTGAGTGCTCCATTGTGTTATCTTGAAGCCCCACTCTTCTTGAAGGCTAAATCTTTTTTTCTAATTGATCAATCTTTTGTATGTAGATATATTGAATAATCTGTCTAAACTGAAAGCTGAGTATAAAACAATGAACAGCGTGCACTTGTGGGATGTGTTGTACACAAGACATGGAGAGATGATAAATTTTAAAAGTTCAGTTTGTTTAAATTTTGAAATGGACTTTGGACTAAAACATGGCCACTACTGATTTACATGTGAGTTTACTACAAGTTCTGCAATCAATCAGTAGTTAGCAGGACAGAGCTTTGACATATTCTCCTGAGTCTTGCACCCTTGCAGTCATCAAACACAAAGGAGCAGGCCATATTGCGTCTCCCCAGTCAGGAAGGACAGAGTTATCAAAACTCTGTAAGCATAATGTGGCACTGATTGCACAACATCAATTTCAAACAAGAAACAATGCATGTTGATTAGAGATTTCACCTCGTTTTTATTTCTGGAGGTGCTAATAGTTCCATTTGCACTCTGAAGCGAATACTGAACTACTGGCGACCAGAATAGAAGCCAGTTGTTAAAATTTAATTGACTCCTTAACAGGCCCATCTCATGACCAAAATTTCTCTTGCTTGTTGAAGAAAAAGTTCTTACATTTTTGCCCCTTTCCTTGGTCTGGTAAAAGTCTAGTCTTTAGTTAACATCATGTTCTGCTGGAAATCTAACCATAGCCAGATTCTGGGGTTGGTTAAGCCTGGTTCTAATTAAATCATCTTCAAATCTGGAAGAAATCTGCTTTTGCATGGAAGGTAGGTTATGTCTGCTTACCAATACAGTCTTGATGGGCATTCTTCAAAATTAAAAGAAATACTGAACTTGAGCCGAATGTACCCACCGAAACACAAACTCTTTGTGGTTTAAAAACCTCAATGAACACTGACTTTCTGGATTCAACTAAAAGTTATGTCTTATTTTTGATTCTCTTTAGGTTATTTTTAAATTTTTAACTTCTCCTCCTTTTTGTTTTGTTGCTTGTTACAACATAAGTGATTAGGATTAAAAAACATCACTGTTTTGAATGACCGAATAAAACATACTTGACTGTGTAGAATCTGAGTGTAATTTATGATTCCAATTTTGAAATGGAGAGTGAGGAGAAATATGCCACAGCCTAGTTTAAAAAAAAACTAAATGCCTGTGCCTATGGACAGCAGAGGAGAAACATAAAATAATTATCTTCCCTCGTGTTCTGTATTAGATGTGTTTTTGTTTTTGCATATGAATTTGAAGATTAAGAACTGGATTAGGGCAGTTGGCCCCTTGGTGCTCTTCTGCTCTTCACTAAAGTGGTGGCTGGTTTGATTACTTCATATTCCTGCTGACACTTTTTTTTTCCCCCAACACGTTGCTGATAAAGAAACTAACCACCTCTGCCTTTAAAAATATTCAAAGACACTTCCTCCACTTTACATGGATAAGAGAATTCCAAAGACCTGCTACCTTCTGAAAGTTTTCTTTTTACTTGTCTTAAAAGTGGTCCCTAATTTGAGATTCTCTCAAAACGAAATATGCCTTCCATATCCTCCCTGTTCAGAACTCTCAAAGGATCTTGTATTTCAATCAAATAATTTTGTATCTACTGGAGTTTAGAACAAAATATGAAGCTCATAAGACAATTCAATCGTTCCAGGTGTTGGACTAGTCAAGCTTCTGTGAATTGCCTGCAACATCTTTCACACCCTTCCTTGAAGGAAAGGAATACTGAATGCAATACAATCAAAAAAAGCTGAGGATGCTGGAGATCTGAAACAAAAACAGAAATTCATGGAAAAATTCAGCAAGTCCAGCAATTTTTGTTCTTGTTACTGTACACAGTACTTCTGGTGTGGTCTCACCAATGCCCTGTGCAAGTGAAATATAGCCTTTTCTGTTTTGAATTCAATTCCCCTTGTAGCAAATGACCACGTTCTATGTTAGCTTTACTAGTGACTTGCTATACCTGCTTGCTTTTGTGATCCATGTACCGATACAGCCAAATTGTTCCGAATTTCAGAGCTCTATGCTCTTGCTTGTTCCCGTATGACACTCCAACTTGCCATATCTTTACCCATCCACTTTATCTATATCCCTTTTGTAACCACCCTATGTCCACTTTTGCAACTTTCTACATATTTTTGTCATACCTTTTTTGTCCCCTCATCAAATCCATTTATATGTAAGTTTTATAAGAGATTGAGGCTCTGTCTGTGACACACTGCTTGCTATGTTTTGCCAACCAGAAAAATGCCTATCTATACCTGAGCATAGTGGATTTCAAAATCCACAGACCAGACTGTTGCAGGAGGCCCATGATGATATCAGACTGTTCCTGCCTGACTGAGCTCATTTCCTCCTACCTAGACTCTATCCTGTTTCCACTTGCCCAGACCTTGTCTGCTACACCCACAATTCCTCTGCCCTCCACAATTGACATTTTCCAGTTCCCAGTTCCCTGTCTGTGACTGCCTTCTCTTTTTACTATGGATGTCCATTCTCTCTACACCTCCACTCTCCATCAAGATAGTGCAGAGCTCTCGGATTCTTCCTCAACCAAAGGCCTGAACAATCCCCGTCCTCCACTTGGCTTAACTTCTTCACTCACTGAACAATTTCTCCTTTTTTAATTCATCTCATTTCTACCAACTCAAGGGAGTGGCTATAGGCACTCTTTAGTCATGCTGGCTTTTTAAGGATTGTTCCACATACCATATTCCAGTCTTGCACTGGCCCTGTGCCATTCACTACAAATTCACTGACTCCCATACCTACTTTCACAGAAAGACGTAGCTATACTACTTGGGTCTAAAGGGCTTTAAGGGTCTGGGGAGAAAGCAGGAATTGGGTATTAAGTCAGATGATCAGCCATGATCTTATTGAATAATATGGCAGGCTTGAACAATATACTAGTGCTCCTATTTTCTATGTTTCACTAGCTTTGAAGATATTTCCTGAAATATCATTGGGGCCATGGACTCCTTTTATTTTCCATCAGTTTGATTGGGATGCAGCTCCCCCAAAGTATTTGGTCCTCTAGTGGATTTGACTAGATTCTAGTTTTGCGTAGTATCTGCTGCTACCGGCTTTGCAAATGTGGAGTTATGTTTCTTTCCAGCACTGGATGGCATTGCCATCTTTGAAAAACTCCATTCTGAGAATAAGATTTTTGTCCCTTTGACCTTTGAACCATTAGTGCCGTTATTGACCAGAAGTTTGTTTTTGACAGGACTGCATTTAGCTTTCTCTTCCCACCACATGTTTTTGTTTTGTATATTCTGGATTGGTTTTTAGTATCAGCTTTGAGCTGTTAGAATGTTGTTACCTTGGTTTGTTTTGCCAAACCGTGAAGGCAGCTTGTTTTTTTTCTATGACAGCTTTGTCGAACCAGTCGTGGTGATCTGAACACTGGTGTCGAGCACAGCTGACTTCATTTGATTCCACTATTCTGAAACTGAGTTGGGCATATTAGTTTCTCCAGATTGATTGATTGTGAGCTGCTTATGGAATTCCTCTCTTAGGTCAGGCAACATTGTGTTAAGGCATTGATCATCTTCCTCCTTGGATTATTTCAATTCTTACAGTGTATTTGTGGTTAGTGAATATTCATCAATGAAACGGGTCAATCTGTGTAGTAGGCATCCATCTCCTGCATGGATTGCATGATACAGACATCGCTTAGGTGTTTGACATGAACAATCTGAGGTGCCAGTGCTTTGATGTAGAATATTTATATTTCTTCCTTTAGTAGAAGTGGGCTGAACACACTTGTCCAGCAGGAGGACACCATTTGCATTGACCTTTTCCAATTGCTGTTTTATTTTTAACTCACCAGACATCAAAGCAAAGGACAGTCGTAGTATGGAAGTAGCCATGAATGATTTGTCTTTTCATTCATTTGGGATGACTATAAGCCCTTCCTCCAAGTAAACAAATTTTCCTTCATATCGTCATCTGAGGCAAGGGTGCTGATTCTAGCATATGGATTACAGCTGAGCTGGAGACTTATTGCTATGACCCTTTTCATCTGGGGATTTCTGGCAATGCATTCAAGATCCTATTCTAGATGGCACAGTTATCTTGTGGATCTGGATATGGGTATCTTGTCAGTCTTGCCTTTTCCAAGAAATGTATGCTTGTTCATTCAGTCACCCTCTTGAGGAAGGTGGGTCACACTGGGGAGAGTCTTCATAGCTAATGTAACGTGATTCCAGTTCTTCCAGCTGCAGATCACTGATTTTATCCATGAGTACTCTAGCATTTTCAAGTTGCAAAATTCTGGGAGTGTTCAGAGCCAAGTGAAATTAAGAACCTGTTTTAGGACATTTTTTGGCCTTTCACCCAATTAGGGTGTGACCAGAGAATATCTTTTTGTTTTTTTTATTCATTCCCTGGATGAGGGCATCACTGCTAGGCAGCACTTATTGCCCATCCCTAATTGCCCAGAGGACAGTTCAGAGTCAACCACATTGCTGTGGGTCTGGAGTCAGACCAGGTAAGGATGGCAGATTTCCTTCCCTAAATGACATATTAGTGAACCAGATGGGTTTTTCCAACAATCGACAATGGATTCATTGCCATCATTAGATGCTTAATTCCAGATATTTAGTTGAATTCAAATTCCATCATCTGCCGTGATAGGATTCAAACCCAGGTCCCCAGAATGTTATGTTAGTCTCTGGTCTCTGGATTAACAGTCCAGTGATTATACCACTAGGTCACTGCCTCCCCCTAGAGTGGACTATTTACTCATTTGATACTGCTATTGAAGTGCACCGGTTCCAACATAGTATCCAATCGCTTATGCATCTGTCGACTGTAAACTTCAGGGCCTGGGTTCACAGAACTGACCAAAACACCACAGTATCGCCACAGTACTAGGCAAAGGATTTGGACTCTTGTAGAAGCCTGCACATGATTTTCACTTAACATGGGGAACTTGAGGCATCAGCATTGTCTACACCATCTTTCTACAGGTTTGTGGTCAGATCTAGTTGATGTATCAAGTGCAATGACCAGGACGACTTTGCCACTGCAGCCTTTTTTTCTTGTTTCTGCAGTCAGTGAGATGGATGGTCCTCCTTTTGCCTGTGTTGCTGTTTGATTACCTTTTGACTACACTTTTTGTCAGGCACCATCCCCTTAACCTTGCCACCATGGGTGGCCCTAATTGGCACAAGGAGATTGTGACCTCATTTACTTGAGGGATCCTGAGAATGCACAAGCCTCTTTCCCCCATGTCAAAGTGACAATCCACATGGGGATCTGGAGGAAAGAAATTGTGAACATATATCAAATAATCTAAAAGTTCCTATATTATTGTCTGTTTGTGAAAAAGGAGATTTCTGAGATCAGCACATTGAAACAATATCTTTAACTGTTCTTGATATGGAGAGCATGGTACAAAATAAACAACAACTTTTATAATTTACGTTTTCATATCAAGGATGAGTTACAGCAACAAGATACTTTTAACTAAGCAGAAAGCATTGAACCTTTTGGGACAAAGTGGAGTACTAATGCTGTGGTAGAGAATTGAAGGCATCTTAAAAGAAATGGGCAAGTTAAAGACAAAATCATAATCTCAATTAAATATCCACATTCTTGTGGACGGAGGATTAGCAATTTGTTGCAGCAAATTTTGTAAATGGTACAGGACTGCCACTGCACCTAATAATAAGTGAACGAAATGAATGGCAATCCTAGATAGTACACTAAGGAAATGGCGTGCTTTGTCCTGATTGTTAAACAGCTTGTGTAATCTCAGCACTGCACTTGTCTGTTATCACATCTAGAAATACAACTAATACATAATTGTATACCTTCATTTGGAAAGTTAATTTTACCATAGAGGCTGATGAATGTAGTCTTTTCTATAGAGATTGTATTTAAAATAAAATGATCTGAATCTTCATGAAATAGTAACCCTACTCCAGCATTACTCCAAGCAAGTGGCTATAGATTCCTCTGGTGTGTTAATGGAAAGCTGTTTATACTGTTATTTACAGTAAGTAAACAAAAGCCATTAGCTTTTTATCAGTTCAGAATAAGAACAATTGACTCTTAGTCCCTGGCTCTTCCAGACTAATGAATATTTTGAGGACATTTTGGAGGTGACTTGACTAGGGTTAGAAGCAGGTTTAGTTTTCTCTCCTGACTTGTCCCTTTTGTAGATAGAGGACAACATTGAGAAGGCAGGAAGATGAAGTACTACAAAATTCCCACCTCAGATCTGCTTACTTATCTGATTGGTGTGGTTACTGGTCAATTCTGCCTGAAGGATGTTGGATGTAGTAATTTCATTTATTAATGCGGTTTGAATTTTGAAGAGATGTTTAGAGATGGTCATTGCTGCAAGGCGCAATTCTTAAATGGTAGTTGTCAGCCCAAATCTTGCTGCACATTGGTACACTGCATCAGTATCTAAAGAATTGCTCGTGGTATTGAACACTAGGCAATCATCTGACCTTTTTGACAGAGGAAAGTTCATTTGAAGCAGCTGAAGATGGTTGGCCCTAGGATGTTGTCCTGAGGAACTCCTGTAGCAATGTCCTGCGATTGAGATGACTGACCTCTAATAACCCCTGCCATCTTCCTTTGTACTAGGTATGACTAAAGCAAATGGAAAGTTTCTTGATTGAACTTTGAGGCTTTAAATGTCTAGCTCATTGTTCTTTGTGACTAATTGTAAAAATATTACATACGGTTGGCTTCTGCTTGTGCAGCTTATGAAGAGTTTACATTAAGGTTGTATTCTCTGAAATTTAGAAGGCTAAGGGATGGCTTAATTGAAGTTTTCAAGCCATATTAGTAAATTGGCAGAAACTACATTCCACTAATTAAAAGGTTGGAGCCAATTTAACCACTCTTGGATTTAATCATTATGAAAGCTTTTAAGGGTGGCAAAGTGTTCCTGTATAGTCAGAATGGGATATTCCAGATGCTGCCAGATCAGAGTTTCTCCAGCAGAGTTAATGTTTCAAGTCCAGTGTCCCTTCTTCAGAACTGGATGGTTTAGAAGATGAGTCACTGAACCCGAAACGTTAACTATGCTTTCTCTGCATGGATGATGCAGATTTGCTGAGTATTTTTTTCCTAGAAATTTCTGTTTTCTGTTTCTAATTTCCAGCATGTACAGTTCTTTTGGTCTCGTTCTGCCTGTACAGATTTAGGCATGATCTTTTCAACTGCAAGAAAAGCCCTAGGACTAAAATTCATTTGCTAGGTTCCTACCTTCCTAAACAGTACAGGTTTCATGAGCGAGCCAGAAATAACTGATAGTGGGAGTGCAAGGTTAGAAATAGTTAAGAGCATGTGAGCAATTTCAGTTTTCAATCAATGACCTCATTTAATCATTTGAGTGATTGCTTGTTGACTGCAGCTATTGTATTTCCTTCTCATTGCAAAAGTACAGATTGACAATTAGTATTGTAATTAAAAGTACGTTATAAAAAATCCTTTCTGCTATTCCATAACAATGGTTTCAGCTGGAATAAAATGCAAGTTACCAGAGGTCTGTTGGAATCTGAGTCTTGGAATTGAACATGATTGTTGGTATTTTAATGCTAGAAGTGCAAAAAGAATAATTAATTTTAGGATGCTATCATTGTAGAAGATAGTGGAAGTAAATTCTACATCCAGTGCATGTTGGTGTTGTTTCGTAATGCTGGACCTTGTGCATGGTAACCCCGGAAGGTAAGAGTTTATTCCTTGGCCATGAGAGCATGTGCTATTAATGCCTGACCCTTCTTCAGAATCCTAGACAATCTTGGTGGAATAGAAGGATGGGACAAAAAAGTCTGTGCTGTTGTCTCTGAAAATTGGTGTATGGGTTGCTTGTTCTGTAGTCTTTCTATAGAATTTGAATTCTAAGTCTGAAGTACTACACCTGACTTGTATTCTCAAAATTATCACATTTGTACTGGAAAATGAGGTTAGAATAGTAAAGTGGCCATTTCTGGACCAGCGCAGACTTGATGGGCCAAAGGGCCTTTTTCTGTGCTGTAGACCTCTATGAATCAATTTGTTGTCTTTCCCACTAGCTGCATCACAAGATATTACAAATCTTGTTCCTAAAAAGTTGGGTAGGTGTGCATTTTAATTAATGAAAACTCTTAGATTACTTGCAGAGTAGAAAATTTCACTACTGTAGAATTTTTTCATCCTAGTAAGAGGGCATGAATTATAAACCATAGAACCTGGATTTTGAGTACTATTTTGTTGTGGTAACATTTAGTTTTGGTTTATTCTTCGTTTCAGTGATGGCTTGAATGCAATTTGTATTAAAGTGCATCATACTTATTTCTATCCATTTGTAATATCTCATTTAAGGATTTTTCTATCTTCCAAATTGCTGAAGGGAAGTGAAATGGTGGTATTGGCTGTATGTTCACAAATGGCTGTGTTACCTCTTCAGATTCTCTCAGTCAGGATTTCGATTTGTCAGCCAATAGCGGTTGTGATAGCCAATAACCCTTTTCTTTTTGTTCCTCCTTTCGTTCTGATTTGGTGGCTGCTTTTGTTGATTTGGTAGGTGTTGACAGTTTTTGATCAAGGTTTTTGAGAAGATTTATAGCTTGGATTGTTGATGCAGTTGTTGACTTGTTCGCTGAGCTAGTAAGTTTGCAAATGTTTCGTCACCATACTAGGTAACATCAGTGTGCCTCTTGTGAAGCGTTGGTGTTCTGTCCCACTTGCTATTTACGTGTCTTGGTTTGTTGGGGTGGGTGGCCTCCCTTCTGGGTTAGTTTCTTAGCGGTTGGTGTGCGGGGTCCAGCTCCACATGTTTGTTAACTAAGTTCTGGTTTGAGTGCCAGGAGTCCAGGAATTCTCGTGCATGTCTTTTGGCTACAATAGCAATCATCCCAATACCTACAAACGGAGCAGCATCAAAACAGTTCAAGTGAGCTGCAACACACTGCATCACCCTGGAGCTATGCAAAGCCAAAGAAGAATATTTATACAGTTTCTTCAGAAACAACAGTTACCCAAAAAGCATAATCAGTCGATGCCTACACAACAGACAACAGCAAGAAGACGCAACATGTCTAGAGACACTAGTCACCAGTCCAAACACAAAGGACATATCTGAAATGAGCACCAGGTTACTCTGTCCCCCAGGAATCATGGTAGCCCTCAAACCAACAACTACTGTCAAGAATAAAGGATTTGACAACCACAACTAACAGAACTAAAGTGATTTACAAAATACCATGCAAAGGCTGTCAAAAACATTATAGGGCAAACTGGATGGAAATTACCATCAGGATTTATGAACAGCAACTCTCTACCAAGAGATATGACCAACTATCACTTAGCTCAATTAAGGAAATCATCTGTGGCAAAGGAGGCTGAAGGTGGGGGTGGGGAGATCTGATTTGAGGTATACCAAATTATGAAAGGCTTACAGTGTGTGAGAATCTTTTTATCCCATGGAATACGTGCTTAAAATCAGAGGGCACAAGTTTGAGGTGAGGAGATTTAGAGAAGATCTGAGGAAAAATTCTTTCTCCTAGAGGAACATGCTGCTTGAGAGGGTGGTGGAGCCAGGTATTCTCGCAACATGTAAGAAATATCTAGATGAGCGCACTCAAATGCCAGGGCACATTACACTATGGACCAAGTGCAGATAAATGGGGGATTAGTATTGTATGGTGTTTGTTCTTAGCTAGACATGTTAGGCCAAAAGGCCTGTTTCTATGCTGAATGACTGTCTCTGACTTTGAACCTACATTGAACTTGAAAGGCTTTAAGACAAAAAGTAATTTTGATAGGTAGGTATGAGCATTATTAATTGAAACCATGCATGCATCCCTTAAATTATCTTGGAAGATTTTGAAAATTTGCTATCTATTGGATTGCTATTGCAATTGCAGTGAAAGGGCTGTGACTGCTAGATGGCCAGCAGTAATGGCTGACCATTATGAGCTGATACTTTAGTCTAAACTTATTTCCATCTACCTGATGTATTCAAAGGGGTAGAAACTGAAAGGGTCCAAGTAAGGCAAGTAGCCATGGCAAAGAGTGGACAGCTGGGAATACCCCAACATCTGCTGTGGTTAGAAAGGAAGGTAGAGAATGGAGGTGAAAATCAAAGATTTATAAGTGGAAAACTTTTTTTGTTTGGACTGCTGAAAGTTGCAAGGCAAGCCCATGGGACTTTGAGTTTGTATGAAATGAGTCCGAAAAGGAAACTCCAGGTTGAGGGATGGCGGTTGCGTGGGGGGCCCGGGGCACGGATCAGATTGTATCATTAAATACAACAGAGACTGGAGGTAAACACTGTTGTAAGTGCAGGAGAAACCAAAATGATAGAGGAGATAAAAGGTTTGTGTCTAAGGAGAAGATACTCCCCTTTGTTCAAATAATGCAACTAAACCCCTAAACTACATTTAAGGGACACAGGCCACTCCAACTCTTTAGTGGAGGTGGATTTAGTTTTTCCACCAGAACTTCAATGAAAGCCAAAATACTAATAAATGGAATAAGTAGAGCATGTATTTACAGTTCTGCTGTACAATAGTCAATTGAAACGTGACTTGTCTTGAGCTGTAGTAGTTGGAGTTATGAAAGAATTACTGCTGGGCAGATTTACTTCTGGAAAATAGTTTTTTTTAAAATTTATTTGTGGGATGTGGGTGTCGCTGGCTGGCCAGCATTAACTGCCCTTGAGAAGGTGGTGGTGAGCTGTCTTTTTGAACTGCAGCAGTCCTCTTGCTGTGGGTTGACCCACAATGCTATTAGGGACGGAATTCCAGGATTTTGACCCAGCGACAGTGAAGGAATGGCGATTATATTTCTAAGTCAGGATGGTGAGTGACTTGGAGGGGAACTTGGTGTTCCCATATATCTGCTGCCCTTGTCCTTCTAGATGGAAGTGGTCGTGGGTTTGGAATGTGCTATCTGAGGATCTTTTGGTGAATTTCTGCAGTGCATCTTGTAGATAGTAGCAGCAGTGTGTACTGGAGGTGGAGTGAATGCTTGTAGGTGTAGTACCAATCAAGCAGGCTGCTTTGTCCTGATGGTGTCAGGGTTCTTGAGTGGTGTTGAGGCTGCAAGTGGGGAGTATTCCATCACACTCATGACTTGTGCCTTGTAGATGGAGGACAGGCTTTGAGGAGTCAGGAGCTGAGTTACTTGCTGCAATGTTCCCAGCTTCTGGCCTGCCCTTGCAGCCATTGTGTACATGTGGTGAGTCCAGTTGAGTTTTTGGTCAATGATAACCCCCAGGAGGTTGATAGTGGGGGATTCAGTGATGGTAACACCATTGAATGTCAAGGGACAGTGGTTAGATTGTCTCTTATTGGTGATGGTCATAGCCTGGCATTTGTGTGGCACGAATGTCACTTGCCACTTGTCAGCCCAAGCCTGGATATTGTCCAGATCTTGTTGCATGTGAACATGGACTGCTTCAGTATCTGAGGAGTCACGAATGGTGCTGAAAATTGTGCAATCGTCGGTGAACATCCCCACTTCTGACCTTGTGATGAAGGGGAGGTCATTGAAGCAGCTGAAGATGGTTGGGCCCAGGACACTACCCTGAGGAACTCCTGCACAAGACGTTCTGGAGTTGAGATGACTGACCTCCCACAACCATTACCATCTTCCTATATGTCAGGTATGACTCCAGCTACCGGAGCGTTTGCCCCCCAGATAGCCGTTGATTCCAGTTTTGCTAGGGCTCCTTGATTCCATGCTTGGTTGAATGCAGCCTTGTTGTCAAGAGCTTTTGCTCTTACCTTACCTCTGTTATTCAGCTCTTTTGTCCATGTTTGAACCAAGGCTGTAATGAGATTAGGAGCTGAGTGACCCTGGCGGAACCCAAACTGGGCATCGCTGAGCATGTTATTTCTGAGCAGGTGCTGCTTGATAGCACCGTTGATGACACCTTCCATCACTTTTTACTGATTGAGAGGAGACTGATGGGGTGGTTATTGGCCGGGTTGGATTTGTCCTGCTTTTTGTGTACAGGACATGCTTGGGCAATTTTCCGCATTGTCGGGTAGATACTAGTGTTGTAACTGTACTGGAACAGCTTTGGCTTGAGTTAGTCATAGCTTCGTCAATAATCATGGAAAGTTTGAGTGAAACTGAAGAGACAGAGCAGCCAAAAAACGGATTCCAAATGTTTTTGTCATGTATGGCGATCAGTGCTAAACTAAGTCCATCACCAGAAGTCACAATATCACAAGCAGATGTTAGGATAGCTGAAACTCTATTTAAGAATGAGGATGTTTGAGGAGAAGTATTTGGCATATCTCCAGTAATTGAAGCTCATAAAACAGATTCTAAGTTAAATAATTTTAGCGTTGATAGCTCACATTGAATTTGAAGCTGAAGTAGTTCCAGACTGCTATTTTTGTGTGAAAAGCAGTTCTGACTAGGAAGTGGAAGCACCCTCACAGATTTGCGAATGGTTGTTCATTTAGCAGTTGTACCGTGCAGACATTTAAGTTGCATGTGAAATTCCTATGGCAGGACATCTAAGACTATAGAAAACAGAAGCATCAACAAATAAATATTTTACACGGCCTAAACTTCATAAGGACATAGTGAAATTTTGTAAAATATGTCATACATGTCAAGTGGCATGAAGACCTCAAAACTTAATTAAACCAGCAACTTTAAAACCTACGCCAGTTTTTGGAGAACCATTAAGTCTTGTGTTAATTGTGCAATACCATTTTTCCCAAAAAAAAATGAAAACAGGATGTCGGTATGCCCTTACCGTAATGGACTTGACAACCAGAAGCTATTAGACTCTAGGATAAATGCTGCTAAGGAAGAGTTAACTCAGTTTTACTTACTCTTTTGTGGTCTGCAAATTACAATACAGTCTGATCAGGGTTCTAGCTTTGTCTAAAGTTTTCCAGAATGTTAACAATATTGGAACCAACTGCATATCATCCACAAATTCAAGGAATTTGAAGAGCTGCGATCAGATTCTCAAAACCATGATTAATGCACATTGTTGCAAACACCCACAGGTTTGATATAAAAGATTAGATTTCTTACTATTTGCTACTAGAGATTCTTCAAATGAATCAACTGGATTTAGTCCATTTGAATTGACGTATGGCCTGGGGTATGAGGTTAAAGTGTATTAAGGAGAGGTTTTTAAGACCAAAAGATAAATCCTCAATGTTGGAATACATGTGTACCTTTTGTAGGAATACTCTGGGCGTGTAATGCATATCACAAAAGCATTTAAAACTTTAATAGACAAAAATGAAGAGGCAGACAAACATGGTACAACTCACATTTCAAGCAGAATTTTTTTGCCTTTGCAATGTGAATCTCTAAAAGCAAAATTCACTGGTCCATACAAGGTTGCTATGGAAGTTAGTGACTTATCTGATGGATAATCCTGATCGTAGGAAGAAGAATCAGTTATGTTACACAAATATGTTGAAGCAAATTTTATCATAGGGAAGTGAATCTGAAGGAGCAGTGGGTCAGTAGCTAAGAATAGTGGAGGATAACCGACAATGAGATAGGAGTGTTGGCAGATTTGAAAATGGACCTTCTACAATTCAGCTAGCCAATACAGAAATAGTGACATCCAGTGATCTCATCTTTAGAAGTTCTCACTGTTCGTTCTTTTTAATACTAACGGAATTGCCTCAACACCCGCCAGCCCCCAGCCACCCCACCCCTCTAACCCTGCATGGGGTTTTTACATTGGCTAATTCACCTAACCAACACAAGTTTGGACACTATATATGGATGAATTTTTAAGCGTGGCCAATCCACCTGACCAGCACAGATTTGGGCTGTGGGAGGAAATCGAGCACCTGCAGGAAACCCATGCAGGCACTGGGAGAACGTGCAAACTCGACACAGTCACCTAAGGATAAAGATAATAAGCTTACTTAGACTGTATAAGGAAGTCTGCTGAGATACATTTGAGTGTGCTTCATTAACTAGACATTATGTTGATGGTGACTGTTGGTATCAATATACAGCAACCTTTTAATGGTTGCAGTCCTTATCTACTTGGCCTACATGGGACTCCAGACCCTCAGTAATGCATAGTTGAGTCTTGAATGCCATCTGAATTGTCCTAGCAACTCACTCAGTTCAAGGGCAGTTGGAGATGGGCAACAAATGCTGGCCTTGTGCCACGTGCCATTAAGGAAAATAGTTCCTTTTCAAAAAAAAAGTCCTGGGTGAAACTTGTATACTCCTCACAATTGTGAAAGTCAGTTGTTAGATCTGAATTATCTTTATTCGTCATGAAAAAAAGTGCAAATCTGTAGGATTTGAAATGTTACCTTTTTGAGCTTGGAGAACCTATATTGTGAAGCAAAACATCTTTGGATGAAGACCTTCATAATTGTTTTTTTTTGTTTTTTTTTGAAGACTTGAACAATTTTGTTCAATATGTTTGGCATTAGCCATATTTAGTTTATAGGGAATCCAGATGTGACTATATTTGATTTTAGGTTTTTAAAAACCTGATCTGTAATCATCACGCACAAGATCTCAATCCTCTCTCATGGCACAATACCATTCCTGCTTTCTCTGGGCTGGTGTCAAATTTCTTGACTCGTAAAGCTACAAATACGTTCGGGCCAGTGTTTAATATTTCATCACACTGACTTCCAATCTCATGGTAGAAAGGTTTTAAGAAATCAAGACATGACCCATTTGTCCAGAATGTGTTAATAATTTGAGTGCATTTTGGATACTTTTGGTAGATGAGGACTGGAAACTACACTAGTATTAACTGATGAGTGTCTTTTAAATATTTAAACTATTTAGAGATGTGGTTCAGGAGGACTCCATTAGAAACTTCTTCCCTCAGGTCCTGTTTTTGTGATCTGCCATCACTGATGATACAGTCAAGCTATTGGATTAAAGTTATTAACTCCTTACACCACATTTCTTTCCCCCCTCTACACTCATTCATTCTTCAGTGAACTATGTGTTTTCATACTACTACTACCACCTGCACCTTACCACAGAGTCACTGCCTAGCCCTCTGAGTCAGAGAAAGATGCTGTGCTGGCTTGACTAATTTACCTTAGTGTCCTCGTTCCTTTCTAAGGTGGAGGAGGATGTGAAAAGTTCAAGGAGTTGGTTAGTATCTTCCAGTTTACCTGGACAGTCAATGCACATCTCTAATAGTGTCTTGCTAGTAGACACCAATGCTGATCTGTTGTGTCTGAGTGAATCATGGCCAGTAGTAACAAAAATGAAGCTGAACCAAAGGACTCAACTTGAGCATGATTGTCTGGTCTTGGGATGGAGTGTTGGCAGTTGTTTAATTTTTTTAATTCATTCAGGAAACCTCTTCACTGGCTGGGCCAGCATTTATTGCCCAATACTAATTTCCCTGGTGAAAGTGATGGTGATCTGTTTTCTTTATTCATTATAGTCTATTTGGTGTTAGGCCACCTATAATTTTTGATAGGAAGGGAGTTCCAGGATTTGACCTAGCAACAAGTCCAGGACGATTGGGTTGAAGGGAAACTTGAAGAATGGTATTCCCCTAAACCTGCCTCTTTATACTTCTCGATGGTGTTTGTGGGTTTGGAAGGTGCTGTTTAAGGAGTGTCTACATTTCTGCATTGCATCTTGTTGATGGTACACACGACTACTAATCTGCATTGGCTGTGATGAAATGTGAAATGACTGCAGAAATAAATACAAGCTCTTGTTTAGAGACTTCAAAATTCTTGCTATTTCTCACTTGTTTGTTTTCGTATTTTATTCCGATATTTATTCACATTGGCACATTCGCAATCCCACTTCGCTTGTCCTGGATGGTGTCAAATTTAAGTGTTTTTGGAATTGTGTTCAGGCAAGTGGAGTGTATTCCGTCACACTCCTGACTTGTGCCTTGTAGATGGTGGACAGCCTTTGGGGATTTGAGAGAGTTGTTACTGCCATATTCCTAGCTCCTTACCCGCTTTTGTAGCTACAGTATTGTTGTTTGGCTAGTCCAGTTCACTTTCTGGTCAAGGTTGATAAAGGGGAATTTGATATTGGTACCGTTTGAACGACTGCAGGCAGCAGTTAGAGATAGTCATTAGCTTGCAATTGTGTGCCACAAATGTTGCCGTTTTCACCACAGGCCTAGATATTGTCCATGACTGGTTGCATACATAAATGTGACTGCTCAGGTACTGAGTTAGTCAAATTGTTACTGACCATTGTTATATCATTTTGTGAGCGTTCCCACTTCGAATATTATAAAGCAATTGAAGATGGTTGGGCCTCAGATATTCCCCTATGGAAGTAGTGACTATAGGCTGAAATGATTAATCTGCAACAACCACAGCCGCCTTCTGTTGTGCCAAGTAGGACACCGACCTGCAGAGTTGTTTTTTTCCCTCTTCCATTTACTGTGGTTTAGCTAGGACTTCTTATTGTCACATGCAGCCAAATGCTGCCTTGATATCAAGGACAATCATCCCTGTTTCCATTTAAATTCTGCTCTTTGCAATCTTGACCGAAACATGATTCTCATAAGTCAGACTGAGTTGTCCTGGTAGAACCTAAACTAAGCATCAGTGAGTAAAAGCAGCAGTTGATGACACCTTTTCATTACTGGTGATCAAGAGTAGACTGATTGGCGTGGTAGTTGACCAGCTTGAATATTTCCTGCTTCTTGTCTGCAGAGCATACCTGGTAATTTTCCACATGGTTGGGTAGATGCTTGTATTGCAGCTGTACTGGAACATCTTAACTAGGGTGCAGCAAGTTCTGCGCTACACCTTTTTTTTTAATACTTTGAGTGGAATATTGTCAGAACCCATCACCTTTACAATATCTCATATCTTCAACCTTTTCTTGATATCAAGTGCAGTGTATCACATTGGCTGAAGACTGCATGATGCTGGGAACCTTTGCTGGAGATCAAGGTGGATCATTCATTTGCAAATTCTGGCTAAAGATTGTTGCAAATACTTCATCCTTGTCTTTTGCAATGATGTGCTGGGATCCTCCATCATTTGAGGATGGGAATATTTATGGAACCTCTTTGGTAATTTTATTTAATTGTCCACAACTATTTATGACTGGCAGTACTGCAGAGTTGAGATTTGATCCATTGGTTGTGGAATTTTTAGGCTCTAACACTTGTTCCTTTAAAGCAGTTTGGCATACACGTGTAACTTCACCAGATTGACATCTCACTTTTGGAGATAGTAGGAACTCCCCACCTACACACCTTTTACTGGCTCCATCCCCGCCTCTTTGACCTGTCTGTTTCCTCGCCACCTATCTTCTCCTCTATCCATCTTCTATCTGCCTCCCCCTCTCTCCCTATTTATTTCAGAACCCCCTTCCCCTCCCCCGTTTCTGAAGAAGAGTCGAGGCCCGAAATGTCAGCCTTCCTGCTCCTCTGATGCTGCTTGGCCTGCTGTGTTCATCCAGCCCTGCACCTTGTTATCTCATTTTTGGGTTGCCTGGTGCTGCTCCTTGAATGTCCTCTGACACCCTTCCTTGAACGAAGGTTGATTCCCTGGCTTGATGGTGGTAGAGTGGAGGAATATGCTGAACCGTGAGGTTGAAGATTGTTTTGAGTAGAGGTCAGCTGATAGCCACAGAACCTCATGGGCGTCTAGTTCTGAGTTGGTGGATCTGCTCAAAATCTATGCTGTTTAGCACATTGGTAGTGCCACATAACACAGTATCCTCAATGTGAAAATGGGATTTTGCCTCTGAAGAAGTATGTGATGATCTTTCTTAATGATACTGTCATGGTCAAGATGTCTGGCAGGCGAATTGTTGAGAATATGGTCAAGTTCCCTATGGTTGATTCACCCCTGACCAGGCATAGTCCAGCAGCTGCATCCTTTAAGATTTGAACAGCTCAGTCAATGATGCTGCCGAATGACTTTTGGTCATGGAAACTGAAGTTTCCCCACTCAGTGCCTAACTGTGCTATCACCGTCCTGGATGCTTCCCTCCAAGAGGTCTTCAACATGGAAGAGTACTGATTCTTCAGCTCAGCTGAGGTGCCAGTTAGAGAGGAACAACTTGCCCAACTTGTTTAACCATGCCCATAAGCAGCTGGATTCATTGACTATGCTGGATGTTAGAAAATTTCTTGATTTGTCACTGTTTCTATTTTTGGGATCGGCCTCCAATCCAGAGCAGTTGACAGTGTAATCCAGGAAGTTGATGGTAATCTTGGAAAACTCTCTTCTAGGTGACGGTGAGACCTACAAGTTGCAAACCACCATGGTGGAGCCAAGAATCTAAGTATCATCCATGTGGCGTATGGCTACATCAGGCCCTCTAAGAATTAACTTCCAACACATTGCCTCAACAATTCAATCTCAAACTGCAGACAATTAAAGCTATGTTCCAAAGAGGGAAAAAGTTGGTTGTTAGTTTGGTTTCATCATCTAACTTGAGATATCAAAAGCTACAATTTGCATCCAATTTTATAAGGACTGAGCTTTGCCATGTTTTCACTGATAGAGACCACGAGGTGAATTTCTCATACCATGGCCTTGATTTGTTATGTAATTGTCTGCGCAAACACCCAAGAACTATTAGGATTAGATATAGGCTGCATGCCGGAGCACCAAGTAGTAGGTTGGATGACTGAGACGTCCCCCTGATTTAGCATGGCTTCAATCTCCTTGTTTTTGTTTCTAAATTTAAAAAAAACAAGGAGCCTTTGGGGTGAATGGACTGATTGGCATGCACGCTAGTTCTGAGGTGATATGGGAAGCTATTTTTGGTTTGCACAGTCCTGTTAATAGCTTTGGAAGTTCTCTCTCGAACTAGTTTGAGCCGTATTCCTGTTCAGCTGATCAATCTTGCAGATGCGGTGTAAGTCTTCAAACACTTCCCTGAGGAACTTCTGCGTTGATATCTATGCATTTTCAATGGTATATAATCAGGCGAACTCCTGATTTTTGGATGACATGAAGGATTTCAGTGTTTTCACTTGGAAAGAAAAGTGGCAACAACCTGACCTGAGAATTTCAGTGGAGAGCTCCCTGGCTAGGCTTAACTGGAGCCATTCTGGTTTCTATGACAGCATGGTATTTGAAAGGATGGCAACACTGCTCATGTGCCCAGTTTTTAAAAAAAATGTTTTATGGCCATTGGCCATTTTATTAGCAGTTAAATTACCCTTTGGATCCTGAAACAGGTTTGGACTCAGGTCCCCTAGTGCATCAGAAGCTTTTAGTGGTAGCCAATTGATTTTGTGTTAGAGTTGGAGCTGAAAGCTAGCTATCACAGTGTTATACCTGGAAATATCATTCGAAACTCCTCCTCCGCCACCCCCCACACCGCACACCACCAGAGGTTGCACTTATGTGAATAATTGGACTTGCATCATGTTTTGTTGTCACAATGGGAATGTCAGTTAGTGGTGGTGACTGCCTTCTCTAGCTTCCAGCTCTTGAGTTGTCATAGGGGTTCTCTCATCTTAATACTTCTCTGATAATTTCTTCATGCATCAGTTGAGTAAAATTTTTGCCTCAGACCCCGGTGTCTGCTGAAATATTCCTCGTCTATGAGAGCCTTTGAAACCCCAAAGCATGCATCAAAGGCTTCTGGGACTTATCCATAGTTAGCAGATTCTTCATTACTTGCTATCTTTAAAATATTATCATCTGATTGTATATAGCAGCACCAGAGATCTGATCTTTCTCTGGTTTTTGAGTGAGTATGAAGGTGAATTGATGACACCAGCTTGTCCATCATGAGGCCTCCCATAAGGGCTAGGAGGTTGAATGGAGGCAAGTCATTTTTCCATTGCTGTCAGCACTGCAAGTGGCTGTCATGGGATTTTGGTAATTTAGCTGGCACAGCAATAATCAGAAAAACTGTGTACACTTACTCCCTTTCCAGTGTTGGCTGGACTCTTTGCTAAAAGGTTCGTAGACTACTGCCATCATGTATAAATATGAAGATGAGTTGCTGGATGCTTTAGTAAGATGACAAATGGATGAGTATTTAAACTGAGGTAGTAGCCTGTGCGAAGTTCCATGAGAAACTCCTCCCTTTGGGTCCCAGTTCCATGTGATCTCACCTCAGTGCATGCTAACAAACAGCTATTGATCCCTTGTGCTCCATGGAATACTCAATCTGTTCTTGACCTTGTTAACACATCGACCAAATGACTGAATTATTTTACTAACTTGTGATGCCTCCCCGATCTGATGTTCAGAGGGGTTTTGGTGTTGGAGTTAGTCACTTCCTGACACTTACCTATCTAAGATTAGAAGTTTGTCAAAACTTGTTATAGATTGCGTAGACTGTAACATTTGTAGATGGAGCAAAACAGTGCAGAAGATTTGGCAAACCGTTTCATTCCGAAGATGATAATAGATGGTGTGGTTCAAACACTTTGCTGAGCAACTTTGCGTTGATGTCTGTGCATTTTCAATGGTGTGTAATATCTGTTGGCTGAGTTGGTTATGTGTTAAGATCTGGTTTAAGATTATGCTTTTGAGACATGATGATATTCTAGATTTGGTATCCAGTACAGTGCATTTAAGAATAATGTTTGAAAGTGCTAACTTTCCAAAGGCATATTAAGTGAAAGGAGCTGGAATGAAATGATTTAAGTGGACTGACATTTTTTAATTGTTTATTTTGTGGTGATTGAATATAGCTTTTTAAATCTTCTAGATAACAATAGTGTCTTAATTTGTCAGAAATCACACAACACAACGTTATCGGCCAACAGCTTTATTTGAAAACAAGCTTTTGGAGCCTAACTCCTCCTCCAAGTGTTAGTGAGAGAGGTGGTATCAGGTACAGAATTTATAAGTTAAAAGATCAAAGGGTCACACCACTGAGGAGAAATTAAATAAACTGGAGATGCTGTTAATTCTTTAAGTAATTGGAAGGTTTTAATTGATTTGATATGTAAATCCCTGAATTCCTTGCAAGTCACTGTCCTGAGAGATCTAAAGGTATGTGTGAATATGGACGGTTGTCTGTCTCCGTGTGTGAGAGAGACAGGAGAGTCTCTGTCTCTGTGTCTCTGTCTCTGTGTCTCTGTCTCTCTCTCTCTCTGTGTCTCTGTCTCTCTCTCTCTCTCTGTGTCTCTGTCTCTCTCTCACACACAGTGAATGTGTATTTGCAGACACGTTCTGTTTTGTTCAAAAAGCACCAATTTCAGGTCTAAAATGTCACCTCTTATCTACAATGATAAAACCTTTAGTTCACTCAGGACGGTGACTTTTAAGGAGTCCAGGAATTTACTTACACATATTACTCGATTAAAACCCTCTGACTGTAGATTTAACAGCATCTCAGGTTTGTGTAATATCTTCTCATCAGTAGTGTGACCGTTTTGATCTTTTGCTTATAAATTCTGTGTTTGATACCATCTCCTTCACCAACACCTGAAGGAGGAGTCAGGCTCCAAAAGCTTGCGTATTCAAATAAACCTGTTGGACTATAACCTGGTGTTATGGTTTCTGACCCTGTTCTTCCCAGTCCAACACTGGCACCTCGACATCATGTCTTAATTTGTGTATATAAAGAATTCCTTACATATTCCTATAAGAGGACTTCTGTTTAAAAACTCTTCAGATCCTAATGGTGGTTCTTTGCAATCTTAGTTAGCACTCTCACAAACACAGTAATGTCATCCTTTTAATAAATGACTTTTTTTTTCCATCATATGGTACATAGTGGTGATGTGTGCAGTGTTCAGTGCCAATTGTAGCTCCTTGGATTCTGAAGGAGTCCCTGTCCTTGTTGTCAAGGTCTTGCTACACATCCAGGCTTGAGCAGACATGGCAAGTGGACAGGCAATGACCACCTCAAACGAGAGAGAATGTGACCAATTCTCTTGATGCTCAAGGCATCACTGAATCCTCCCACGATCAACATCCTGGGCATTACCATTGACTAGAAAGTGAACTGGACCAGCCATATTAAAGCTTTCGCTGCAGGGTCATATCAGAGACTAGGAATTCTGTGTCAAGTAACTATCTTCTCAATGCTTGTCCACCATCTCCATTCTACAAGCCAGGGTGTTATGAAATACTTTTCATTTGTCTGGATGATCACTGTTTTAATACCCAAAGCTTGATATCATCCAGGACAATACTGACACACCATTAACTTTGAGATAACAAGGTGTAGAGCTGGGTGAACACAGCAGGCCGAGCAGGAAGGCTGACGTTTCGGGCCTAGACCCTCCTTCAGAAATGGGGGAGGGGAAGGGGGTCCTGAAATAAAATTGGGAGAGAGGGGGAGGCGGATAGAAGATGGATAGAGGAGAAGATAGGTGGAGAGGAATGTAGACATTGTCACGGTTGGGGCCAAATTGGGAAGGCCTGAATGTGGACTGTAGACCATTGGGGATGATCTGGTTCCGTAGGCAGG